>NC_133327.1:224913012-225245534 GCF_042186555.1 Aquarana catesbeiana
CTGTCAATATCCAATCACCTCGAAGTGAGTGATTAGTGTTTAAAGTGGAATCATAACTTTTCAGCATGGTGACCTTTGAACTTTTAGAGTTGTATTGCAAAACGATTCTCATAGTGGGCCATAAACAATATGTGCAAATCAAACAAACTGCAAAGCAAGGACCTCACAGTGCAGCTCTTAGAAATATTCTTGTTTTATAAATCACAGAATGAGAAGCAGGATGACATGGTATCTCAGCAACAACTTGACAACAGATGTAAAATGCTTCCTTGGAGAATAGAATGCACATCATTTGTCTACAGCATAGGTGTTTAACATTCGAAGCCACTCCTAACACAAATTAATTTTCTCATACAAATCAGTATGTTATATTTGGATCGTGTATTTCTTGATATAACTTCTCATATGCATTTTCTTAATTTATGCTCATACATTAGTAGAGAAGAACAATCCCCAGTGGCAATGGATACAGTAACATTTGTGTACACGATGACATGACACCCAATCTCTTTTATGACGTATGAATTTGTTCTGCTGCTGGGGAATATGTTTTATGTCCTTTTAAGTTCTTGTACCATGGAAAATTCTGTGTAGTAATGCACAGCTATGCAAGATTTTAAATGATGTGATATGCAATGTTCTGCTACTATTCTGCTCCACCAATATTTTAACTGATTTTCCCTTTGATCTGGTTTCATTTGTCAGTATCTGTAGTGGCTGGATTCATGTTTTTTTACCTGACGTATTTTCAGTTCAAATCAATGGAGACTCATTAAAAACATGACAATGAATGAATATTGTAACAGGCATTAAAATGAGCTTTGGAGCATATAAATGTGTGTCAGAACATAGAATGCTCATCACATGTGCAAATGTGCACATTAATGGGTGTTAATGAGTATATTGTGGGTTGACATGTATTATGTTGTACATTGATGTGCAAAGTAAGGTGCATGCCTACAATGTGCACATAAATGCACAGCAACAACCACTGAAGCAAATCAACCTGCATTGAAATGCATTTCCATTCATGTCAATTAAATGTATGGGAGAAAAATGGAAATGGAAAGCTAAGAATTCGGGTTCATCTTGAAACCTCAAAAAGTCTATTTATGCTGTACTTGTAAGGAAGATAGCATAAAAGGTACCTCTTACCTCTCATACTTGCTTCTCCTGCTGTACACTGCATCACTGAATACTGCCCTGGTCCCATTCATGTCACTAAAGGGCACATTAGTGACCAGCAGGTCAGCAATAGGCAAGAGAGGTATATGCTTTCTTATTTACAGAATAAGGCTTATTTACAAAATGTAGGCTTTTACATGTGGGCATTGCCAGGTGTGGCCATTTGTGAAAAATAAGATGTGTTCCCTATAATAAAACTGTTAGAATTGAAAAGTGTATTAATTGCTCCACAATGAAGGTAATTTAGATGCTAGAAGGCCCATGTAAAAAAAAAATATGTGGGAAAGATTAAGCGACAGCTTATTTTTGTTAATTCATTTGATGTGTGGATAAGGTGACTTGACAAGTGGCCACGCCCGAAACGCATTGTCATAACAACAGCTTTCATCTTTACACTCCAGCCACACTTGCATTCCATCCCCTGCTCAGACCTCTCCTTGGCCATGGCGTTTCCGAGTGTATGACGTCACACCTGGGTCGCCTGTTCCTGGATACAGGCTGCTTGTCTATCTCGGCTGTTCTCTTCAGCGAAAGAAGGTTTCACTGGACCGAGCCATCCTTACATCCTTAGGATTCCTACAGTGAGGTACAGTTATTCCCCCTACTGGGGCCTTCACTCTATCTGGACACCACCACCCACTGCAGATATGTCCTGTCTTATGTGATACTTGATATATGAGCATCTGTATTAACCAGTTTTTTAGCGCTAGCATTTTTATATGACAACTGCAGGAACCGGCCGAGATTTGAACCATGCATGGGCAGGCTGAATGTATCCAAGTTGGTCAATAGATTAACTTGGGTACAACCAGTCTGCCCGATTTTGCATATGATTATTGATAGCGGCTGGTATAGCCACTAGCAATAATCACCGTCTTCTCCCGGTGGGGACAGCTTGCCCCGTCCCCTACCAGGAGACACTTTTGTTAGGAAAAAGACACTCCCCTCTGGGTGATCAATTTACATTGCAGGGATTTCAACAAACTTTGTTGCAGATTCCAACCTTTTTTATTCTAAAGAAATAACTGTTTGTCTGTGTCCACGTGCCATCCCTTTAAATTTACCCATTGGGAGTATTTCACCAAAAATGAAATTTTTGTGGCACGGGATGTCCAATATCTGACTTGTATGTTTGTATAGACTTCCAAGAAAATCAGTAAGCCAATCCCACAAGCAGGACATTACATTTCCAGGGATGTTCTGTACACCATCTGTGTACAGACTGCCTCCAGGTTGCCATATTGCATTGTATTTCACAGAGAATGATAGTACTGCAGATTTAAAAGGAAAGGTAACTTTGAATAACATTCAATTATAATATGACATGTGTAGCAATTGTATATGCAATGTTATTTTTTTTTTATTTGCTAGTTTTGTTTTTTACAAAAGTGAAGTTACTCTTTAAAATCCTGGGAGAGTTCTTTGCCATGAGGTGCCATGTTGAACTTCCAGTGACCAGTATGAGAGAAATAACACCAAATTTAACACACCTGCTCCCCATTCACACCTGAAACCTTGTAACACTAATGATTCACATGACACCAGGGATGGAAAATGGCTAATTGGGCCCAATTTGGACATTTTCACTTAGGGGTGTACTCACTTTTGTTGCTAGCGGTTTATAAATGAATGGCTGTGTGTTGAGTTATTTTGAGGGGACAGCAAATTTACACTGTTATACAAGCTGTACACTCACTACTTTACATTGTAGCAAAGTGTAATTTATTCAGTGTTGTCACATGAAAAGATATAATAAAATATTTACAAAAATGTGAGGGGTGTACTCACTTTTGTGAAATACTGTATATACTGTACATACTGTATATATAAGTATATATTGTTTTATTAGTCACATTAACACACAATTCTCCCCTGTTTATCACGTATCTACAATGCTGGTCATACAGGCAAATGACTTACCAAGAATGACAGCTATGGAGATATCTCCCCATTCTCCATAGTGCTAGCGCCTAGTCTTGTTTTCCTGATGGACTAGAGGAACATATGAATGGTCAACATGTTTCCCAAAAAAATGGACTTTTGGCACTAAGCCAAGATTTCATCAAGCTGGAAAATTCCCATGATCAACATGTTTCCCCCCCAGAAATGGACCTTTGGCACTGAGCCAAGATTTCATGAAGCTGGAAAATCCCCATATGATAATGTAATAGCAAGCTCCTGTGATATTAAAACTACAGTTAGGGACATATGTAGCACTTAACAACTAGATTTTCTTCTGAACATTTCATTGGGTGTTTAAATTGATCAGGCCATTCGTTGCCACCAATGCCTTTATTAGTACAGCTAGTATGTGTAGTTTGTGTCTCTCTACTATGATAAGGCACTCTTGTGATGTAATGTATCAGTTTCTATTCTAGTTTTTTTTTTCTTGGATACTAATCCTCAGCCAGTCTGCCAATGCCTCTGCTCCTAATGTGCAAAAAGGACACCCACTGCTTGATGTGTGAGGCTGATAGTTTTCCAACTACTTTTCAAAAATGTGATTATGCAATTCCCTATTTGCAGATCTTCTCTCTGTCAGATTACTAACAACAGTCTTCCCACCCAGGCTAAGTGCCAGCGTAGCCAAAAAAGTACTAGACAGATATGAATTCTAGTTCCTGTATGTGTGGAATTACAGTATTCGGGTCTGAAACAACCATTTACAAGTCTTCTCTGCTTTTCTGCTTCCCTGGAAAATATTAAAGCCTGCAAGTGAATCTACTACAAATTTTATGCGCAAACAACTTTATTAATATAAAAATGCAATAAAAATTGTATACGTACATTTGAACACAAATAATATATATTTTATTGTGCCCTTTGTAAGCTTAGCTTGACACTTAACTTTTTTATCCAAACTCTACATTTTTTTCTTAACTGAATATGTGACACTCAAGTCAAGTATAAAGGGAACATGGTACTGAAAAAAGAATTTTAAAGTTTACCTTTTGCATCATGTTATATCTTAGACCAGCTTTATATTGAGTAACATGTAACAAAATGTAAATGTCTCCCATACCAGCCTCAAAAGCACCCCCCCAAGACAGTGGGCGCCCCCCCCCCCCCACACACACACACACACACAGCTGCTGTCACATTTACAATCAGCATGGCTGTATGGGGTTCCGCTTGCACAGCTTTTTCATTCCTTCACAGATATCAGTGAATGAATGAACTACAAGTCCCCTCTGCCACCACAGACTTGTAGTTCTCAGTGGTGATAATCAGTGCACTTGCAATCCTTTGACACTTTCTCCAAAACTCGGATGGCCTGTACACACATTCGGATTTTCCAACGGAAAATGTGCGATCGGAGCTTGTTGTCAGAAAATCCAACCGTGTGTGGGCTCCATCTGACTTTTTCCATTGGATTTTCCGACACACAAAGTTTGAGAGCAGGCTATAAAATTTTCCGACAACAAAATCCAATCGTGTCAATTCTGACCGTGTATGGACAATTCCGAAGCACAAAGTGCCACGCATGCTCAGAAGAAATTCCGAGACGGAACTGCTCGGTCTGGTAAAATTAGTGTTCGGAATGGATATAGCACTTTCGTCAGGCTGCAATGTTGTAAATTGTTTAATGCAGCGCACTCTCTTCTTCTTTATAATACTAGAAGAATGAAGTTGTTTTGCTGCTCATACTCACACAGAGTTCTCACAAACTTCTTTCTTTATTATTTATCGTGACTTCATCAATATAATATTTTTATTTGTCACATCTACCGAAAAAATATTTTTTTTTTGATGTTTTTTTTTTTTTTAAAGCCTGATCTTGTGTTTTATTTTTCTTTATTTTTTTTAACTCCAGAATACATTTGGGTGTGTTTTGTGTGTCAAGTTACCACAACACGATTATTATCTTGTATTATTTAATCTCAAGGAAATTGTTTGGTGTTGGTGTCCCTTGTTAATTTCACATTGTAGTTTTGAAATGTATCTGCCTCCTCACAAACAAACTTTCCTTTTTTGAAGGAAAACACACATAGGCGAGTACAATAAATCAAACAAAAAATGTATTAAGGGATCATAACCAAAGAAAGAGGGAGGCAACACTGGAGAAACAGCAGAAATTGGCGAAGCCTTCAGCCCCAGGGCACACGTCAACTATTTGAATGCAAAATTGGTTGCCTAAGGAGTCCATATATAAGGGAGTACAATCTGGTCCAGAAGTCCAAGAGATCATGAACAGCAGCAGATGACATACATGTCCCCAGGCTGTGGTCATACAAGAGCCTGCATCTTTTGTCAGACCAGACTGAACCCAGGTCATCACCCTCTTGCCTTCCTTCCATGCTTCCTTCCACGCTATGTCTGTGGTGGTGGAGTTGTGGCAGGATGAGGAGGAGTAGGAGAATGGTCCAACTCACACAGGTGGGTATTGGGTGTTATTTCACCCTTCACCCCCTTAGTTAATGTTTTATAAATGATTTCCTCACACATGAGGCGTTGGCCTTCCTGCATGTCCTGCAGTTTGGTGGCAGCCATGCAAGCAAAGGCCTCTTCATGAGTGGGGGTGGCTTTGAGGGACGCAGAAGCCTCCTAAATCAGCCTGAGTGCTGAATCCTCCACGTTACTCCCCTTCTTGGGTCATTTGTTTGGAAGGCAGAGGGGAGGAACCTGCGATTCTGTGAGGCTGCTACTGGGCCCGGCCACCTCCTGGCTACCACTTACCCCGCCTACTCCTGGCTGCCACTAACCCCCGCCTCCCCTGCCTGCCACATTCTACAGCCTCCTCCTGTGTACCGCATTCCACAGCCTGCTCCTGGCTGAGGTCTTCCTGTGTATGAGAAAGGGACATAGTTTTAGTTTTTTCTTCATCAATCACACACAATTTTCATCTCATGACTGTTGCAAATTGAATGTTAACAAATATAACAGACTATCATTCTTAGATCAGCATTTTTCATTCTTGTCCCAATTATTTTTGCCCACTACTGTCTATTGATATGTAAAACACTTTATTAAATCAGCAATTAGTGATCAATAATAACATCTAGTAAACATCATTTATTTATTGACCAGAAATCTGTAGAACAATGCTATACCTGACTCAAACTGGGCTCCTCCACTTCTTCCTGGCTGGAAGTCCCAGGTTGGACATCGGAAGCCTCAGCTGGGGTGGAAGATAGAGTGGAAAGAAGGGTTGAGAGGGATTCCCTGACTTCAGTCTGGTCTGACAGAAATCGCAGTCTCTCATAATACCACAGCCTGGGGACATAAACGTCATCTGCTGCAGCTCCGGATCTCTGGGAATCCTGGACCTTCTTGCGCTCCCTAAGATAAGTGCTCCTCAGGCCACCAATTTTGGCTTTTAAATAGGAGATAGTTTTTTGTGGTGACCACCGGCTTCACCAACCCCATTAGTTTCTCCAGCGCTGCCTGCCTCTTTTGTTTATGATTATATTGCAGGTATTTCACCAGCCACAGACAGGGCAGCTCCCTGTACTTTTCTATGAACAGGGGGAGGAAATTGTGGTCATTGAAGTCATCCATTTTATCTGCAAGACACAAGACAAACCCTAATGTCAGGCTAAAGTCTCCTAATCTTGTCCCAATATAGGCCTCAATCTCTAAACAGTATAGGCCCAAGTTTAAATGTTACCTTCGTTATCACGATCAGCACTTCCGATACTCCTTCCTCCGCTCACAGATCGTACGTACTACGCACGCGTGTTACGCTTTATATACCCTGCGCATGAAACTCCACCCGCCCCTGAGGTTCTTTCTAGTCTATTCCCCACCCCTTCTCATTGGGCGCAGTGGGGAAGAGCACATGGTGGAGACAGAGCAGGTGCATGCTAATTACACCAACGAGGAGGAGGAGGAAAGCCCGGAGCCAGAAACGTCACCATCCCGGAAGAGACTATTTAAGGCATCAAATATGTCCTTTGTAGAAATGGTGGAAATGGTCGACATACTGAAGAGGGCTGACTATGACAGGAAGTATGGACCTTACCCCAACCCCAATGTCAGAAAGGCCAAGATCATGGCGAAAGTTGTGAAGAGTCTGCACCGTAATTTTGCGGTATGGCGATCCAAGGGTCAACTCAGGAAATGGTGGTCGGACCTCAAATTAAGGGAGCACGATCAGTATAGAAGGATCAGGAGAGTGCTGCAAAAAAGTAAGTAGTTGTCCTGTGTTCCTATTCTTTATTGTAATTACGTTCGTGCTGCTCCATGTGCTTTTCTTTACTGCTGTACAGTTTAAAATGGCAATTTTCATGTTCATGGACACATTATTCATTCGTAGGAAACATTGTTCGTTCGGCCAATAAAACACCATGTTTTGTCCAGATGCATTTCAATACATTTTTTCTGGCCTAAAATTCTCTTAAAATAATTTTGGTGTCTAGATGGGTTTGTAACTAGAATGAAATGCAAACTAGATTCTGTGTAAGGAGAGGACACTCAGCAGCTGTTTACACATCTGGACACTGGAGCACTAGTGTGGGACACAAGAACACCCTTTTTATTGGGGGCCCACACAGGTGTTCCAGCGTATACTATAGGGGTGTCTACATCTGTGAAGCTTGTACAAAACAGGCAAGTATTCAAGCTCGACAAAGTGAAAAAATATTTCTTCATCTTGGAACTCTGCCAAAACAGACAATTCTACCCCACTTCCAAGCAATGTTTCATATTCCTATTTCTGTCATAAAATATCTGTGTGCTAAATATACCTATTTTTTTTACATAGGGGAGAAAAGACTCGGAGGACACCACTCATCAGAGGAGACCACGGACCCCGCACCTCAGGAAGAAGGGGAAATCCTACACACACAACAGGAGGAGGAGGAGGGAGACGTGGTGGCAATTGTCACCACAACAGGTGAGTGTCTGCGACCACAGGCTCAGGTAAGAGATGGATGACGGCATATTTATAATACATGGTGTGGTTTTTTTTCTATATTTTTTAGGTGATCGTGATGTTGTGGATGAAGGTCATTTCACCAGTGAAAGTGCCCAGATCCTGATCAGGGAGATCATGGGGTGTAATAGGGACTTGGAAAACATCAAGCAAAACATCAATGATGTTCAAAACAAAATGAAGAACATCATTGATGTTTTAGGGAGAGTTTAAAACCCCTCGAAATCCCTTACTTATTTCTGCTTTTTTTTCCTGAAAATTTTTTGCACATTTTTTGACGTATTCTTGAAAAGCCAAATTTTGAAGATGCACACAGTGTGTCAACATGTGCTATCTGCCATCACGGGAGATCAATGTATGCGTTTTGGGGGTGCAACCCCTTCCTCAATAATAAAGTAGCTGAGAGGAAGGAGTTGCACCCACAAAACACGTCCATTGATCCCCCATGATGGCAGCTAGCACATGTTGACATTCAGCAATTTGTGTGCATCTTCAAAATTTGGCATTTCCAGGGGTGACATCACCCCATCTGCTAAATGCAATATCAAACACAGTTCATAAATACGCATGTGTGATATTGCCTTCAATTTCTACTAAAGTTGAACTTTGTAAGTTCCAGATTTGTGTAATTCTTGTTGGTTTTAAACATACCTGTTTTACCTTAAAAGGAAATTTCTACTTTTAATGCGACCTAAAAAATTGTTATACAACAAACATGTTGGTTTGTTTTAAAAGCCTTTTATAAATGCACATGTGATTGTGCTTTGATTAAAAAGATCGAGAATCAACATTGTGTGGCTTCTTCTTTCAATGCTCAAAAGCATTTTTTGTTGTAAAATTGGTGTTTTCAGTGGCAATGGGGGTTATTTACTAAAGGCAAATCCACTTTGCACTACAAGTGCAGTTTATGTGCAGTCTCAAGTACACTTGTAGTGCAAAGTGTCTTTGCCTTTAGTAAATAACACCCAACTGTGCTTTATAATTTTACACAATCACGCCATTTTCACGACTCCCCAAATTTCAGTCAGGGTTAGCTAAAAGAAAGGCAAGCAGTAAATCTAAGCAAATATTTGTTCAGTTTAAAAAAAAAAATATTTAAAAAATGTCTCAGGCATTGTCTGGGATATTGATGGCCCCTCTACCCGCAAAGTATTCCATGTATCTTATACGGACCTTGCGGGCACTCTGAGGGGGCAAGCCAGGACGGCCAGCTTCAAGCGCCGTCAGGGTTGGTTCATTGAGATTAATTCTGGCTTCAGGCCCAACTGAGCCAGCATAGTTCACAGAATTTCTCCTTAAAAAGTTGTGGAGAACACAGCAAGCCAGGATGATGTGATTGAGTTTATATTCCGCCATGTGTATCGGTGTAAGAAATAGGTGGAACCGGCTGGCCATTATTCCAAATATGTTCTTTACCACTCTTCTGGCTCTGGCCAGTCGGCAATTAAAAACCCTCTGGTCTGGAGTGAGGGTCCTCATAGGGAGTGGCCGCAGTTGGGGGGGGAGGGTTCCAAATGATTTGGGACCCAAAAAAAAGCCTCTGGCACTCTGCCAGAATTTAAAGCACAAATCACATTTTTACACATTCTAGGGGCTGTTTAGGGTAAAGCACTACTATGGAGCTGACAAAACACATTGTTAAGTGACTACACAAGGTGATTATAGGCCCAGGAGAGCATGCTGGGGAGGTAAGTGAAGGCAAATATGTATGAAGGACAAAAAAAATCCAGCATGCATGAGGACAAAGGGGACATTCACAGCATATTACAATCATGGTAATTGGGGAATGGGGAAAGAAATACAATATATTAACAAACATTAAATACAATAAAATGTGATGTTAAAGGATAAAAATCGTACCTTAATATACTCCTTCTGCAGGACCTGGATGATGGCAGAACAGGTCTCCGGGATAATGATCCCCAGAGCCTGAGGGGAGATGCCTGTTGAGAACTTGAGGTCCTGCAGGCTTCTCCCCGTCGCCAAGTACCGCAGGGTGGCGACTAGCCTCTGCTCTGGAGTGATGGCTTGCCTCATGCAGGTATCCTGCCTGCTTATATACGGGGTCAGCAAAGCCAACAAATGGTGAAATACGGGGTCCGTCATCCGGAGAAAGTTCCTGAAATCATCCGGATTATTCTCACGGATCTCACGGAGCAAAGGCATGTGACAGAACTGGTTATGCTGGAGCAACCAATTCTTGGTCCATGAACTCCTCCTCGCCCTGTTCATGGACTGGGCTTGTGTCAAAGTAAGGACCCCAATACCAAGCCCCTGCAGAGCACGAACTCTACGTACACGTAACATGGCTAGAAAATGGTCGGCTGCTCAGAACGCAGTAACAGAACGCACTGAAGAACAGCAAGGCCTGTGAAGAGCGACCTGAAAATCAGTAATGAATGAACAAGAACACAATAACAAAGTCAATGGTAACTTGCTGCATACACTGAAGACCAGATACAAACCCACAAGCACAAACTAAACAGCAGAAAACGATCTGAAAACCACGAGTCTGAAAAAGCGTGAATCGTCTTTCACCAAACTTTTACTAACACGAGATTAGCAAAAGGAGCCCAAAGGGTGCGCGCTTGGTACTGAACTGCCCTTTTATAGTCTCGTCGTACGTGGTGTACGTCACCGCGTTCTTGGCATTCGGAAATCCCGACAACTTTGAGCGACTGTGTGTATGCAAAACAAGTTTGAGCCAACATCCGTCGGAAAAAATCCATGGATTTTGTTGTCGGAATGTCCGATCAACGTCCGACCGTGTGTACGGGGCATAAGGCTACTTTTACACTGAGGCGCTTTACAGGCACTACAGCGCTAAAAATAGCGCCTGTGCAGCGCCTGTAAAGAGCCTCTCCTGTATCTCCAGTGTGGAAGCCCAAGTGCTTTCACCCTGGAGCAGTGAGCTTGAAGGACGGTCAAAAAAGTCCTGCAAGCCGCATCTTTGCAGCGCTGTAGGAGCATTGTATTCACCGCTCCTAAAGCGCCCCTACCCATTGAAAACAATAGGGCAGCGCCGCCAAACCGCCGGCAAAGTGCCAATGCAGCGGCACTTTGCTGGTGGTTTTAACCCTTTATTGGCCGCTAGCGTCGCTAAAACGATGGTAAAGCGGCGCTAAATATAGCGCCGCTTTACTGCCGACACCCACAATGCCCCAATCTGAAAGTTGCCTTTCTGACTGGAGAAAGGGTTTGCAGGAGCCTGACATTGCACCATGATCCATTGTAAAAAAAACAACTAATAAGAGCACAATTTTTTCCTGCAAAACATGTGCATTTGTTTATATATTTTTTTTAGTTTTTAACAAAGTTTATTCAAACTCATATAATTACAAGCATGGCCAAAGGCCAAAAAAGTAACCAGTATAGAGTGTATAACACAAATACAACAATGAGTCAAAACAAGGAGACAAAACCATGTGAGAAATTAATGCTAAAGCGTAAATAGAACCAATAAGCTTCAAAAAGAACCATTCAGACTCTATTTAGAGGGGTTGAGTGAAGGTAAAAAAAAGGTAAAAAACCGGTATTCCGTTCTAGGCCCTCCCCAGTCCTACCCGCGCACCCCAAATGGGATCCTGCTGTGCGCGGGGCAACTGGGTGAACTCCCAAAAATCTCAGGGAGTGGGCCGAGCCACTGACCAAACTATCAAACCCCCATGGGAGTGAAATACCAAAGGTGAGTCCGTTACTAAGGAGAATAAAGTGACCAGGGTAGTTTGATGCTACCCATATAGGGGAGTGATTCCCTATTCTCACATGGATCAATCTATTTGACTGGGAGCTCATTCTGGAGTCTTGCTTTTTCCATACCATGTGATAGATAGAGTCAACTAAAAGCCGTGTCTGAGAGAGAAGGAAGAAGAGAGAAAAGGAGAGAGGGAGGGAGTGGGCCTGAAGAGGTAGAGTGGGAGTAAGAGGAATGAGGATATCAGAAACCTTCGCGGAGGGAAAAGGAAGGTAGGTTGTTATATGATTTAAACGGGATTGACAGGGCCTCTGCATATTTAGGGGAGTAGTGAGATTCCTATATACTTGGCCCAGGGCTCCCAAGTGAGTCTGAATTTTTCTGACGTATCCAGGATCGCGTTCGAGATTTTCTCCTGTGACATTATCCAGGAAATCTTCTGTTTGGTCTGGCGGAAGGATACCGAGGGGGATTTCCATGAGTGGGCTAATGTGATCATGGCCCCCAGAAGGATGAAGTGGATTAGAGAGCCGGTAAATTTAGGTTCATTTGAGATTCGATTATTAGGAAGCGCTATAGTGGGGTCCTGTTTTACCGAGAATCCAGTGGACTTACGGATGAGGTTGAAGATTCTCTGGCTGGCAAAGTAGAGAGGTGGGGTAGTAGTGACACAATCTCTACCTCATCCAATCTGAGAATTCCTCATATTAATTGAAAACAATACAAGGTGTTCTGTGAATGGTGGTTGTGCCAAGCGATCAACCCCTTTTGGTTACTATACAGAAGAGCATCTGCTTGGCACAGGATCCAGAAGATTGGTGCTATCACTATATTAGCTGTGACTACTACAGCAATTTGCAGCTTTCACAGTGATTGTTCAGGTATGAGATATGCATACTTACTTTGATCCAGCCAGGCTTGACCAATGTAACTATGCAATGAAAATCATACCCTGAGTTCAGTTTTAAGATATGCAACAGATATGATCAAACCCAAGCATTAAAATTCTAGCCATCAACTACGTGTGTGCTGCATTAAAGCATAAAGTACGATGAAGTAGTGCTGTAAACCTTTGTTCCCTTCAAACATCCATTTGTATGAACAAGAGCCTCCTTTTTTTTTTTTTAAAGCTCACATGTGTGGAAAAGTTAAAGTGAACGCTTGTTCACATCACTTTATCTCATGGAGTAGTTGTTAAATCAGACCCTCAAACAGCAACAAAAGTAGCTAAAATTCTGGATGTGTATCACAAACCTGTTTTGTGCTGCAGTGGAAATAAAAATTAAAAAATAGAGTGTATTGTTAAATATTTATTGTTCATGATTTAAAACTTAGAAAGGTACTGTCATATCCACAGATTCCATCAGAATGTGGCTGATTTAATAAAAGAGTAAAAGCTGCTCAGCTACAGTAGCAAAGAAGAATAACATTTGCAAGGAGTAAAATCATGCAGTTATCTATAAGCGTCTGTTTGTAAATTGCCATTGCTAAACACTTCTAAAGAATCCATTAGTT
This sequence comes from Aquarana catesbeiana, assembly GCF_042186555.1. NCBI lineage: Eukaryota > Metazoa > Chordata > Amphibia > Anura > Ranidae > Aquarana > Aquarana catesbeiana. Next base: position 224,926,281 of record NC_133327.1, read on the forward strand.
TAATTTTTATCATAAGGGTATAAAAGTTCCTCCTTAAAGGAGAAGTCCAGCCAAAGCTCTCTGCTCACGGAGTTCTGAAAACCGAGTGATTGGCGGTGTTAAAATGTTCAATATGCAGAGTCAATTTAATTAAAAAAGAGAACCTGCTTCACATATGGTGGGAATGCCCCCAAATTAGGAATTATTGGAACGGGTTTTTTTCCATGATGCGCAAAATAACAGGCATTGAACTCGAACAACAACCCTCTATCGCCCTGCTGAATGATGTTCAAGGTGACATGCCACGCCAAATGAAATGTCTGCTTTATTTTATGCTGCTGGCGGCTAAGATCACCATTGCCAGAGCAACTCTGTTAAGTAAGCCAAACCCAATGTGTATACAGCGGATCTCTCCTGACATCAGCAGATGTATTTTATAATCTCCTTTGAATCCTTGGGGTTGTGATCCTATGTGTCATGTTAATTTTGCTATTATCTGCAATCTATTAAGTGATCTTGCTGACCTGTATATTGGCTTGTTTGATTTGTATTACCACTTGCTCCTCAAATAATAAAATCTGTTTGAATGATAAAAAAGTGAACCTTTGTTCACTTTGAATTCCGAATGTGAGGAAAATTCAACAAGTATGGTTTTTGCTTGCTAAGTGAACATCCCTTACTGCTTTAGTAAATCAACTTTTTTGCCTGTTGGACACACATTACTTTATTCTTATCTCACAAACAAACCAGAATGCTGATAAAGAAGTATTGGGTACGTTTTGTTTGCAAGTAATTAATTGACAGGAATTACAGGTACAACATACAATATGAGTAAACTATATAAGTTCTTATTAGTTGGTCTTGCAACTGTGTCAAGAGACATTCTCCTGACAATGTTGTTTTATGGTTTGAGTTTAAAGACATTCAAACATCTCTATTTTGACAGCATAATATGGTGACTGTCAGAGCCAAATTTAGAGTTTGTCATCATAAATATGTTTAAGTACCTCTGGCTGGCACCAAGAATTCACTCCAGTCTCAAGTATTTATGATTGTAAATTTCACCTTATGAGTCATTTTAAGCCTGTTTCAGGAAGCTCCCACGCAGTGTTAAAGGTGTATTATTTAATCATATACCGCTTGGAAACTAAATTCTTGTATATCTGATGTCGGCTGTAAAATGAAATGCCATTCACTCCTTCTTTTATTAAAGCTAGAGGAGGCAAGTTTGTGCTAAACCTAAAAACCAAAAGTTGATATACTGTATGTAATCAATTTTACAGTCTGAATTGTCTATTATTAATTATCTGTTATCTGTGTAATACATGGTTCTAGAAAAGGCATATTCATTAAAATATTGCAAGCAGAACATATATAATATAAATAACTTATAGCAACACATCAGATATTGGCCTTCATTGATTTGAGTACACTAATAATGCTAATCTGATGAAAACTAATATCTTTTTGCTGCTGTGACTCACCAAATATAATTGGTTTGGGCATCCTACTAGGAAAGAGGCCCTTAGTTTAAATTGTATATGAATATGTAGTATATATGGAGTTGATGAATAAGTCCTGAATAAAGAAAGATGTCTGTGTTGTTCACATTAACCGATCAGATGAATTATTTTAGTTTAGAGTCTGTGCTGCAAAAAATTTAGGTAGACATCTGGGATCTAGTTGTAGGTAGCACAGACACTTTAGAACTTGGGTTTTGTTCACCTATAGGTGATTAGGAATGGTGGGCAGAATTGCCATGATTCTGCCTGCAGTTTTAAATTAGTACAATGTGCGTTTGAGTGCCATTCATCCTGAACGGCACCCCAAAGTCAGCACAATTTTTACTGTGATTTTTGCATGGCAAAATGCACAAGAATCACTGCAAAATGTGCATGTAAAATCTTGCTGGCTCAAGGCCAAAATTTGGTCCCAGAACTTATTTGGCACAGCAAACACCTATAGAACACCCCTTTCAAGTAAATGTGCTGCTCTGTGTGTGACGCATGTTTCTGTGTGTGAATCATGCTTTTTAAATTGCGAGTGGGAAAACAATTCCTATTGACATGCTAATATGAAAAAGCAACTTGGCTGTAATACTCAAAGGCAGCTCTAGGCTTTGTGAGGCCTTATGCTGCGTACACACAATCAGATTTTCCGACGGGAAATGTTGGATGTGAGCTTGTTGGCTGAAAGTCCGACCGTGTGTATGCTCCATTGAACATTTGTTGCCGGACTTTCCGCCAACAAATGTTGGCTAGCAGGTTCTCAAATTTTCCGGCAACAAAATTTTGTTGTCGGACTTTCTGATCGTGTGTACACAAGTCCATCGCACAAAATTCCACGCATGCTCGGAATCAAATACGAGCCGGAAGTGCTCGGTCTTGTAAAACTAGCATTCGTAATGGAGATATCACATTCGTGATGCAGCAAATTATGAAATCTCTCAATGCAACGCATTCTCTTCTTCTTTATAATACAAAAAAGTACAAAGTAAAGATAGTGCCCAAGGGTGTGGAAGTATCTGAAAGTGATAAACAGGTACATAAGTCTGTAAAAGTGTGAAAAAACCTAAAAGAATGAGTAAATAGCAAGTGGAAAAAATAGACGAAATTTTTGACTCAGAAAATGAGCCACAAAAATAGTCCAAACCAAAAAAGGAGGGCCTTACTCTAATGCTACATCAAAGTACCACCAGCAGTTGTTCGTAGCTGGTGTGCAGTAACCCCAGAGGGAGATTGGTCAAGTGAACAGCTCACTGCAGTGGGGAATATAAATATATGCCGCCAATGCCACATTAGTGAACCAATGGGGGAGAAGGAACCGCACCTGAACTGAGTGAACACTCAGTGAACGTCATCATCCTGTCAGGTCACCTAGAGGCTAAGTGACAGATGCACACCGTTGGGATCAGGAGTGCACCGCAAGGTAGTGGGCCCTATGGCTGACTGCTGCGGATGGGAGTCAGGGTGGTAAGGAAGGCAGGGCCGCTGGAACACCAACACGGATCCCACCGGGGTTAGAGCATAAGATTCCCTAGGGCGCGGAGTCTAAGAGCCAGCAGAAGTTCACCAGGGCCTCTAGTGGTGAGGATGGACTGAGCTGCAACTGGCTCCAGGTCGCGACCCCCAGGGTCCCCCAGCTCACACCCACAGTAGGCAACAGGAGGATAGGGATAGTAAGGGAATAAGCCAAGATCGGGGCCACAAGCAGACAAAGACAACAGAGTTCACGCCAGGGTTCAGGGTCACAGGCAAACAGGGATAGTCGGGGACACTCCAAAGGTCAGGGTCACAAGCAGACAGGGAAAGTCGAGAACAGGCCAAAGTCAGTAACTGGAATCAGATGTAGGAAACACAGCAAGTACACATGAAAGCTAACACACAATGGTTGATCAGCACTGCTGGCTTGCAGTGCACAGGTTAATATAGGGTTCCCTGATAGGGCCTGGGGTGGGGCCATGCTTAGAAGAGAGGTTGTAAAACCAGCCAGGTGTGAGTGGCTGGCCTCTTAGTCTGATCACATGAGGAGAAGGTAAGCTGACAGAGAAAGATTACTGCATAACCATGACAGTACCCCCCCCTCTTATGAGGCCTCCCCCTCCCCCGCCTGGGCCCTGGCTTAAAGGGAAACTCCAGATGAAACCTCCTCAACAGACAAGGTGCAAAGATCTCAGATGCAGTGATCCAAGACCTCTCCTCAGGACCAAACCCTTCCCAATGTACGAGGAACTGAAGAATGCCTCTACGGCGCCGGGAATCCAGAACTTGACTAACCTCATACTTAAGATTATCCTCAGAGACCGAAACTGAAGTAGGGAAAGGACGAGAGGACTTATTGAGGGCGGAAGGCTTCTTAGGAATGGGTAAAGGCATAAGAAGACCATCAGGAGCCTGAGCAGGGTCCCCCAGACCCTTAAAGATGAGCTGGACATCCAGCACAGGATCATCAGACTGGGCAGAAGTCAGTGGATCCCTGAGACCAGGTTGGTTAGAAAGTAATGTGTCACAGATGTCAAGCTGGATAGCTTCCCTGGGCATAGGCTGAACTGGTGCAGAGGCCGACTGAACAGCATTGCCAGGTGCAGCGACCACCAGAATCGCATCACAGGGCATAGCGACTGTGGAACTGGTGGACGAGTCCGCCTGGGTGTGCGTCCAAGGGGGTCCAAGGACAGGCAAAGGTAAATGAGCCAGGATCCGTCCAGCAGTCCAGTCAACGTGTGGAGAATGGAACCGTAACCAAGGAAGACCTAATATGATAGGAGATGAAGCCTTAGGTAAGACAAGGAAGGATAGCCACCCCTGGTGGAGTGTCCCTACCGACATCTTAACAGGGAGGGTCTGGAAGTGGATAGGGCCCCCTGGGAGAACAGTGCCATCAATCGCCAAGACCACCAATGGCGTTGAAAGGGGCAAAAGGGTAAGTCTCATTGAAGATGTAGTTTCCCAATCCATGAAATTGCCAGTGGCTCCGGAATCCAGATGTGCCGAGACTGAACGAGAGGAAGCGCCGACATGAAAGAACACAGAAAGAAGAAAATGAGAAGGTGAAGGTGATATTTCAGGGTCTAATACTCCACCTTCCAGATGTATTAACCTTGAGCATTTTTCCGGATGAAGAGAACAAGTGTCACAAAAATGACATTTGGCCCCACAATAGAGGCACAGGCCCAGAGTTCTGCACCTAGCGCGTTCTTCGGGAGATAACTTGGTCCAGCCCAGCTGCATAGGTTCCTCAGCAGGCAGGTGGTGCTCCTCGGATCAAAGAGAAGGGACTGGGAGCTCAGGCTGCCTAAGGAACGGGGAGTGCTGGCGTATTTTTTCCAGGGCCCTCTCCTGAAAGCGAATATCAATCTGGTTACACAAGGTGATGACACCGTCCAGATCAGCAGGAAGGGATCTTCCTGCTAATTCATCCTTCACTCTGTCAGAGAGGCCATGTAAAAACGTTGCAACTAGGGCCTCATTATTCCAGTTAAATTCGGTGGTGAGGATACAGGACTGAAGAGCACACTGTCCCACAGAAGCGGACTCTTGATGGAGACGTAAAAGTGCGCTAGCCGTTGAGGAGACACGACCCGGTTCCTCAAAGATATTCTGAAAAAGTTTCAAGAAATCAGACAGGCTAGAAACCACTGGATCATTCAGTTCCCACAGAGGGGCAGCCCAAGCTAGCGCCTCGCCTGACAGGAGGGATATAATATAGGCGGAGAGAAATGGGCCGGAGCTGGCAGTTGTAATGAATGTGTGGCTGCGACTGGTGCGATAGGTGCAGCAGCAGATAGCGGTTGAGGTTGTTGAACCGGGGGTCCTAATGAGGCCTGAAGCTGTTCAAAACGGGATGCCAAATCTTGAAGGAATCGCATCACCTGGGTCTGATGCCATTCCTGGGTCTCGAGTCTGTGAACTAAGCCCTGCAAAGGATCATCTGCGGATAGGAATGTTTGCCGCATCCGCTCCTGACGAGTGGGAAAACCCACAAAACGCGTAGAGCTTTACTTGATGCCACAGTTATACCCCATACGGACTGACATTCATTCATCCATTACTATTATACTCTATGATGTCTTTATATTATTTGACAGATGCGCAGACACCATGTGGGCGCATGTGCCAGCATCAGGGCATGTTGCTTTTGGCACGTGCATGTCCCCTTTTTTTATTCATTAATTTATACATCTACTATTTCGATTATGTGTTGTTATGCATGTACTTTTCTTACTTATTATGCTCAGCCTCTGTGCACACTTTATGTGTATGTGTATATATGAAATGAACAATGGTTTAATGTCTTGAGATCAATGTTATTAAAAATACTTTATATCAACTCACCTCCACTATTCAATTGCTTCATCTAAAGTCCCAACTCCCCCTATTTTTTGTATTCATTACTGGGATGGAGGCACCTTTGGGTGCTTCATATAAAGTCCCAACTCCCCCTTATTGTACTTCTTCTTTATAATGCTATAATAATGAAGTTGCTTTACTGCTGATATTCACAGAGTTCTGACAAACATATTTTTTATTCTTTATAGTGATCTCCAGAATAATCTTTTTTTTTCTTTTTTTTTTTCTAGTGATCTCCATAATTTTTTTATTTATTATTTATTTTTCTCATGATCTCCAGACTAATCTTTTTTTTTTCTTTTTTTTTCTAGTGATCTCCTTATTTTTTTTTCTCGTGATCTCCAGAATAATCTTTTTCTTTTTTTTCTAGTGATCTCCAGAATATTTTTTTTTCGTTTTATGTGTCAAGTTACCACAACACCATTATTATCTTGTATTTTTTAACCTCAAAGATACAACTATGTTGGTGTCCCTTGTTAATTTGACATTGTATTTTTGAAATGTACCTGCCTACTCGCAAACACACTGTCCTTTTTGAAGTAAAACACAGCCAAGAATTTGTCAAAACCACACTTTTTTTTTGCTAGACCACACCAAACCCAGGCCATCACTCTTAACACTTCCTTCCGCGCTCCCTTCTATGCTGCTGTGATGGGTGGGGTGGCTTTGGTGTTGGTGGTGTTGCTGGAGGTGGTGGAGGAGTATGGTCCAACTCACACAGGTGTTTTTGAGAGGTGAGTTCACCTCTCGTTCCCTTGTTTAGGGCCTTCAGAATAATTTCTTCACATATCGTGCATTGGGCCTCCTCCATGTGTTCTAGTTTGCTGGCAGTGACACATCCAAATGCCTCATGGACACCAGGGGTCATGGTAATTGCAGCAGTAGCCTGTTTTAGGAAAGCAGCCACTGACTCCTCCAGGTTCCTTGCCTTCCTGGTCCTTTTGGTTGGAGGGCGGAGAGGAGGAGCCTGGGAGTCCGTCAGGCTGCTTGCCATGGCCTCCTCCTGGCTGAGACTTTCCTGTGTGTGAAAATGGTACATAGTTTTAGGTTTTTGGTCATCAATCGCACACAATTTTGAGCTCATGACTGTTGCAAATTGAATGTTAACAAATAGAAAAGACTATCATTTTGACCCCAGCATTTTTCATACTTGTCCCAATCATTTTTGGCTACTACTGTCTATTGATATCAGAAATTTGTGATCAATAACATCTAGTTAACACCATTCAATTTTTCACAAGAAATATGTTCAACAATGCTATACCTGGGTCAAGCTGGGCTCCTCCACATCTTCTTCCTGGGTGAAAGGTCCAGGTTGGACTTCAGGAGCCTCAGCTGATGTGGAAGGAAGTGTTGATAGCGATGGCCTGGGTCCTGGCTGGTTGGACAAAAAAAGCAGGCTGTACCACAGCCTGGGGGCATATACATCATCTGCTGCTGCTCCAGATCTCAGGGAATCCTGGACCTTCTTGCGCTCCCTATTATATGTGCTCCTCAGGCTACCAATTTTGGCCTTCAAATAGGTGATATCTGCTGTGGGATACACAGGCTTCACCAATTCCAACAGTTTATCCAGCGCTGCCTTCCTCTTTTGCTTGTTCAAATAGTCCTTGCATTGACTTGCCAGAGACATGGCAGCTCCCTGTACTTGTCTATGAAGCTGGGCAGGAAGTCAGGGGCTGTGAATTTATCCACCATTTTATCTGCAAGACACAACACAAGACAAACCCTAATGTCAGGCTAAACTCTCCTAATCTTGTCCTCAATCTATAAGCAATATGGGCCACTAACCACTGATGTCCCAAGTTACAATTGCACCCTCGTTTGAACGATCAGCGCTAACGATCCTCCATCCTCCACTCACAGATCGTACGTATGTCGCCCGCATGTTATTCTTTATATACACTGCGCATGAGTGAAACTCTGCCCCTGTCCTTCTTTCTAGTGTATTCCTCGCCTCTTCTCTTTCGGGGCAGTGGGAGAGCACATGGCACAGACACAGCAGGTGTGTGCTGTTATCAGCAACGACGAGGAAAGCCCGGAGCAAGGCAGTTCCCGATCCAGGAGGAGATATAAGGCCTCAAGTTGTCCTTTGAAGAGATGTTGGAGATGGTGGACATCTTGAAGAGGACAGACTATGATGGGAAGTAGGGATGAGCTTCGAGTTCGAGTCGAACTCATGTTCGACTCGAACATTGGCTGTTCGCAAGTTCACCGAACAGCGAACAATTTGGGGTGTTCGCGGCAAATTCGAATGCCGCGGAACACCCTTTAAAAGTCTATGGGAGAAATCAAAAGTGCTAATTTTAAAGGCTAATATGCAAGTTATTGTCATAAAAAGTGTTTGGGGACCTGGGTCCTGCCCCAGGGGACATGGATCAATGCAAAAAAAAGTTTTAAAAACGGCCGTTTTTTCAGGAGCAGTGATTTTAATAATACTTAAAGTCAATCAATAAAAGTGTAATATCCCTTTAAATTTCGTACCTGGGGGGTGTCTATAGTGTGCCTGTAAAGGGGCGCATGTTTCCTGTGTTTAGAACAGTCTGACAGCAAAATGACATTTTGAAGGAAAAAACTCATTTAAAACTACCCGCGGCTATTGCATTGCCGACAATACACATAGAAGTTCATTGATAAAAACGGCATGGGAATTCCCCAAAGGGGAACCCCGAACCAAAATTAAAAAAAAAAAATGACGTGGGGGTCCCCCTAAATTCCATACCAGGCCCTTCAGGTCTGGTATGGATATTAAGGGGAACCCCGGCCAAAATTTAAAAAAAAAATAGACGTGGGGTTCCCCCTAAATTCCATACCAGACCCTTCAGGTCTGGTATGGATTTTAAGGGGAACCCCGCGCCAAAAAAAAAAAAAAAAAGGCGTGGGGTCCCCCCAAAAATCCATACCAGACCCTTATCCGAGCACGCAACCTGGCAGGCCGCAGGAAAAGAGGGGGGGACAAGAGTGCGGCCCCCCCTCCCTCCTGAACCGTACCAGGCCACATGCCCTCAACATTGGGAGGGTGCTTTGGGGTAGCCCCCCAAAACACCTTGTCCCCATGTTGATGAGGACAAGGGCCTCATCCCCACAACCCTGGCCGGTGGTTGTGGGGGTCTGCGGGCGGGGGGCTTATCGGAATCTGGAAGCCCCCTTTAACAAGGTGACCCCCAGATCCCGGCCCCCCCCTTGTGTGAAATGGTAAGGGGGTACATAAGTACCCCTACCATTTCACGAAAAAAGTGTCAAAAATGTTAAAAATGACAAGAGACAGTTTTTGACAATTCCTTTATTTAAATGCTTCTTCTTTCTTCTATCTTGCTTCATCTTCTGGTTCTTCTGGCTCTTCTGGTTCTTCTGGTTCTTCCTCCGGCGTTCTCGTCCAGCATCTCCTCCGCGGCGTCTTCTGTCTTTTTCTCCTCGGGCCGCTCCGCACCCATGGCATGGGGGGGAGGCTCCCGCTCTTCTCTTCTTCTCTTCTTCTTTTCTTCTTTTCTTCTCTTCTTCTCTTCTTCTTCATTTTCTTCTCCGGGCCGCTCCGCAATCCATGCTGGCATGGAGGGAGGCTCCCGCTGTGTGACGGCGCTCCTCGTCTGACAGTTCTTAAATAACGGGGGGGCGGGGCCACCCGGTGACCCCGCCCCCTCTGACGCACGGTGACTTGACGGGACTTCCCTGTGGCATTCCCCGTGACGTCACAGGGAAGTCCCGTCAAGTCACCGTGCTTCAGAGGGGGGCGGGGTCACCGGGTGGCCCCGCCCCCCCATGTTATTTAAGAACTGTCAGACGAGGAGCGCCGTCACACAGCGGGAGCCTCCCTCCATGCCAGCATGGATTGCGGAGCGGCCCGGAGAAGAAAATGAAGAAGAAGAGAAGAAGAGAAGAAAAGAAGAAAAGAAGAAAAGAAGAAGAGAAGAAGAGAAGAGCGGGAGCCTCCCCCCCATGCCATGGGTGCGGAGCGGCCCGAGGAGAAGAAGACAGAAGACGCCGCGGAGGAGATGCTGGACGAGAACGCCAGAGGAAGAACCAGAAGAACCAGAAGAGCCAGAAGAACCAGAAGATGAAGCAAGATAGAAGAAAGAAGAAGCATTTAAATAAAGGAATTGTCAAAAACTGTCTCTTGTCATTTTTAACATTTTTGACACTTTTTTCGTGAAATGGTAGGGGTACTTATGTACCCCCTTACCATTTCACACAGGGGGGGGGCCGGGATCTGGGGGTCACCTTGTTAAAGGGAGCTTCCAGATTCCGATAAGCCCCCCGCCCGCAGACCCCCACAACCACCGGCCAGGGTTGTGGGGATGAGGCCCTTGTCCTCATCAACATGGGGACAAGGTGTTTTGGGGGGCTACCCAAAGCACCCTCCCAATGTTGAGGGCATGTGGCCTGGTACGGTTCAGGAGGGAGGGGGGGCCGCACTCTCGTCCCCCCCTCTTTTCCTGCGGCCTGCCAGGTTGCGTGCTCGGATAAGGGTCTGGTATGGATTTTTGGGGGGACCCCACGCCGTTTTTTTTTTGGCGCGGGGTTCCCCTTAAAATCCATACCAGACCTGAAGGGTCTGGTATGGAATTTAGGGGGAACCCCACGTCTATTTTTTTTTTAAATTTTGGCCGGGGTTCCCCTTAATATCCATACCAGACCTGAAGGGCCTGGTATGGAATTTAGGGGGACCCCCACGTCATTTTTTTTTTTTAATTTTGGTTCGGGGTTCCCCTTTGGGGAATTCCCATGCCGTTTTTATCAATGAACTTCTATGTGTATTGTCGGCAATGCAATAGCCGCGGGTAGTTTTAAATGAGTTTTTTCCTTCAAAATGTCATTTTGCTGTCAGACTGTTCTAAACACAGGAAACATGCGCCCCTTTACAGGCACACTATAGACACCCCCCAGGTACGAAATTTAAAGGGATATTACACTTTTATTGTTTGACTTTAAGCATTATTAAAATCACTGCTCCTGAAAAAACGGCCGTTTTTAAAACTTTTTTTTGCATTGATCCATGTCCCCTGGGGCAGGACCCAGGTCCCCAAACACTTTTTATGACAATAACTTGCATATAAGCCTTGAAAATTAGCACTTTTGATTATTCATGTTCGTGTCCCATAGACTTTAACGGTGTTCGCATGTTCGAACGAACTTTTTTCCTGTTCGCATGTTCTGGTGCGAACCGAACAGGGGGGTGTTCGGCTCATCCCTAATGGGAAGCATGGACCATACAGAAACCCAAATGTGAGAAAGGCCAAGATCATGGCTAAAGGATGTGGATGCAGAACCTGAGGATGTGGATGCAGAGGTTCAGGAAGTGCTGGGTGAAGTGGTCGAAATGGTGTCGACAACAAGTCAGTGTCTGAGACCACAGCTTCAGGTAATAGATGGATGCCTGCATATTTATAATACATGGTGTGTTTTTTTATTTTTAGGTGATGTGGATGTTATGGAAGAAGAAACTCACTTCAGCAGTGCAAGTGCACAAGTACTCATCAGTGAGATCATGGTGTGTAATCGTGATTTAGAAAAGATGAAGCAAAATATCCACGATTTTTAAAAAAAGACTGAGAAACATAATTGATATCTTAGGCAAAATCTAAACCAAAAAAAAATGTAAGTCGTTGTTATTGTTGTACGTGTTTTAAAAGTTTTAAATTAATTGCAAAGCCAAATTTTGAAGATGCACACAGTGTTTTGTGGGTGCAACCCCTTCCTCCAAACTAAAGTAGGTGAGAGGAAGGGGTTGCACCCCCAAAACATGTCCATTGATCCCCCATGATGGGATCTAGCACATATTGACACACTGCAGATTATTTAAAAAAAGAAAAAACACTTTGAACTACAAGTGCAATGCTTGAAAACACTTGAAAGTGCATTTGTAGGGCAAAGTGGATTGTCCTTTCTGAAATGAGGCCCAGTGTGTCAACATGTGCTAGCTCCCATCATGGGGGATCAATGGACGTGTTTGAGGGGTGCAACCCCTTCCTCTCACCCACTTCTGTTTGGAGGAAGGGGTTGCACCCACAAAACGTGTACATTGATATCCCATGTAACAAACTGTATGTTTTGTGGCTTTAGCAAAATAGATGTAGGGAAAATACACACATTTTAGGCATGGGATCATGAGGGAAATCCAAATGTTGAGTCCCAATTTGTGTGCATCTTTAAAATTTGGCTTTTACAGGGGTGAGATCACTCCATCTGATGAAGGCAAAATCAACACAGTTTTGACATACTAATGTCTCATATGGCCTTATCTTTAGCAAAGTTGAACTTTGTAAGTTCCTGAGTTGGAGATGTGTATGGTATATTTTTAAACATGCCTGTTTAGCCCCAAAAAAGGGAAATTTATGTCAAACATACATGTTATACACCAAGATGTTGGTTTGTTGAAAAACCATTTATAACACACATGCGAAAATGTTTTATACTCAACAATGTGTGAATTCTTCTTTCAATGCTCAATATCAGTTTATTTTTTAAGTTGGTGTAGTTACAGTGGCAATGGGGGTTATTTACTAAAGGCAAATCCACTTTGCACTACAAGTGCACTTTCAGCGCACTTTCAAGTGCACTGAAGGTGCACTTGTAGTGCAAAGTAGATTTGCCCTTAGTAAATAACCCCCACTGTGCTGGAAAATTTGCCAAAATCAGGCCATTTTAGGGACTACAAGCAATTAATTCATGGAGTTGAAAAGGATGATTATTTTTATCATTAATGCATTACATACATTAACAACAAAAACATAGTGTGTGTGTAGCAGACCAATAGCACAACATAATAGTTAGCTAAAGAAGAGATTGTAACCTCATGTATCAAATAAGTTACATTTTCACTATTGAAGAAAATGGCCAAAAATAAAAGGCCATTGGAGAACCTAGGAGACAGATAAGAAACACAAACAGTAATTCAAATGAAATATGAATTTAGTTTTTTTTTTTTTTTTAAATATTTTACACAGCTTCCAGATTTTCTGGTATTTCAATTGCCCCCCTACCCACGAAGTACTCAACATAGTTTTTCCATACTTTGCGGGCGCAAACCAGGACGGCCACTTTCAAGCGCTGTCATTGTTTGGTCAGGTGAAAAGTCGGCCTCAGTCATAACTGAGGCAAGATAGTTGGCTGCATTCTTCCGCAGGAAATTGTGAAGAATGCAGCAGCTCAAGATGATGTGATTTTGTTTGTATGCAGCCATGTTGATGGCCGTAAGGAAAAGCCGGAACTGGCTAGCCATTATGCCAAAGGCATTCTCGACCACTCTTCTGGCACAGGCCAGCCGGTAATTAAAAACCCTCTGCTCCGGGGTCAGGGTCCTCATGGGGGATGGCCTCATCAGATTTTCCCCCTACGCAAAGGCCTCATCTGCCACAAAAACAAACTTGAGGCCCACAATGTTATCTTCTGGAAGTGGCCATTCCTCCATCAGACATATGGCCATTCTTCCCTACATCCGGATATAGGAACTCATAATTCGCTGTCACCACCGCCAACATCACAATACTACTGTACCCCTTATAAGTAGTATGACCTGCAGTTGGGTGGTGGGACAATCTGGACGTGCTTTCCATCAATGGCACTACTGCAATTGGGAAAGTCCCACTGCTGGTGGAATTGGGAGGCCACAGTCTGCCATTCCTGTGGTTTGGAAGGAAACTGTGGAGTCAAACAAGAAAAAAATAATTAGTACTTTTGCACATAACATTGCAAGCAGATTAGACACAAACATTATTGGCCAACATAAGTATAACATTTATTAAAATGAGTATTTAAAGACAAAAGTATAAGGTCCACTTATCAGATTCCTCACCCCCTCTGATGGCCCATTGTATGTAAATTGTATGTAAATGTATAACATTTTAGGGTGGGGGGAGATGTTTTGGACAGGTAACCCTCTCCACTTCATTGAGAGCTGAACGCATAAATAATGTGTGTTACTTTGGCCAGCCCCTCCTTACTTACACTATTGGCAGCCCACTGGACAGGTAAGAAGTGTCATAATCCAAAAATATGAATACACACTGTCCAGCACATTTTTACATTTTTACATTCTGCAATTACTTATCAAGATAATATGAGAACAAAACTTTAAACAGTACCATTTGAAAGTATTCAGGCAGGCACTTGCACTACATGCTTTGGTTAATTCATCCATAAATATGACCACAAAAGAGGTAGGTATAGTGTGTATGGGTTTGGCAAAGTCAGCAGATAGAGTATTGGCATCGGTTGACTTAGCGGTTGGGGGTTCCAAATGAGTTTTGCCCCCCCCCCAAAAAAGCCTCTTGCACTCTGCCTGAATTTAAGAACAACAAAAACATTTGGACACATTTTAGGGGGTGTTTAGGGTAAGCACTACAATGGAGCTGACAAAATACATTGTTAAGTGACTAGGCTAGGTGTGTATGGGCCCAGGATAGCATGCTGGGGAGGTTAGTGAAGGCAAATATGCATGAAGGACAAAAAAGGAGCAGTAAAAGCTTACAGGATGAATGAGGACAAAGAGGACATTCACAGCATATTACAATCTTGGTCCAAGAACTCCTCCTCCTCTGTTCATGGACTGGACTTGGGTCAAAGCAATAACTCCAATACCAAGCCAAACAACAGCACGAACTCTACGACGAGTACGTAACCACAACATGGCTAATAAACGAACGGCTACTCAGAACGAACTGACAGATTGCACTGAAAATCAGAAAGGACTTGACAAGAATGAGCTGAAAATCAGAAACAACCAGACAAAAACGCACTGAAAATCAGAAGCAAACTATGAATAGAATGCAAAAGATTTTGATGTAAAGGGGAACTCTGATGTAAGAGGGGGCTCTGGTGACCAGAGATCACCTTATATCAGATTGCACAGCATTCCCCTTTACATCAGGGTCTGCAGAGTTCCAACTTGCATTTAAAACGGAAACTCTAATGTGGGGGGGACTCTGGTCAGAGATGGCCAGAGATTGTGCGGCCATGATACAAGAGATGGTCAGAGACTGTGTGGCCACGATACAAAAGAGATGGTCAGAGAATTTATGGCCATGATACAAGAGATGGTCAGAGACTGTGTGACCACGATACAAAAAAAAATGGTCAGAGAATGTGCGGCCATTAAACAAAAGAGATGGTCAGAGACTATGTTGAGATGATACAAGAGATAGTCAGAGACTGTGTGACCATGATACAAGAGATGGTCAGAGACTGTGTGGACATAATACAAGAGATGGTCAGAGACTGTGTGACCATGATACAAAAGAGATGGTCAGAGACTTTGCGGACATGATACAAGAGATGGTCAGACACTGTGCGGACATAATACAAGAGATGGTCAGACACTGTGCGGACATGATACAAGGGATGGTCAGAAACTGTGTGGACATGACAACTCCTGCCATGCAAAACAGTGCGGGCTTTGGGAGAAGGCTAGGACAGCGTTAGAGCCTGACATTGGCTGCAGCTGATGAGATGTTCTCAATGTGGGGGGGGTTCAGTTGGCTGGAACCTCCATGGCTTTACCCCAGTGTGTGCCAGCCTCCTCACCCTTCCCACCTGGGGACACCCAGGGCCGTCTTTAATATTGACTGGACCCTGGGCAAACATTTTCCTGGCTCCCCCCACCCCTAGCAATTTCGCTCTCCACCCAACATCCCAAAATACAAACACACACATACACTTATCCAAAAAACTTTAATAATGTAAACATAAAGATCTGGTTCACACTCACTGATTGCGCCAGGTTCACTGATTGGTTGCTAGAGGTTACTGTACAATATTACCACTCAATGATTGGTTTCTAGAGGTTACTGCACATCATTACCGCTCATTGATTGGATGCTCTCACTGGGTGGCAGGGCAGTATTGTGGTGTGTGATGAAACTGTTGGGCTACACTTGGTTGAATGACAGGATGGCAGCATTGGGGTGAGAGGCCAAGATCATATCTCCCCTATAATAATAGGGGTAGGGTGGTAGGATGCGGGGTAGAGAGGGATGATGGTAATGTTGATGGCAATGGGTGGGGTGGTAGGAAGCTGGCAGTGGGGTACAGGGGGGTGGAGATAAGGATGATGATGGGGTAGGGTGGTTGGATGCTAGTGGTGGGGTACAGGGGGATGATGGGGATGTTGATGACAGGGGTCAGGGTGGTAGGATGTCAGAGGTGGGGTATGGGGATGATGATAGTAGGTGGGGTGGTAGGAACCTGGTAGTGGACTACAGGGGGGTGAAGATGATGGGGTGGGGTGGTAGGAAGCTGGCAGTAGGGTATGGGGGTGAAGATGACACAGAGTGGGGTGGTTGAATGCTGGCAGTGGAGTACAGGGGGGTGAAGATGACAGGGGTGGGGTGGTAGGAAGCTGGCAGAGCAGTACAAAGGGGTTGAAGATGACAGGGGTGGGGTGGTAGGAAGTTAGAAGTGGAGTACAGGGGGGTGAAGATGACAGGGTGGGGTGGTAGGAAGCTGGCAGAGGGGATCAGGGGGATGAAGATGACAGGGGTGGGGTGGAAGTAAGCTGGAAGTGGAGTACAGGGGGATGAAGATGACAGGGTGGGGTGGTAGTAAGCTGGCAGTGGACTACAGGGGGGGTGAAGATGAAGGGGTGGGGTGGTAGGAAGCTGGCAGTGGAATACAGGGGGTGAAGATGACAGGGGTGGGGTGATCGGAAGCTGGCAGAGGGGTACAGGGGGATGAAGATGACAGGGGTGGGGTGGTAGGAAGCTGGCAAAGGGGTACAGGGGGATGAAGATGACATAGGGTTGGGTGGTAGGAAGCTGGCAGAGGAGTACAGGGGAGATGAAGATGACAGGGGTGGGGTGGTAAGAAGCTGGCAGAGGGGTACATGGGGATGAAGATGACAGGGGGCGGGGTGGTAGGACGCTGACAGAGGAGTACAGGGGGGTGATGAGAGTGGGTTGGGTGGTAGGAAGCTGGCAGTGGAGTACAGGGGGGATGAAGATGACAGGATGGGGTGGTAGTAAGCTGGTAGTGGAGTACAGAGGGGAAGAAGATGACAGGGGTGGGGTGGTAGGAAGCTGGCAGGGGGGAACAGGGGGGTGAAGATGACAGGGGTGGGGTGGTAGGAAGCTGGCAGAGGGGTACAGGGGGGGTGAAGATGATGGGGTGGGGGGGTAGGAAGCTGGCAGTGGAGTACAGGGGGATGAAGATGACAGGGGTGGGGTGGTAGGAAGCTAGCAGTGGAGTACAGGGGGGATGAAGATGACAGGATGGGGTGGTAGTAAGCTGGTAGTGGAGAACAGAGGGGATGAAGATGACAGGGTGGGGTGATAGGAAGCTGGCAGTGGAGTACAGGGGGATGAAGATGACAGGGGTGGGGTGGTAGGAAGCTGGCAGGGGGGGCCGGGGGGTGAAGATGACAGGGGTGGGGTGGTAGGAAGCTGGCAGAGGGGTACAGGGGGGTGAAGATGATGGGGTGGGGTGGTAGGAAGCTGGCAGTGGAGTACAGGGGGATGAAGATGACAGGGGTGGGGTGGTAGGAAGCTGGCAGGGGGGATCGGGGGGTGAAGATGACAGGGGTGTGGTGGCAGGAAGCTGGCAGAGGGGTACAGGGGGTGAAGATGATGGGCTGGGGTGGTAGGAAGCTGGCAGTGGAGTACAGGGGGTATGAAGATGGCAGGGAAAGGGTGGTAGGAAGCTAGCAGAGGGGAACAGAGGGATGAAGATGACACAGGGTGGGGTGGTAAGAAGCTGGCAGAGGGGAACAGGGGGGGGTGAAGGTGACAGGGGTGGGGTGGTAGGAAGCTGCTGGCAGAGGGGTACCGGGGGATGAAGATGACAGGGATAGGGTGGTAGGAATCTGGCAGAGGGGTACAGGGGGATGAAGATGACAGGGGTGGGGTGGCAGGAAGCTGGCAGAGGGGTACAGAGGGGATGAAGATGACAGGTGTGGGGTAGTAGGAAGCTGGCAGAGGGGTGCAGGGGGGATGTTGATTACAGTAGGTAAGGTTGTGGGATGCCAGGCACAGGGAGATGATTAGGATAATAATTACAGGAGGTCAGTAGGTGGCCTAATATGCCGGATGGCATACATATCATCAGGGCTGTGTGTGTGTGTGTGTGGGGCGGCTGGCAGCATTGATTTTTGGGGCGCCCTCGGTTAGGGGGTGAAGTCACGGGATGCTGTCATGCTGTACCTTGAGGCTCTGGCAGACAGGCCCCCCCGATGATCGTCAGGCGCCAGCTCTTGCAAGTCCTCTACTGCAGACGGTCCATCCTGGAGAGTGAATCGGAGAGCAACACGGCCGCTGCAGGCATTATCCAAGCTCCCAGCTCTGCACATGGCAGGAGATCAGAGCAGAGCCTGGCAGAAGGGCAGGAGCTGGGGGGGTGTTCACAGAGCCATCCACTGACCCTGGGAGCTCGGACAGTGCAGTGCTGAAGTAGTCAGTTTGCTACTGGCAGGGGAAAACTAGCTGCGGGCATAAAAACGCCGGCCATGGGGACACCGACCAGGGGACATTCCCACTCACGTTAGGCAAATTAGGCAGCCGGCAAGGCCCCTGGAAGTTTGAGGCCTTAAGCGACTGCATAATTTGCCTAATTAGAGAGGCGCCTCTGGTATTACTCACCTTCATTTTCAAAGCTGTGCCTTGCAGACTCACCACTCTGTAATCCAGCACTGGTCCTATTCTGATTCAAATAATATCCAGCTTAATTCAACCCTTTTCCTGTGAGCCCAGAGCCTCAAGGACCCACTTGCTGGGCTCACAGGAGCTAGGTTATTACTTTTTTTTTTTATCAATAAAGGTTTTTATTGAGCATAAAGAGGTTACAATATAAACCACACAGTATTGGTACATTTATCAAAAACTGCACATCGGTATACAGAGTCAAACTTATATGAAAATTAACATCAATTAAGAATGCTGATACGTTAACATCTTGTTTGCTGTGTAAATTTAAGATTATAAGTTTAAACCGTAGCAATTCACTACTGTTTCCAACATCTGTGTGGGGGTAGCGTTTTGTATGTAAATGGGACAGACGGTGGAGAGGGAGGGAGGGAGACAGGGAGAAGAAACTCCCGGAGGAAGAGGGGAGGGGGAAGGAAGGAGAGGGGGATAAAAGAGAAAGGCCTTGTACTACCAAAACCTGTCCTGTGCCACCCCAGCCTACCCTACACCACCCCAACCTGCCCTGTGCCACCCCGACCTGTCATATACCATCCAGCCTGCCCTGTGTCACCCCAACCTGCCCTATACCACCCTAACTTGCCCTGTGCCACCCCAACCTGCCCTATACCACCCTAACTTGCCCTATACCACCCAACCTGCCTGTGCCACCCTAACATACCCTGTACCACCCCAGCCTGCCCTGTACCACCCCAACCTGCCTTGTACCACCCCAACCTGCCATATACCACCCTGCCTGCCCTGTGCCACCCCAACCTGCCCTGTACCACCCCAACCTGCCATATACAACCCCAACCTGCCCTGTACCACCCCAACCTGCCCTGTACCACCCCAACCTGCCATATACCACCCTGCCTGCCCTGTGCCACCCCAACCTGCCCTATACCACCCAACCTGCCCTGTGCCACCCTAACTTGCCCTGTACCACCCCAACCTGCCCTATACCACCTCAACCTGCCCTATACCACCCCAACCTGCCCTGTACCACCCTAGCCTGCCCTGTACCACCCCAACCTGCTCTGTGCCACCCCAACCTGCCTTGTACTACCAAAACCTGTCCTGTGCCACCCCAGCCTGCCCTACACCACCCCAGCCTGCCCTGTGCCACTTCAACCTGCCCTGTGCCACCCTAACTTGCCCTATACCACCCCAACTGCTCTATACCACCCCAATACCGCCTTAACCTGCCCTGTACCACCCTAACCTGTCATATACCACCCCAACCTGCCACTATACCACCCTATACTATCATTTACAGGGGCTGGTTTGGGGTGCGCCTCGTGACCGTGCACTGCCTGAATGGTGCTGGGCAGCCTAGACAAGGGGGGGGTGACACTATGTTTTACCGCACCAGGTGACACCAACCCTAGTGACGCCACTGGTTCAGTCCTCGAACATCGTGGGAAATTAAGGTAGGGCTGTGACCCAGAGAAGAGTATGCCATGTTTCAAACTTGCTGCTCATCTCTGGTGACCTGAACAAGAAGAGAGAAGGAGAGAGAAAAAAAGAGAAAAGAGAGAAAGAAGGGAAAAGGGGGGGGTGCGGGGAAGGGGGGGGAGCCCTAAGTACTGTATAGGGCAGCAAATGGAAAAATTTAGACTGCCTGCAGTTAATTAGATGGCAAACATTTTAAATTTTTTGTGGGCAATTCCTGTGCAGAGCACAGCTCCGCCCACTTGTGGGGGTAAATGGGAGGAACTCCTCTTAGGAAATATTGCTTGATATCCAGCTGATAAAAGCAAACCGTAAACAATGAAACAGTTGAACTAGTATAAAAGAGCTATTTTCAGAGGAAAATAACGTTTAAAATAAAAAACAGAAATAATTTCTCTGGCAAAACTATGTATGGTTGAAACATAAAAACAAATTCAGTAACAGTGAAAGTGTAAGGCAATTATCCTCTTTTGCGGGCATAATACCAGGTTCTTCTAATGTTTTTGGAGGAGAGAAAACTTAGCGTACACTGATATCTTATTGTATGATTGGTAGCCTGTTGAATAAAAGGTAGTTTAGGAAAGGAAAAGTATACAAAGCCCCTGGTTTTGGGTGAAATTCCAACAGTACCTCAGTGGACCACTAGGTCATGAGCTGGCAAGGGTTGTTCATATGTAGATGCTGTCCAGTCCTTATCTTATCCTGGAGGAAGGGGAACCAAGTACATGAGGACAACATGTATACAAGCAGCACCCAAACGGTTTGGCTGTGAAGTAATCCTTGTCCTTCGTGTTATACGGGGGGGGGATATGCACTCATAATCCATCCAAGCCTGGAATGGAGGGCCTTAAGGTTGCGGAGGGTCCCCTCCTTAACCGGGTGTGTTTAATAGTGGGGGAGAAAGTGTACAGCTGGTGGTCTCAGGTGGTGTACTTAGAGTACTCTCGGAGGTCTTTGAGCTGCGTTCAGCTCACTGGTCAAACAGAGAGCATAGGCAGGGATGAGAGTCACCCAAGTGTAGGGATGAGCCGAACACCCCCCGCTTCGGTTCGCACCAGAACCTGTGAATGGACAGAAAATTTGCACGAACGTTAGAACCCCATTGACGTCTATGGAACTCAAACGTTCGAAATCAAAAGTGCTCATTTTAAAGGCTAATTTGCATGGTATTGTCCTAAAAAGGGTTTGGGGACCCGGGTCCTGCCCCAGGGGACATGTATCAATGCAAAAATAAGTTTTAAAAACAGCCGTTTTTTCGGGAACAGTGATTTTAATGATGCTTAAAGTAAAAAAAAAAAGAGTAAAATATTCCTTTAAATACTGTAACTGGGGGGTGTCTATAGTATGCCTGTAAAGTGGCGCGTGTTTCCCATGCTTAGAACAGTCCCTGCACAAAATGACATTTTTAAAGGAATAAAAGTCATTTAAAACTGCTTGCGGCTTTAATGTAATGTCGGGTCCTGGCAATATGGATGAAAATCAGTGAGACAAACGGCATGGGTACCCCCCAGTCCATTACCAGGCCCTTTGGGTCTTGTATGGATATTAAGCGGAACCCCGCACCCAAATTAAAAAAAGAAAGGTGTGGGGCCCCCAGGCCCTATATACTCTGAACAGCAGTATACAGGCGGTGCAAACAAGACAGGAACTGTAGGTTTGTTGTTAAGTAGAATCTGTTTGTAATTTTGAACTGATACATTTTTAACATGTTTAGCTCCAGCCAAAAAATCTATTTTAAGCTTTTTGTAAAACATAGGGAAGGGCTATCACCCCTGTGACATTTGTTTTGCTGTCTGTGCTCCTCTTCAGAAGATTTCACCTCACTTTTTGTCCCAATGACAAATGTTTTTTGAAAATTTGGGGTTTTTAGTGAAACAAGGATTGGTGATAAAGCATCAGTGTAAAGGAGAACATTTTTTCCCATATTAACTCTTACAGGAGAGAATTTCCCTTCCTAGGGGTAGATTTCATCTCACTTCCTGTTGTCTCCTTCCGTTTGCAAGTAGGAGTCGTTTGTAAGTTGGATGTTTGAAAGTAGGGGCCTGCCCTATATACTCAGCAGAAATTTGGGCCTTAGGTGTTGTAGCCACAACACTGTAAGCCCTCACAGGGCCCTGCTGTGAAATATTAGATCAAGAATCGTAATTACATGCCCCAGTTGAACAGGGGCAGAAAAATTGGGCCTTTGGTGGTGGTGGTGGTGGTGGTGGTGGTGCTGGTGCCACAACACTGTAAGTCCTCACAGTTACTCTTGGTGGGCACAGAAACAGGCCCTGCTGTGAAATATTACATCAAGAATTCTAATTACATGTCCCTGTTGAACAGGGGCTGAAAAATTGGGCCTTAGGCACTAGTGCTGGTGCCACAACACTGCAACCCCTCACAGATACTCATTGAGTGCAGGAACTAGCCCTGCTGCAAAGAATTGCATCAAAAATTGTAATTACACGCCCCTGTTAAACAGGGGCTGAAAAATTGGGCCTTAGGCACTGGTGGTGGCACCCAGAAGCAAAAATGTTCTTACAAGCTATCAGCATGATCATTGAGGAGGAAGAGGATAATTACTCAGCATAACAGGATAGTCACTCAGCATCAGCATAGGCAGTCTTTAAAGGGATCTGACATTTAAAAAAAAAATATTCGGTTACATCAGCATCAGGTGCTTGGTAGCTGGTGGTGATCCAAGACTGATTCATTATGAAGGTCAGTCGATCAACCGAGTCGGTGGACAGACGCATCCTGTGATTGCTTACAAAGCCTCCAGCAGCACTGAATGTGTGTTCCGAAAGAACGCTGGATGCAGGACAGGCCAGTAGCTCAATTGCATACTGTGCAAGCTCTGGCCAGTGATCCATCCTCAAGACCCAGTAACCCAGAGGATTTGCGGTGGGAAAGGTGTCCAAGTCAGCTTGGCACCATGTAAAACAGACGCTGGCGATGGTTGCTGGAACCGATCATACCTTGGGGCTGCGGACTAAAAAATTGTCTGAACGTATCAGTCAGACGGCCACCTTCTCCACCACTCCTTCTTTGACTGATCGAAGCCTCAGCACACGTTGTCCAGAAACAGGAGTTTGTAACCTCCCAGTCTCTGTAAACACATTTCACAGACCTTTCTGCAAGGCCTCCTGAAGATGTTTCATCCTCTGCTCTCTCTGTGACGACAAGATAAGGTCCGCAACCTTACCCTTGTAATGTGGACCAAGGAGGGTTGCCAGCCAGTATTGGTCCTTCTCCTTGATACCACGAATACGAGAATCCTTCCGCAGGCTTTGCAGGATCAGGGAGGCCATGTAGCGTAGGTTTGCTGAGGCATTCGGTCCGGAGTCCTCTGGGTCACTAAGGATGACATGATCCGCAGCCACCTCCTCTCAGCCACGTACAAGTCCATGTGTTTCTTGGGACTGTAAATGATCCCTTAAAGACTGCTGCTGATGCTTAGTGCCAGGCTCCACCTCCATACTGACACAATCCTCCTCCTCCTCCTCCTCCTCTTCCTGTGTGATCGGCGGGCACGCAGGAATACTGTCTGGATAAAGGGGGCCTTGAGAGCTAAGGAAGTCCTCCTCTTCCTGCCTCTGTTCTGCCTCAAGTGCCCTGTCCATTATTCCACGCAGCGTGTGCTCCAACAGGTGGACAAGGGGGACAGTGTCACTGATGCATGCACTGTCACTGCTCACCATCCTCGTGGCCTCCTCAAATGGTGACAGGACAGTGCATGCATCCCTGATCATGGCCCACTGGCATGGGGAAAAAAACAAGCTCCCCTGACCCTGTCCTGGTGCCATAGTCGCACAGGTACTCATTGATGGCCCTCTGCTGCGTGTGCACCTGCCGAAGCATGGCCAACGTTGAGTTCCACCTGGTGGGCATGTCACAGATTAGGCGGTTCTTGGGCAGGTTAAATTCCTTTTGGAGGTCTGCCAGCCGAGCACTGGCATTATATGACCGGCGGAAATGCACACAGACTTTCCTGGCCTGCCTCAGGACATCCTGTAAGCCTGGGTACCTGCCCAAGAACCGCTGCACCACCAAGTTAAGGACGTGAGCCAAACAGAGCACATGGGTCATTTGTCCCTGTCTGAGGGCGGAGAGGAGGTTGGTGCCATTGTCGCAAACCACCATTCCCGCCTTAAGTTGGCATGGCGTCAACCACCTCTGAACCTGCCCTTGCAGAGCTGACAGAACCTCTGCCCCAGTGTGGCTCCTGTCCCCCAAGCACAGCAGCTCAAGCACCGCATGGCATCTTTTGGCCTGCGTACTTGCGTAGCCCCTTGAATGCCTACGGAGCACCGCTGGTTCCGAGGACAAAGCACAGGAAGAGGCCATGGAGGAAGAAGAAGAGGAGGGGGTGGAGGAGAGAGGTGTGTCAGAATCACTAGTAGTGGCATTTTGGAGGCGTGGTGGTGGAACAACCTCCAACACTACTGCCCCTTGTCCTGCATCCTTCCCAGCTGCCAGAAGAGTCACCCAATGCACCGTGAAACTTAGGTAACGTCCCTGTCCATGCCTGCTGGACCATGAGTCAGCGGTAATATGCCCCTTACCGCTGACCGCCCTGTCCAGCAAGGCCGACATTGCCTTCCACCTGCTGGTAGAGAGCCAGAATCACCTTCCGTGAGAAAAAGTGGCGTTTGGGAACCTGCCACTGAGGAACCGCACACTCCACAAACTCACTGAAGGAGGCAGAGTCTACCAACTGAAAAGGTAGCAGTTGAAGTGCTAGCAATTTTGCCAAGCTAGCATTCAACCACTGGGCATGTGGATGGCTGGGAGCGAACTTCTTTTTGTGGTGCAGCAGCTGGGGCAGGGAAATTTGCCTGGTACAATCTGACGTCGATGTACCGATAGCAGATTGCCCGCAAGTACTTGGCTGTGACACACCTAATTCTACACCTTCATTCCTCTCAGTACAGGTCTCAGAGAGGACTGAAGGTATAGTGGGTTTGGAGATCCCAGCTGATGAGGAGTAAGGAGAGGTCCTCTTTGTTTTTTAGTGTGGGTCTTTTAGGTACGCTTGCCAACGAACTGCATGGCAGGTCAACATATGTCTGGTCAAACATGTGGTGCCCAAGCGGGAGATGTACTGGCCACGCGAGATACGCTTGAGACATATGTTGCAAATAACAGCGGTGCCATCTGATGCACCTGTCTCAAAAAAGGCCCACACCAAAGAACTTTGGGAATAACACGTAGAGACAGCAGCTCCCTGCACATGTGAAGAGGTCGCACTACACTAACTTGTAGCTTTAGCTGAACACTGTGCAGAGGTCGCACTACACTAAAAAATTAATGTAGCTGCCTGCGGTAGTGATAGGATCAGAAAAACACCACCAATCTTCTACAGGTAGCTTTAGGTGCACACTGTGCAGAGGACGCACTACACTAACTGTAAATACTGTCGCTAATAGGACTAATAGGATCAGAAGAACACCAGCAATTTTCTTCCAATACTGTAACAACACCTGCCTGCCTGTCAGTAGGAAGATAATAACAGGAACGGATCTAGCTAAACTGAATACAGTGTATATATATATATATATATATATATACATACACAACACCTGGGATGCACATATATATATATATATATATATATATATATATATATATATATATACACAATACACTGTAAGTACAGTTAACTGACTGACTGTCCTGCCTAATCTATCTAACTTAAATCAAATGACACTGTCTCTCTGTCTCTGTCTCTCAACGCTGGAACACACTACACAGGGCTGACATGCAGGCAGCCTTATATAGTGTGGGGCGTGTACTAAACCCCCTGAGCCATAATTGGCCAAAGCCACCCTGGCTTTGGCCAATTACAGCTCTCTGTACAGACGGCGCTGTGATTGGCCAAGCATGTGGGTCATAGTGCATGCTTGGCCAATCATCAGCCAGCAATGCACCGCGATGCCGCAGTGAATTATGGGCCGCAACGCGCCACTCGAATTTGGCACGAACGGCCCATATCGTACGCAATTCCGCGAACGATCGAACAGATGATGTTTGAGTCGAACATGGGTTCGACTCGAACACTAAGCTCATCCCTACCCAAGTGGTGTTGTATTCAAACATCAGGTTAACTAATCTCGGTGAGAGTGAACCAAGTCCCTCAGAGAAAGGTACAGTATGAACTGAATGTGGAACTTCTTGAGAGAAAATTTGGACAGTGTTATAACCAAATAACTCCTAGGGAAAGCAGGACCTATCAAGAGGAGCTGAGTTAGTCCTTCAGGTCTGGTCACAGTATTTGGATTGCTTGGAAGAGTATGGTGAATGTCCCATATTGGAGTTCAGTTTGCCATACTTGCCTTTCTTCAGTGGAGGCTTGGTCGGAGATGAGTGTGGTGTGCTGACTGGGCTACGGTCTGGCGGAGGGATTCTGAACTCTGTGTACCAGTCAGGTAGGTTGGTATGTGGAATGTGTAGGTTTGAACAAAAATATGGGAGTTCATCTGACATCAGCAGGATGAATTGTTTCCCGTTCAGTGTGGCCTGTAGAGCGAAGGGAAAGCGCCATTTGTAGACAATCCCATTCTCTCTGAGCACCTCCAGAAGGGGGCGCATTGCCCTCCTATTTTGCAGGATGATAGGGGATAGATCTTGGAATAGAGCGAGCACACTATCATTGAAGAGAATTTGATCGCTCTTCCGAGCCTGCTTCAGGATGTCTTTCTTTAATGGAAAGTTCTGGAGACAGCAAATAATGTCTCTGGGCAGTGCGTTGTCCGAAGGTTTCATTCTCAGGGCCCTGTGTGCTCGTACAAACTCAATAGGAGTGTCTGTCGGCTTTTCCAGGAGGTTATTAAAGATTGATTGCAGGGCAGAAGGGATTTGGTCAGGATTGATCTTTTCAGGGACTCCCCTCACTCTGATATTGTTTCTCCTGCCTCTGTTATCGAGGTCTTCTAAATGTCTATTGATTTCAATTAGATGTGCTGAGTGGGAAGCTGTGGTGGCTTCTAGTCTGTGTAATGCTCTATCCCTCCTGCCCTCAGCTCTTTCCATGGTGGCCATTTTTTCAGCCAGTGAAAGAAGGTCAGCCTTTAGGTCAGTTACAGCCAAGAAAAAGGTGTTCTTAATGTCTGTGGCTATTGATGTCATATCACCCAGGGTAAGGGGATGGTTGGGGTTTCCTGACCCGCTTACCAGATCCTCAGCAGCAGAATGGGAGCCGTCACTAAGCTCTTCCTCCTCGACTCGTGTCAGCATCATCTTGAGCGGTGTATCGCGGCCTGAGAGTGTCCGGCACGATGGCGTCCCAGTGTTATGTCTCACTAATCTGCTCATTATCGTGCGGTGCCAGAGAAAGGCTATAGGGCCACGGGTCTCCGGGAGCTCTGTGTTCAGGCAGCCATCTCCTTCATGCGCCAAGCCACGCCCCCGCTAGGTCATTACTTAGCAACACTCTCTTCAGGACCTATCCACTGCTGGAGGAAGAGAACTCATGATATCACATGAACGAATTAATAAAAAGATACCTGGAAAAAAGCCATGTGTACAGATTTATTTTCTTAAAATAAGGACGTGGCGTGTGCTCCAGAAGGGGGTTAAACTTTAAATAACAAAAATCCGTAGCAATATTTTTCTTAAACTTGAATGCAGTAAACTAGAAAACCATTTTTTTCTTTTTTTACTATATGCTTTATATCATCATTGACTTTTACATTGCCTTACTAAATATGCTGAATTATTTATCTACGTATCTGAAATAAGAAACATTTATATTTTTGAATCAGTAGATACTGGCATTGGTAAGAATTAGATTCCGGGGCAGGGGATCCAGGAAATATGAAATCAAGTAGGTACATTTACATAATAGAAAGTTAGGGTTACAGGAGGTCATTACATTGAGGGTTAGTGTAAAGAGGAGGGTAGGGCATCATTTTACCATCAAGACCTCTATACATAAAACTAATAGTGATGGTTCTCCTGGTGTTTAGGCAAAGATGTTGCTCCATTTTATATTTCATTTTCACAATGCTTTCTAAATGAGGCCCACAGTTAATCTGAATCTGTTGCATCCAACCAAATTTCATAACTAAAACAGATTAAAGGCATACAGCTTAAGGTGCCTGCAGGTATAATGATGTATAATGACTGTATTTACTGCATGCCATAGAAAGCTAAAATAATTTACACTGGGTATTAAAGGATCACATGTCTTAAAAGCAATTAAATATATACAAATTCCATCTTAAACTGAACAACATACTTACTGTATACTAATATTAAATATATTTCTGGAATCTATTAGTAGGAATCTACCGATTAAGTGGCCTTGGCACAATGCACTTACTGACCCCGTAGACTCCGGCCAAAATTTTCCCACAAGACAAGACTTCAAGGACTGTATTGTTATGGTGTGCTAGTAGCCTATAATGCAAGGAGTTTTCAGTTCCACACATCTTAAAACTTAACTACAGTCTCCCTACTGTCAGAAAAACAACCACCTCCAATATGTGAAAGGAGGAGTCAAGTCAGTTTTTCATGTACAGGTGACTGTATGCATATGTGTTTGCGATAAAGTAATAAATCCTGATATATATCTTGTGCTTTGGATATCATTACACGCAAAAATACTGCTACTCAGAAACTCTTTAAAACACAAGATATTCTTTGGAAAGGTTCAACCTTAATGACTGATGATGTGACCAAAGAAGAAGAAAAAAAGACTATGACTCTTTAGCACTTACTACATATGATTATAGCTTGTGGTCCTGCAGGGATCAGCTTAATGTTTCTGAAAATCAATAACTATACTCCAAGAAAAAAGAATTAATCTCCAAACAGATTAAATAAAGTCCTTGGAAATCGATGATTAATTTACAGCTGCAGAGGAATCAACCACAAACAGATTAAATAGGAGTTTGTCCGATTACTAATTAATTTCTTAGGAAATTTGCAAATCTATAAGAATTTGAATCTGTGTTATGTTTGTGATTTACATTTGGACCACAAGACCATCTAAATGTTTTTGGGATTTTTTTTAACAGTGCTGGCAGCTATTTTACTTAGACCTGTTAAACTCTTATCAAGACGTGTGCAATATAAAAGATCTCTTAATTGGCACTGAAGCAAAAATATCATGATCTAAAACACATCATTGGAGAGTGGAGCCTGTTAGAAGTGGAACTTTAGTCATAGCAGCTGCCCATGGCCTATAAATAGTAGTCAAAAGTAGAAAAGCCAGACTTAATGGATGATGTAGAAAGTGATCAGGAGGCAGCATGTATGTATAGTTGAGAAGAGAGATAGAAAGACAGAATGAATCTTGCATAGCCAGTGGTGTGGAAGACAATGATTAACATAACTAAAATAAAGGCTCCCTATTTGTCAACACACTCAACAGTATAACATTCCCATCCTTGAGACTGAAAGCTCTTTACTTGTGTCATTAACCACTTCAAAACTGGGCACTTTTACCCCCTTCCTGCCCAGGCCAATTTTCAGCTTTCAGCACTGTCACACTTTGAATGACAATTGCGCGATCGTGAAACACTCTATCCAAATGAAATGTTTAGCAATTTAATCTCCGCTGGGTTTTTTATTTTTTGTTAAAAAAAATGAAAAAAGACCGATTTTTTTTTTAAAGTATTTTTTCTCCTTTAGGCCCCTTTCACACTGGGGCGGTGGGGGCGTCGGCGGTATAACAGCGCTATTTTTAGTGCTGCTGTACCGTCGTTCTTGCAGCGGTATTCGGCCACTAGCGGTGCGGTTTTAACCCCCGCTGGCGGACGAAAAAGGGTTAAAATCCCTCGTACAGCGCGGCTATAGCCGCGGTATTGCCACGGTATAGCCGCGCTGTCCCATTGATTTCAATGGGCAGGAGCGGTGAAGGAGCGGTGAATACACCGCTCCTTCACCGCTCCAAAAAAGCAGTTTGCAGGACTTTTTTCACCGTCCTGCCTGCGCACCGCTTCAGTGTGAAAGCCCTCGGGCTTTCACACTGAACAAACAGCGGAGGCTGTTTAGGGGCGGTTTGTAGGCGGTATTTTTAGCGCAATACCGCCTGCAAACCGCCCCAGTGTGAAAGGGGTCTTACTGATGTGCGCTGATGAGGCGGCACTGATGGGCACTAATAGGCTGCACTGATGGGCATTGATAAGATGGCACTAAAGGGCACTGATGAGGAGGCACTAATATGCCACACTGGTGGAAGCTCATATGCGGCACTGATGGGCACTGATAGGTGGCATGGATAGGCAACACTGATGGGCACTGATGGGCACTAATTGGTGGCACTGATGGGCTGATGGGTGACACTGATGAGCAGGCACTGATGGGCACTGAAAGGCAGCACTGACTGGCATTACATATGGGTACAAATTGCCATCACTGATGGGCACAAATCGGCATCCCTGATGTGCACAGATTGGTGTCACTGATGGGCACAGATTGGCATCACAGATGGTTTCTGATGGCATCACTGCTGGGCACTGCTGGGGCTGCACTGATAATGAGGGCATTGATGATCAATGCCCTCATTACCTTTACAGGTCTCCCCTGCGAAGAGATATCACTCATCGGCTTTCCTCTCATCACACTCTGTCAGTGTGAGGTGAGGAGAGATGATTACCGGCACTTCCGTGTTTACATGTGATCGGCTGTGATTGGACACAGACCATCACATGGGTAAAGAGCTGCGTCTTCAGCTCATTACCGAGATTGGGGACAAGACGCGCCCATGATCATCGTGCTGCCGATCGACTTCTGTACAACCGTCCTGTAATGCCGCGTACACACGGTCGGACTTTTTGGCTACAAAAGTCCGACGGCCACTCCGACAGACTTTCGACG
Organism: Aquarana catesbeiana; assembly: GCF_042186555.1. NCBI lineage: Eukaryota > Metazoa > Chordata > Amphibia > Anura > Ranidae > Aquarana > Aquarana catesbeiana. The sequence continues at coordinate 224,956,975 of NC_133327.1, forward strand.
GACTTTTGGCGGACTTGCGGCAGACTTTCTAATGAACGGACTTGCCTACATACGATCACACAAAAGTCCGACAGCCTAGTACGTGGTGACGTACACCAAGTCCGACGAGACTATAAAACAGAATTTAATAGCCCATACGACACCCTTTGGGCTCCTTCTGCTAATCTCATGTTTATCTCGTGTTAGTAGAAATTTGGTGAGAGACGATTCGCGCTTGTGAGACTCGTATTTTTCAGTTCGTTTTAACTGTTGTTCAGTCTGTGCTTGTGAGGTTTGTATCTGCTTTTCAATGTGTTTGGTCAGTTGGCATTGAGCAATCTTTGTTTTATTGTCCGCTCGTTGCTGATTTTCAGGTCGCTCTTCACAGGCCTTGCTGTTATTCAGTGCGTTCTGTTAAGTGCGTTCTTACCAACCAACTGTTTTGAAGCCATGTTACCTGTACGTACTCGTCATAGAGCTTGTGCATTGTATGTGCTTGGTGCTGTAGTTCATTCTTCAGCCCAAGACCAGTCCATAAACAGGGCGAGGAGGAGTTCATGGACGAAGAAGTGGTTGCTCCAGCGTGACCAATTCTGTAACTTGCCATTGCTCCGTGAGATCAGTGAGCATAATCCTGAGGATTTCAGGAACTTTCTCCAGATGACAGACCCCGTTTTTGACTGTTTGGTGGCTTTGCTTACCCCTTATATCAGCAGGCAGGATACCTGCATGAGGCAAGCCATCACTCCGGAGCAGAGGCTAGTGGCCATGTTGCGGTACTTCGCGACAGGGAGAAGCCTGCAGGACTTGAAGTTCTCAACAGGCATCTCCCCCCAGGCTCTGGGGATCATTATCCCTGAGACCTGTTCTGCCATTATTCAGGTCCTGCAGAAGGAGTATATTAAGGTAAGAATTTTATCCTTTATTAGCATCACGTTATTTTATTTAATGTTTGATAATGTAATGTATTTCTTAACTCAAACACTACTTACCATCATTGCAATATAGTGTGAATGTCCCCTTTTTGTCATCATGCATGCTGTAATTTTTTCATGTTCTTTTTTGTCCTGCATGTATATTTGCCTTCACTAACCTTACCAGCATGCAATGCTGGGCACATATCCACCTAGTCTACTCATTTTGAATGTATTTTGTCAGCTGCATTGTATTTTTTTTCCCCTAAACTCCATCCAAATAGTGTGTGTGTCATTAACTCGATTTCCAATCCCTTCTCCCCCTAAACTCCATCCAAATAGTGTGCGTGTCATTAACTCGATTTCCAATCACCCCCCCCTAAACTCCATCCAAATAGTGTGTGTGTCGTTAACTCAATTTCCAATCCCCCCCCAACTCCATCCAAATAGTGTGTGTGTCATTACCTCAATTTCCAATCCCCCCCCCTAAACTCCATCCAAATAGTGTGTGTGTCATTAACCACTTCAGCCCCGGAAGGATTTACCCCCTTCCTGACCAGAGCACTTTTTACAATTCGGCACTGCGTCGCTTTAACTGCTAATTGCGCGGTCATGCAATGCTCTACCCAAACGAAATTTGCGTCCTTTTCTTCCCACAAATAGAGCTTTCTTTTGATGGTATTTGATCACCTCTGCCGTTTTTATTTTTTGCGCTATAAACGGAAAAAGACTGAAAATTTTGAAAAAAAATGATATTTTCTACTTTTTGTTATAAAAAAAATCCAATAAACTAAATTTTAGTCATACATTTAGGCCAAAATGTATTCGGCCACATGTCTTTGGTAAAAAAAATGTCAATAAGCGTATATTTATTGGTTTGCGCAAAAGTTATAGCGTCTACAAACTAGGGTACATTTTCTGTAATTTACACAGCTTTTAGTTTATGACTGCCTATGTCATTTCTTGAGGTGCTAAAATGGCAGGGCAGTACAAACCCCCCCCAAATGACCCCATTTTGGAAAGTAGACACCCCAAGGAAATTGCTGAGAGGCATGTTGAGCCCATTGAATATTTATTTTTTTTGTCCCAAGTGATTGAATAATGACAAAAAAAAAAAAAAAAAAAAAAATTTACAAAAAGTTGTCACTAAATGATATATTGCTCACATAGGCCATGGGCATATGTGGAATTGCACCCCAAAATACATTCAGCTGCTTCTCCTGAGTACGGGGATACCACATGTGTGAGACTTTTTGGGAGCCTAGCCGCGTACGGGGCCCCGAAAACCCAGCACCACCTTCAGGATTTCTAAGGGCATACATTTTTGATTTCACTCCTCACTACCTATCACAGTTTTGAAGGCCATAAAATGCCAAGATGGCACAACCCCCCCCCAAATGACCCCATTTTGGAAAGTAGACACCCCAAGCTATTTGCTGAGAGGCATGGTGAGTATTTTGCAGCTCTCATTTGTTTTTGAAAATGAAGAAAGACCAGAAAAAAAATTTTTTTTTTTTCTTTTTTCAATTTTCAAAACCTTGTGACAAAAAGTGAGGTCTGCAAAATACTCACTATACCTCTCAGCAAATAGCTTGGGGTGTCTACTTTCCAAAATGGGGTCATTTGGGGGGGTTTTGTGCCACCTGGGCTTTCCATGGCCTCCGAAACTGTGATAGGCAGTGAAGAGTGAAATCAAAAATTTACGGCCTTAGAAAGCCTGAAGGCGGTTCTTGGTTTTCGGGGTCCCGTACGCGGCTAGGCTCCCAAAAAGTCCCACACATGTGGTATCCCCGTACTCAGGAGAAGCAACAGAATTTATTTTGGGGTGTAATTTCACAAATCCCCATGGCGTGTTTGAGCAATATAACATTTAGTGACAACTTTGTGCAAAAAAAAAAAAAAAAAAAAAAATTTGTCTCTTTCCCGCAACTTGTGTCACAATATAAAATATTCCATGGACTCGACATGCCTCTCAGCAAATAGCTTGGGGTGTCTACTTTCCAAAATGGGGTCATTTGGGGGGGTTTGAACTGTCCTGGCATTTTATGCACAACATTTAGAAGCTTATGTCACACATCACCCACTCTTCTAACCACTTGAAGACAAAGCCCTTTCTGACACTTTTTGATTACATGAAAAAATTATTTTTTTTTGCAAGAAAATTACTTTGAACCCCCAAACATTATATATTATTTTAAAGCAAATGCCCTACAGATTAAAATGGTGGGTGTTTCATTTTTTTTTTTCACACAGTAATTGCGCAGCGATTTTTCAAACGCATTTTTTGTGGAAAAAACACACTTTTTTAAATTTTAATGCACTAAAACACACTATATTGCCCAAATGTTTGATGAAATAAAAAAGATGATCTTAGGCCGAGTACATGGATACCAAACATGACATGCTTTACAATTGCACACAAACGTGCAGTGGCAACAAAATTAATACATTTTTAAAAGCCTTTAAAAGCCTTTACAGGTTACCACTTTAGATTTACAGAGGAGGTCTACTGCTAAAATTACTGCCCTCGATCTGACCTTCGCGGTGATACCTCACATGCATGGTGCAATTGCTGTTTACATTTGACTCCAGACCGACGCTTGCGTTCGCCTTAGCGCGAGAGCAGGGGGGACAGGGGTGCTTTTTTTTTTTTTTTTTTTTTTTTTCTTTATTATTTTTTTGCTTTTTTATCTTATTTTTAAACTGTTCCTTTCATATTTTTTTTTAAATCATTTTTATTGTTATCTCAGGGAATGTAAATATCCCCTATGATAGCAATAGGTAGTGACAGGTACTCTTTTTTGAAAAAATTGGGGTCTATTAGACCCTAGATTTCTCCTCTGCCCTCAAAGCATCTGACCACACCAAGATCGGTGTGATAAAATGCTTTCCCAATTTCCCAATGGCGCTGTTTACATCCGGCGAAATCTAAGTCCTAAAATGCTCGTAGCTTCCGGTTTCTTAGGCCATAGAGATGTTTGGAGCCACTCTGGTCTCTGATCAGCTCTATGGTCAGCTGGCTGAATCACCGGCTGCATTCTCAGGTTCCCTGTTGAGACAGGAGAGCCAGAGAAAAACACGGAAGACGGTGGGGGGGGGGGGCATTCCCTCCCACTGCTTGTAAAAGCAGTCTAGAGGCTAATTAGCCACTAGGATTGCTTTTACATGAAAGCCGACCGCTGGCTGAAAAGAATGATACCAAGATGATACCTAAACCTGCAGGCATCATTCTGGTATAACCACTCAAAGTCGTGAATGGCGTACCTGAAGACAAAAAAATGGTTAACAATAAAGCACAGTAAACGGTAAAGTATAAAAAATTGCATACCTGAAAAGCAAACATGATAAAACATAATAACAATAAAACATTGCAGAATAGAATACAGTAAAAAAGAGCAGAACACCAGAGAGAGAATAGAGAGAGAGAGAACAATAAAACGACAACTATTTTTTTTTATTTTTGTTTGTGTTTTTTTTTTTTTACACTTTTTTTTTGTAACTGTAACTTTTATAACTGTAACCGGTTCCAGGTTCGGGTCTCTCAAAATGCGATGGCATCTTGGGAGACCCTGTGAAAGTGTGCCTAGTCTGTGCAATGCTGTACCCTACGCTAATACTCAACTAGTGAATGGTAGCGTTCAAAACATTCACCAATGCAAAGACCAGGATTGTCAGGACAGGAGGGACAATAATAGCGGGTGTCACGTCTATATACGCGCTTGCTGCAGACACATCTTTTTTGGGGGGGTTCGTTGGGTAGGGGTACTCGGGAGGACATATAAATGCCTCTCATGCAGCCGACTGCATTTGGTTGGGGATGTGAATGGGGGAAATACGGGCGCTGCAGAAGTGGTGGGTTCCCAATTAGGATTGGCGAATGCAGCAGGAAGGGCATTATGGGCACGACGGGCCTGTGTTTGTCTTTTTGGTGGCAGCGGGACACTACTTGTGCTTGCCACCTCACCAGCTTGAACTGCACTTATGGGACTCGCCACGTCACCAAGTGTTACTGCAGTGCTGGTATGACTACGACCGGGGTGTACTAGGCCGCTGGTGCTTGCCAGTTCACCAAAACGCTACAAAAAAAAGTGACAGTGATCGATCGATACTGCACTTGGGTGGGCTGGGCTGGGCCGGGCGGAGGGGCAAAACACAGGTGCTAGCAGGTATCTGGGCTGATCCCACTAACACTGCGTTTTTGGGAACCCTAAACTGCTGGGGACGCTAGTATAGATCTGATCGGATCAGATATTGATCCGATCAGATACTATACCACTAAGGGAGGCGTATGCTGCATGCGTGGGTGTTAGTGCTACTGGCGCTAATCTGACGCTGCCTGGGGCTGGTGCTTGCCAGTTCACCAAAATGCTACCAAAAAAACTGTTAGCGATCGCAGGGATCAGGCCTGACTCTGCGAACGCTGCAGTTATGCGTTTAGTGTTTTGTAAGTGACAGTGATCGATCGATACTGCACTTGGGTGGGCTGGGCGGAGGGGCAAAACGCAGGTGCTAGCAGGTATCTGGGCTGATCCCGCTAACACTGCGTTTTTGGGAACCCTAAACTGCTGGGGACGCTAGTATAGATCTGATCGGATCAGATATTGATGTGTTCAGATACTATACCACTAAGGGAGGTGTACGGTGCGTGTACGGTGCGTGCGTGGGTGTTCGCGGTACTGGCACTAATCTGACGCTGCCTGGGGCGACGCATATCACCGCCGGGCGATCAGGTGGCTAAACCTTTATTCGGTAATAAACGGCGGGTGCCCTGACACTAAAAAAAATAAACGAACTAACCAGCGTCACCCGTAACAGTTATACGGTGATCAGTGGTGAAAGGGTTAACTAGGGGGCAATCAAGGGGTTAAAACATTTATTAGATAGTATATGGGGGTCCCTGTCGCTATAAAACGCTGACAGCGAACCTAAATATTTACGTTCCTAACTAGCGTCACCAGCGACACTAATACAGCGATCAGAAAAATGATCGCTTAGCGACACTGGTGACAGGGGGTGATCAAGGGGTTAAAACTTTATTAGGGGGGGTTAGGGGGGTACCCTAGACCTACAGGGGGCTAATACTAACTGTCTTACCACTGCTAACTGTCACAAACTGACACTATGCAGTAATCAGGAAAAAAACAAAACAAAACAAAAAAACCTGCTTGGTGTCAGTTTGTGACAGGGGGGGGGGGGTGATTGGGGGGGATCGGGGGGCGATCGGGGGGGGATCGGGGGTGTTTAGTGTGCCTGGCATGTTCTACTGTGTTGTGTGTGTGTGTGTTATGCACTTACTTGTCTTCTCTCCTCGGTGCTGGAACGGAAACTGGCCAGCCGAGGAGAGATGACATCACATCCTCTGCCTCTGTGTACTATACAGAGACAGGGGATGTTTCTCATTGGCTGGGAGCGATCGCGAGGGGGGGGCCACGATCGGATGGTCTCCCCCTCGTCTCTCATCGCTTCCAACCAAATGCCGACCGCCGATGGCACCGGGGGGGGGTCCGATCGGACCCCCCGCCCGCGGGAAGGCAATCACGTACCAGGTACGTGATTTTGCCTGCCCGTGCCGCTCTGCTCACGTATATATGCGTGAGGCGGTCGGCAAGTGGTTAACTCAATTTCCAATCCCCCCCCCTAAACTCCATCCAAATAGTGTGTATGTCATTAACTCCATTTCCAATCCCTTCCCCCCCAAACTCAATCCAAATAGTGTGTGTGTGTCATTAACTTGATTTCCAATCCCCTCCCCCTCTATACTCCATCCAAATAGTGTGTGTGTCATTAACTCGAATTTCCAATCCCCTCCCCCCCTAAACTCCATCCAAATAGTGTGTGTGTCATTAACTCGATTTCCAATCCCCCCCCCCAAACTCCATCCAAATAGTGTGTGTGTCATTAACTCGATTTCCAACCCCCCCCCCTGATAATTTGCTCTAATGTTCTGAGGTGTTGATTTTAACTACTTGACCACTGGGCACTTAAACCCCCTTAATAACCAGACCAATTTTCAGCTTTTGGTGCTCTCACATTTTGAATGACAATTACTCAATCATGCAACACTGTATCTATATGAATTTTTTGTCCTTTTTTTCACACAAATAGAGCTTTCTTTTGGTGGTATTTAATCACCGCTGGGTTCTTTATTTTTTGCGCTATAAAAGAAAAAAGACCGAAAAATCTGTAAAAAAATAAATTTTTCTTCATTTCTGTTATAAAATTTTGAAAATTAGTAATTTTTCTTCATATATTTTGGCCAAAATTTATACCGCTACATATCTTTGGTAAAAATAACCCAAATTAGTGTATATTATTTGGTCTTTGTGAAAGTTATAGCGTCCACAAGCTATGGTACCAATATCTGAAAATTGATCACACCTGAAGTACTGACGGCCTATCTCATTTCTTGAGACCCTAACATGCCAGAAAAGTACAAATACCCCCCAAATTACCCCTTTTTGGAAAGAAGACATTTCAAGGTATTTAGAAAGATGCATGATGAGTTTTTTGAAGTTGTCATTTTTTCCCACAATTCTTTGCAAAATCAAGTTTTTTTTTTTTCTTTTTTTTTTTTTTTTCACAAAATTGTCATATTAGCAGGTTATTTCTCACACACAGCATATGCATACCACAAATTACACCCCAAAACACATTCTGCTATTACTCCCGAGTATGGCGATACCACATGTGTGAGACTTTTACACAGCGTGGCCACATACAGAGGCCCAACATGCAGGGGAGCACCTTCAGGCGTTCTGGAGCACCCAGGCCAATTCTGACATTTCTCTCCTACATGTAAAAATCATCATTTATTTGCTAGAAAATTACATAGAACCCCAAAACATTATATATGTTTTTTTAGCAAAGACCCTAGAGAATACAATAGCGGTCATTGCAACTTTTTATCTCCCACGATATTTGCGCAGCAATTTTTGGAACGTGTTTTTTTTGGAAAAAAAACTGTTTTTTGCTTTAAAAAAAAACAAAACAGTAAGGTTAGCCCAATGTTTTTGCATAATATGAAAGATGAAGTTACGCCGAGTTAATAGATACCTAACATGTCACCTTTCAAAATTGCACACGCTTGTGGAATGGCGCCAAACTTCACCACTTAAAAATCCCCATAGGCGACGCTTTAAAATTTTTTACTGGTTACAAATTTTGAGTTACAGAGGAGGTCTAGGGCCAAAATTATTGCTCTCGCTCTACCGATCGCAGCGATACCTCACATGTGTGGTTTGAATACCGTTTTCATATGTGGGCGGGACTTACGTATGCGTTCGCTTCTGCATGCGAGCACATGGACAGGGGCGCTTTAAAACATTTTTATTTTTTTTTATTGTTCATTTTACTTTATTTATTTTAGTTTGACACTTTTTTCCAAAAAAAAAAAAATTTTTGATCACTTTTATTCCTATTACAAGGAATGTAAACATCCCTTGTAATAGGAATATGGCATGACAGGTCCTCTTTACAGTGAGATATGGGGTCAATAAGACCCCACATCTCACCTCTAGGCTGTTCCTGAAATAAAAAAAAAAAAAAAAAAAAAAGATCCTGGCTTCGATCATAGCGGTGAGTCGGTAGAAGCACCGGAGGGCGGCGGGAGGGGGGGCGTCCCCTCTCGCCTCCCGTAAGAACGATCAAGCAGTGTAACAGCCACTACGATCATTCTTATGGTGTAGGGAATCGCCGGCTGAAAAAGATGATATCTGAATGATGCCTGTAGCTGCACCCATAATTCAGATATCCCCGCACAAAGTCAAGGACGTCGTATGACGGAAGGCGGGAAGTGGTTAAAACGCTTTTTTTTTTTAACACAAAGTTGTCCATTTATACAATATTTCTAACACATAGCATGTATATACCAAAAATGACACCCCAAAATAGATTCTCCTACTATTCCTGAGTACGGCGATACCACATGTGTGAGACTTCCACAGCCTGGCCACATACAGAGGCTGGGTACGGCTGAGCATGGCTGGGTATTGCAGAGTATCGCCGAGTATGACTGGGTATGGCAGAGTATGGCTGGGTATCACCGAGTATTGCAGAGTATGGCTGGGTATGGCAGAGTATGGCTGGGTATTGCAGAGTATGGCTGGGTATGGCAGAGTATGGCTGGGTATGGCAGAGTATGGCTGGGTATGGCAGAGTATGGCTGGGTATGGCAGAGTATTGCGGGTTATGGCAGAGTATTGCAGATTTTTGTGGGGTATTGCAGAGCATGGCTTGGTATGGCAGAGTATGGCTGGGTATCACTGAGTATTGCAGAGTATGGCTGGGTATTGCGGGATATTTCAGGGTATTGCAGGGTATGGCAGAGTATTGCGGGGTATTCCAGGGTATGGCAGAGTATTGCGGGGTATTGCAGGGTATGGCAGAGTATTGCGGGGTATTCCAGGGTATGGCAGAGTATTGCGGGGTATTGCAGGGTATGGCAGAGTATTGCGGGGTATTCCAGGGTATGGCAGAGTATTGCGGGGTATTGCAGGGTATGGCAGAGTATTGCGGGGTATGGCAGAGTATCGCAGGGTATGGCAAAGTATTGCGGGGTATGGCAGAGTATTGCGGGGTATGGCAGAGTATTGCGGGGTATGGCAGAGTATTGCGGGGGTATTTCAGGGTATTGCAGGGTATGGCAGAGTATTTCGGGGTATTGCAGGGTATGGCAGAGTATTTCGGGGTATTGCAGAGTATTGTGGGGTATTCCAGGGTATGGCAGAGTATTGTGGGGTATTCCAGGGTATGGCAGAGTATTGTGGGGTATGGCAGAGTATTTTGGGGTATTGCAGGGTATGGCAGAGTATTGCGAGGTATTGCGGGGTATGGCAGAGTATTGCGGGGTATGGCGGAGTATTGCGGGGTATGGCGGAGTATTGCGGGGTATTGCGGGGTATTGCAGGGTATGGCAGAGTATTGCGGGGTATGGCAGAGTATTGCGGGGTATGGCAGAGTATTGCGGGGTATGGCAGAGTATTGCGGGGTATTGCAGGGTATGGCAGAGTATTGCGGGGTATTCCAGGGTATGGCAGAGTATTGCGGGGTATTGCAGAGGGAATTGCAGAGTATTGCACAGCATTGCAGGGCATGCAGAGTAGTAGGGATGGCTGAGCATGGATGGATGGATGGCTGGATGTCTCTGTGCAGCGCTGTGGGCACTACAGATGCAGCCCACAACGCTGCAGCCATCCATCCATCCGCCTCTTCGGTCACTGTGTACCGATCGGTACACAGGAGGGGAGGAGAGGGGGAGGAGAGGAACCGGCGTCATCAGATGACGCCGGTTTGTTTACATGTGATCGCTCCGTCATTTGACGGATCACGGATGCTCTCGAGTGCGCGCCCTAGGGGGCGCGCGAGAGCAGAATTCTGGGAGGACGTCCCTGGACGTCCTCCCAGAGTTAAACAACCGCCCTGTAGCCGTCATTTGGCTATGGGCCGGTTGTTAAGTGGTTAAAAAAGCAAATATATGTTGCACTTTGCAAAATGCATTTGCACTCTGCAAGTGCATTTGCTCCAGGGCTTTAGTAAATGAGCAGAAGCTCTGCTGATTTCCATCATCCAATCATGTGCAAGCCACAAAGTTTTGGGTTTAATTGCCCTTGCATGTGATTGGGTACTCCTTGTAACATGAAGCCTTTTTACCTTACCTCATTTACTAAGCTGTGGAGCAATAGCACTTGCAGAGTGCAACAACTGCACTTTTCAAACTGCACAGTCTTGTAGCCTTTAGTCAATCAAACCCTGCGTGTCCTTAAACTTAATTTCTAATTTCACCACCCCCTAAAATGTAACAATGTGCCATCAGAGGGGGTGAGCAATCTGATAAGTGTGCCTTTCCATATTATTTATTAAAGAAGATTTCAATTATTTAATGTTATACTGATGCTGGGCAATAATGTTTTAAGTGTAATGTTCTTGGAATGTTCTTTTCAAAATTACTGATTTTTGGTTTCTTGTTTGATTCCCCAGTTTCCTTCAACGCCACAGGAATGGCAGACTATTTTAATTATAAGGGGTTCCATAGTATTGTCTTAATGGCGGTGGTGTCGGCACAATATGACTTTATGTATGTGGACGTGGGGAAGAATGGCCGGATGTCGGATGGAGGAGTATTTGCCCAGGAGAAGTTCTACCAGCATCTCCAGAGTGGTGACCTGGGATTGCCACCTGATGTGGATAATGTGGAAGTGTGGAAGAACTCCCCTTTGTCTTCATAGCAGATGAAGCCTTCGCTCTGAGCAAGCACCTCATGAGGCCATTCCCCCAAAGGACCCTCACCCCGGAGAGGAGGGTTTTTAATTTCCGGCTGGCCAGAGCGAGAAGAGTTGTTGAGAATGCTTTTAGGATTCTGGCCAGCCGGTTCCGCCTGTTTCAGACATCGATAAACCTGGCGGAATACAAAATTAATTACATAATTTTAGCATGCTGCATCCTGCACAACTGTTTGAACAAACATTCCCCAAATTATATTTTGCCAGTTGGGCCTGAGGCTGGACTTATTATTAGTGACAATTTGACGGGCCTGGATACTGTCCGTACTGGCTTGGCCCCCCAAAGTGCCCGTCAAGTTCGTGATCAATATGTAGATTATTTTATGGGTAGGGGGGCCATTGTAATGCCCCAGAATATTTAATTTGTCAAAATAAAAAATCTTGATCAAATCTTGAATTATATTTCTTGCTTGCCTTTCTTTTTTGGCTTTCTCCTAGGTTATCGTAGAGCACTTGTAGCGCCAAGTGTATTTTCATTTATTAAATAAGCGCCATTGTCACTGTAACCAACTATTTTAACTTTAAACAAACTGATACTGAGCATTGAAAGAAGAAACCACACATTTTGTTAATTACTAAACAGATTTTTTAATATTCGGTGTACATTCACTTATGCGTTTGTTAAAAATGTTGGTAGTCAAAAATATATCTATATTTAGAAATTTGTAACAATATAATTAGGTCCTTTTTTTTACAATATTTTTGTTTCTTTTTGTTTTAACAAACAGGCCTCTTTTTTATTTATTTATTTATTTATTTTTTAAAAACAGGCCTCTATTTTTTGGGTTTTTTTTTATTTTATAAAAACAGGCCTATATTTTTTTTTTTTTTTGGAAAACATGCCTCTATTTTTTTGTTTTTTATTTTAGAAAAAGAGGCCTCTATTTTTTTTTTTTGGAAAACAGGCCTCTATTTTTTTTGTTTTTTATTTTATAAAAACAGGCCTCTATTTTTTTTTTTGGAAAACAGGCCTCTATTTTTTTTTGTTTTTTATTTTATAAAAACAGGCCTCTATTTTTTTTTTTTGGAAAACAGGCCTCTATTTTTTTTTGTTTTTTTATTTTATAAAAAGAGGCCTCTATTTTTTTTTGGAAAACAGGCCTCTATTTTTTTTGTTTTTTTATTTTATAAAAACAGGCCTCTATTTTTTTTTTGGAAAACAGGCCTCTATTTTTTTTTGTTTTTTTATTTTATAAAAACAGGCCTCTATTTTTTTTGGAAAACAGGCCTTTATTTTTTTTTATTTTATAAAAGCAGGCCTGTAATTTTTTTTTTTTTTTTTTGGAAAACAGGCCTCTATTTATTTTTATTTATTTTTTTTATAAAAATAGGCCTCTATTTTTTTTTTTTGGAAAACAGGCCTCCATTTTTTTTTGTTTTTTTATTTTATAAAAAGAGGCCTCTATTTTTTTTTTGGAAATCAGGCCTCTATTTTTTTTGTTTTTTTATTTTATAAAAACAGGCCTCTATTTTTTTTTTGGAAAACAGGCCTCTATTTTTTTTTGTTTTTTTATTTTATAAAAACAGGCCTCTATTTTTTTTGGAAAACAGGCCTTTATTTTTTTTTATTTTATAAAAGCAGGCCTGTAATTTTTTTTTTTTTTTTTGGAAAACAGGCCTCTATTTATTTTTATTTATTTTTTTTATAAAAACAGGCCTCTATTTTTTTTTTTTTTTGGAAAACAGGCCTCTATTTTTTTTTTTTTTATAAAAACAGGCCTCTATTTTTTTTTTGGAAGACAGGCCTCTATTTTTTTTTTAATTTTATAAAAACAGGCCTCTATTTTTTTTTTTTTTTTGGAAAACAGGCCTCTATTTTTTTTGTTTTTTTATTTTATAAAAACAGGCCTCTATTTTTTTGTTTTTTTATTTTATAAAAACAGGCCTCTATTTTTTTTTTGGAAAACAGGCCTCTATTTTTTTTTTGTTTTTTTATTTTATAAAAACAGGCCTCTATTTTTTTTTTTTGGAAAACAGGCCTTTATTTTTTTTTTTATTTTATAAAAACAGGCCTGTCATTTTTTTTTTTTTTGGAAAACAGGCCTCTATTTATTTTTATTTTTTTTTATAAAAACAGGCTTCTATTTTTTTTGGAAAACAGGCCTCTATTTTTTTTTTTATTTTATAAAAACAGGCCTCTATTTTTTTTTTAATTTTATAAAAACAGGCCTCTATTTTTTTTTTTTTTGGAAAACAGGCCTCTATTTTTTTTGTTTTTTTATTTTATAAAAACAGGCCTCTATTTTTTTGTTTTTTTATTTTATAAAAACAGGCCTCTATTTTTTTTTTGGAAAACAGGCCTCTATTTTTTTTTTGTTTTTTTATTTTATAAAAACAGGCCTCTATTTTTTTTTTTTGGAAAACAGGCCTTTATTTTTTTTTTATTTTATAAAAACAGGCCTGTCATTTTTTTTTTTTTTGGAAAACAGGCCTCTATTTATTTTTATTTTTTTTTATAAAAACAGGCTTCTATTTTTTTTTGGAAAACAGGCCTCTATTTTTTTTTTATTTTATAAAAACAGGCCTCTTTTTTTTTTTTTGGAAGACAGGCCTCTTGTCTTTTCTGCTCTATGTGAAAGAAAAAAATATATACTTAGCACACAAATATTTTAGTGAATAGTAATCTTAAAACATTGTAGTGAAGTGGTATACAAATTGTCTGTTTTTGTGTAGAGTTCTATCTATCTATCTATATATAATATATTTACTGAAATATATAGATGTATATGTATATATATATATAGATCTATATATAGATCTATATATATATATATAGATATATATATATCTATATATATATAAATATATATATATATATATATAGATATATATATATATATATATATATATATATATATATATATATCTATCTATATATATATATATATATAGATATAGATAGTTGGATAGATAGATAGATAGATAGATAGATAGATAGATAGATAGATAGATAGATAGATAGATAGATAGATAGATAGATAGATAGATAGATAGATATAGCTATATATATTAATAGATATAGATATAGCTATATATATAAATAGATATATAAATATATATATATCTCTCTATATATATAGAGATATATATATATATATCTATATAGATATATATAGATATATATATATCTCTATATATATATATATAGAGATATATATATCTCTATATATATCTATATATATATATATATATATATATATATATATATAGAGAGAGAGAGAAAATATAGATAGATAAATTAATAAAAGATATAGGTCTGTATATATGTAACGAGGTTTATTAAGATCGTTTCATTCAAACGATATAAACTCGTACATTAAAGAAAAGCACATGGAGCAGTATACAAGGTAATAAACAGAATATGAACACACGACAAGTACTTTACGGATCCGGCTCCCGGAGTTTGAGGTTGGACCATCTTTTCCTGATCTGATCTTTTGAGCGCTGTACCCCAAAAGAAAGATGTAATGTCTTCATCACCTTCGCCATTATTTTGGCTTTTCTAAAATTAGGCGTATGGTCCATACTTCCCATCATAGTCATTTTTTCTCAGAATTGCCACCATTTCCACCATCTCTTTAAAGGACATATTGGAGGCTATAAATCTCTGCTTCCCAGATCTGGACGTTCCGGCCTCCGGGCTTTCGGCGATACCTGAGGTAGTACACACCTGATGTGTCTCCGCCATTGTTCATCCCACTACTCACCGTAGAAAGAATGGGCAGAGAATATTCGTTAAACTAGAACGTCAGGGGCGGGCGACGCAGACGGAGTTTCACACATACGCAGTGTATAAAGAGAGGTATTACGCATGTGTCGTACGTACGTTCTGTGCGTAGAGACAAGGGGCAGAGAATATGAGTTAAAGTAGAACGTCAGGGGCGGGCAACGCAGGCGGAGTTTCACACATGCGCAGTGTATAAAGAGAGGTATTACGCATGTGTCGTACGTACATTCTGTGCGTAGAGACAAGGGGCTGAAAATATGCGCAAAGAAAAAGAACGTCAGGGGCGGGCAAAGCAGGTGGAGTTTTACGCATGCGCAGTGTATAAAACATTATTACGTATTGTGTCGTACGTACTTTCTGTGCGTAGATGATAGTGGACCGGGACGCTAGAAAACGAAGGTAATTTTAAATTTTGAAATTTGGTAAAAACTTTGTAGCAAGCAGCCTATATGGCTTGACAGATTGATGAGGCCTATATTGGGATAAGATGATGAGGGTTTAGCAGAAACATAAGTGTTTTTTGTCTTGTGTCTTTATCTTTTACAGAAATTATGAATGCAAAATTTAAGGAGCCTGAATTTCTGTCGGCTTTTATCGATCAATACAGAGAGATGAGGAATCTGTGGGAGGTCAAACACCCTCAATATTATCTTAACCACTTGCCGACCGCCTAACGTAGATATACGTCGGCAGAATGGCACGGGCAGGCAGAATCACGTATATATACGTGATCTGCCTCCCGCGGGCGGGGGGTCCGATCGGACCCCCCCCCGGTGCCATCGGCGGTCGGCATCTGACTGGGAGCGTCGGGAGGCGAGGGGGAGACCATCCGATCGTGGCCCCCCCCTCGCGATCGCTCCCAGCCAATAGGAATCCTCCCCTGCCTGTGTGTAGTTTCACACAGGCAGAGGATGTGATGTCATCTCTCCTCGGCTCGGCAGTTTCCGTCCAGCGCCGAGGAGAGAAGACATGTAAGTGCACACAACACACACACACACACAGTAGAACATGCCAGGCATACCTTACACCCCCGATCCCCCCCCGATCGCCCCCCGATCCCCCCCCAATCACCCCCCCCCCCCTGTCACAAACTGACATTAGCAGTATTTTTTTTTTTTTTTTTTTTTTTTTTTTCTGATTACTGCATAGTGTCAGTTTGTGACAGTTACAGTGTTAGGGCAGGTAGTATTACCCCCCTTTAGGTCTAGGATACCCCCCTAACCCCCCCTAATAAAGTTTTAACCCCTTGATCACCCCCTGTCACCAGTGTCACTAAGCGATCATTTTTCTGATCGCTGTATTAGTGTCGCTGGTGACGCTAGTTAGGAACGTAAATATTTAGGTTCGCCGTCAGCGTTTTATAGCGACAGGGACCCCCATATACTACCTAATAAATGTTTTAACCCCTTGATTGCCCCCTAGTTAACCCTTTCACCACTGATCACCGTATAACTGTTACGGTGACGCTGGTTAGTTTGTTTATTTTTTATAGTGTCAGGGCACCCGCCGTTTATTACCGAATAAAGGTTTAGCCCCCCGGTCGCCCGGCGGTGATATGCGTCGCCCCAGGCAGCGTCAGATTAGCGCCAGTACCGCTAACACCCACGCACGCAGCATACGCCTCCCTTAGTGGTATAGTATCTGTACGGATCAATATCTGATCCAATCAGATCTATACTAGCGTCCCCAGCAGTTTAGGGTTCCCGAAAACGCAGTGTTAGCGGGATCAGCCCAGATACCCGCTAGCACCTGCGTTTTGCCCCTCTGCCCGGCCCACCCAAGTGCAGTATCGATCGATCACTGTCACTTACAAAACACTAAACGCATAACTGCAGCGTTCGCATAGTCAGGCCTGATCCCTGCGATCGCTAACAGTTTTTTTGGTAGCGTTTTGGTGAACTGGCAAGCACCAGCCCCAGGCAGCGTCAGATTAGCGCCAGTACCGCTAACACCCACGCACGCAGCATACGCCTCCCTTAGTGGTATAGTATCTGATCGGATCAATATCTGATCTGATCAGATCTATACTAGCGTCCCCAGCAGTTTAGGGTTCCCACAAACGCAGTGTTAGCGGGATCAGCCCAGATACCTGCTAGCACCTGCGTTTTGCCCCTCCACCCGGCCCAGCCCAGCCCACCCAAGTGCAGTATCGATCGATCACTGACACTTACAAAACACTAAACGCATAACTGCAGCGTTCGCAGAGTCAGGCCTGATCCTTGCGATCGCTAACAGTTTTTTTGGTAGCGTTTTGGTGAACTGGCAAGCCCCAGCGGCCTAGTACACCCCGGTTGTAGTCAAACCAGCACTGCAGTAACACTTGGTGACGTGGCGAGTCCCATAAGTGCAGTTCAAGCTGGTGAGGTGACAAGCACAAGTAGTGTCCCGCTGCCACCAAGAAGACAAACACAGGCCCGTCGTGTCCATAGTGCCCTTCCTGCTGCATTCGCCAATCCTAATTGGGAACCCACCACTTCTGCAGCGCCCGTACTTCCCCCATTCACATCCCCAACCAAATGCAGTCGGCTGCATGAGAGGCATTTTCTTTATGTCCTCCCGAGTACCCCTACCCAACGAACCCCCCCAAAAAAGATGTCGTGTCTGCAGCAAGCGCAGATATAGGCGTGACACCCGCTATTATTGTCCCTCCTGTCCTGACAATCCTGGTCTTTGCATTGGTGAATGTTTTGAACACTACCATTCACTAGTTGAGTATTAGCGTAGGGTACAGCATTGCACAGACTAGGCACACTTTCACAGGGTCTCCCAAGATGCCATCGCATTTTGAGAGACCCGAACCTGGAACCGGTTACAGTTATAAAAGTTAGTTACAAAAAAAAGTGTAAAAAAAAAAAAAAAACACATACAAAAATATAAAATAAAAAAAAAAATAGTTGTCGTTTTATTGTTCTTTCTCTCTCTCTATTGTTCTGTTCTTTTTTACTGTATTCTATTCTGCAATGTTTTATTGTTGTTATGTTTTATCATGTTTGCTTTTCAGGTATGCAATTTTTTATACCTTACCGTTTACTGTGCTTTATTGTTAACCATTTTTTTGTCTTCAGGTACGCCATTCACGACTTTGAGTGGTTATACCAGAATGATGCCTGCAGGTTTAGGTATCATCTTGGTATCATTCTTTTCAGCCAGCGGTCGGCTTTCATGTAAAAGCAATCCTAGCGGCTAATTAGCCTCTAGACTGCTTTTACAAGCAGTGGGAGGGAATGCCCCTCCCCCCCCAACGTCTTCCGTGTTTTTCTCTGGCTCTCCTGTCTCAACAGGGAACCTGAAAATGCAGCCGGTGATTCAGCCAGCTGACCATAGAGCTGATCAGAGACCAGAGTGGCTCCAAACATCTCTATGGCCTAAGAAACCGGAAGCTACGAGCATTTTATGACTTAGATTTCGCCGGATGTAAACAGCGCCATTGGGAAATTGGGAAAGCATTTTATCACACCGATCTTGGTGTGGTCAGATGCTTTGAGGGCAGAGGAGAAATCTAGGGTCTAATAGACCCCAATTTTTGCAAAAAAGAGTACCTGTCACTACCTATTGCTATGATAGGGGATATTTACATTCCCTGAGATAACAATAAAAATGATTAAAAAAAAAAAAATGAAAGGAACAGTTTAAAAATAAGATAAAAAAATAATAATAATAAAGGAAAAAAAAAAAAAAAAAAAAAAAGCACCCCTGTCCCCCCTGCTCTCGCGCTAAGGCGAACGCAAGCGTCGGTCTGGCGTCAAATGTAAACAGCAATTGCACCATGCATGTGAGGTATCGCCGCGAAGGTCAGATCGAGGGCAGTATTTTTAGCAGTAGACCTCCTCTGTAAATCTAAAGTGGTAACCTGTAAAGGCTTTTAAAGGCTTTTAAAAATGTATTTAGTTTGTCGCCACTGCACGTTTGTGCGCAATTTTAAAGCATGTCATGTTTGGTATCCATGTACTCGGCCTAAGATCATCTTTTTTATTCCATCAAACATTTGGGCAATATAGTGTGTTTTAGTGCATTAAAATGTAAAAAAGTGTGTTTTTTCCCCAAAAAATGCGTTTGAAAAATCGCTGCGCAAATACTGTGTGAAAAAAAAAAATGAAACACCCACCATTTTAATCTGTAGGGCATTTGCTTTAAAAAAAATATATAATGTTTGGGGGTTCAAAGTAATTTTCTTGCAAAAAAAAATTATTTTTTTATGTAAACAATAAGTGTCAGAAAGGGCTTTGTCTTCAAGTGGTTAGAAGTGTGGGTGATGTGTGACATAAGCTTCTAGATGTTGTGCATAAAATGCCAGGACAGTTCAAAACCCCCCCAAATGACCCCATTTTGGAAAGTAGACACCCCAAGCTATTTGCTGAGAGTCATGTTGAGTCCATGGAATAATTTATATTGTGACACAAGTTGCGGGAAAGAGACAATTTTTTAATTTTTTTTTTTTGCGCAAAGTTGTCACTAAATGATATATTGCTCAAACATGCCATGGGAATATGTGAAATTACACCCCAAAATACATTCTGCTGCTTCTCCTGAGTACGGGGATACCACATGTGTGAGACTTTTTGGGAGCCTAGCCGCGTACGGGACCCCGAAAACCAATCACTGCCTTCAGGCTTTCTAAGGCCGTAAATTTTTGATTTCACTCTTCACTGCCTATCACAGTTTCGGAGGCCATGGAATGCCCAGGTGGCAAAAAAAACCCCCAAATGACCCCATTTTGGAAAGTAGACACCCCAAGCTATTTGATGAGAGGTATAGTGAGTATTTTGCAGACCTCACTTTTTGTCACAAAGTTTTGAAAATTGAAAAAAGAAAAAAAAAAAATGTTTTTTCTCGTCTTTCTTTATTTTCAAAAACAAATGAGAGCTGCAAAATACTCACCATGCCTCTCAGCAAATAGCTTGGGGTGTCTACTTTCCAAAATGGGGTCATTTGGGGGGGGTTTGTGCCACCTGGGCATTCCATGGCCTCCGAAACTGTGATAGGCAGTGAGGAGTAAAATTAAAAATGTACGCCCTTAGAAATCCTGAAGGCAGTGATTGGTTTTCGGGGCCCCGTACGCGGCTAGGCTCCCAAAAAGTCCCACACATGTGGTATCCCCGTACTCAGGAGAAGCAGCTAAATGTATTTTGGGGTGCAATTCCACATATGCCCATGGCCTGTGTGAGCAATATATCATTTAGTGACAACTTTGTGCAAAAAAAAAAAAAAAAAAAAAAAATTTGTCACTTTCCCGCAACTTGTGTCAAAATATAAAATATTCCATGGACTCAACATGCCTCAAAGCAAATAGCTTGGGGTGTCTACTTTCCAAAATGGGGTCATTTGGGGGGGTTTTATGTCATCTGGGCATTTTATGGCCTTCAAAACTGTGATAGGTAGTGAGGAGTAAAATCAAAAATGTACGCCCTTAGAAATCCTGAAGGCAGTGATTGGTTTTCGGGGCCCCGTACGCGGCTAGGCTCCCAAAAAGTCCCACACATGTGGTATCCCCATACTCAGGAGAAGCAGCTAAATGTATTTTGGGGTGCAATTCCACATATGCCCATGGCCTGTGTGAGCAATATATCATTTAGTGACAACTTTTTGTAATTTGTTTTTTTTTTTTTTTTTTTTGTCATTGTTCAATCACTTGGGACAAAAAAAATGAATATTCAATGGGCTCAACATGCCTCTCAGCAAATTCCTTGGGGTGTCTACTTTCCAAAATGGGGTCATTTGTGGGGGTTTTGTACTGCCCTGCCATTTTAGCACCTCAAGAAACGACATAGGCAGTCATAAATTAAAGGCTGTGTAAATTCCAGAAAATGTACCCTAGTTTGTAGACGCTATAACTTTTGCGCAAACCAATAAATATACACTTATTGACATTTTTTTTACCAAAGACATGTGGCCGAATACATTTTGGCCTAAATGTATGACTAAAATTGAGTTTATTGGATTTTTTTTAGAACAAAAAGTAGAAAATATCATTTTTTTTCAAAATTTTCGGTCTTTTTCCGTGTATAGCGCAAAAAATAAAAACGGCAGAGGTGATCAAATACTATCAAAAGAAAGCTCTATTTGTGGGAAGAAAAGGACGCAAATTTCGTTTGGGTACAGCATTGCATGACCGCGCAATTAGCAGTTAAAGCGACGCAGTGCCGAATTGTAAAAAGTGCTCTGGTCAGGAAGGGGGTAAATCCTTCCGGGGCTGAAGTGGTTAAGCATGTAAGGAAGTCAATGCTGGAGAGACTTCTGACATTTGTCCAGACGTACATCCCAGAAGCAATGATGGAGATGTTGTTATCGAAAATTGGGATCTTGAGGAACATGTATAAGAGGGAGCATAACAAGATCCAGAATTCCCTGAGATCAGGAGCATCAGCAGATGATATATATGTACCCAGGCTGTGGTACTACAATAAACTACGTTTTCTTGAAGACCAGACTGAAGCCAGGGCATCACTTTCAACCCTTCCCTCCACCCCTCCATGCACTCTTCCACGCACCCTTCCCTTCACCCCAGCAGAGGCTGATGAGGACCAAGCTGGGTCTTCCATCCTGGAAGAACCGGATGTGACCATCTGGAGTCAGGTAAATTAATTTAAAAAATATTTACTGTCCTAATATTAATGATGTTAACTGGATGTTATAATTGATTAAAATAAATTTCTCCTAAAAATGATGTATACATATCAATTGACAGTAGTGGCCAAATATGTTTGTCACCTGCTTTAAAAAATTATGGTGTCTGATTTCTAGACTCTTTTATTAATAGATGTATTAACATTGAATGTGCAAGTCATGAGAAGCAAATTGTGTGTCAGTGATGAACCAAAAACTAAAACTATGTCCTTTTTTATACACAGGATGAGGTCAGCCAGGAGGAAAGTGGGGAAAGTTGCAGGCAGGAGGAGGCCGGGCCCAGGGACAGCCAGGAAGAGGCCGGACCCAGTGTCATCCAGGAGGAGGCAGGACCCAGTGTAATCCAGCAGGAGGCAGGACCCTGTGTCATCCAGGAGGAGGCAGGACCCTGTGTCATCCTGGAGGAGGCCGGACCCAGTATCAGGCAGGAGGTGGCTGTGCCCAGTAGGAGCCTGACCCAATCCCAAATGGCTCCCCTCCGCCTTCGTACAAAAAGGACCAGGAAGGGGACGGTGACACAGGAGGCATCCCTGCGCCTCATGCGTGAGGCCACTAATTTTTTGAACATCCCCCCGAAGCTGAAGAGGCCTATGGGTGCTATTTAGCCAGCAGGCTGCTTCAAATGGAGTGGGGCCAATGCCTCATTTGTGAAAAACTGTTTGCTGAAATGATACACAAGGGGCTGAACGGCGAGCTAACTGCCAACACACAAATAAATGAGGCAGCCCCCCCTCCTCCTCCTTCTCCTCCTGCCACAACTCAACCACCAGAGCCGCAGCCTCCAAAGAAGGCTGCAGGGAAGGCTGCAGAGAAGGGTGCAGGGCAGTGTGGAGGGAAGGCTGCAGGGAAGAGAAGAAAGTGATGATCTGAGTTCAGTCTGGTCTGACAGAAGATGCAGGCTGTTGTAGTATCACAGTCTGGGGACATCTATATCATCTGCTGCTGCTGTTGATCTCTGGACCAGATTGTGCTCCCTCTTATATGGACTCCTAAAGATCCCAGTTTTCTTGTCCACAGACTTTTGCCAGCGTTGACTTCCTCTTTATTTTCTTTTTTCCATAAATAAATGGATAATTTAGTTTATGAAAAGACTTTATGTGTTTTAATTAACATCATTGATTTAGAGACAATGTCAAATTAACAAGGGACAACAATCTCCTTGAGGTTGCAAAAACACCAAAAAAAAAATATAATGTTCTAGTGGTAACTTAAAAAAAAACAAAAAAAATATATACATAACCAAAAAAGGTTCTTTGTGGTATCCAAATACAAAAAAAATGGTTCTTTGTGGTAACTTAAACCAAACAAAATTATAACAAAAAAAACAATAAAAGAAAAATGTATTTGTGTTCAATTTAAGAACTACAAAAAAAAATGGTTCTTTGTGGTAACTTTACAAACCCAAAAAAATAAAAAATGTAAATAAAGATAAAATAATTTCGACAATAATCATAAAAAAAAAATCTGGATAAAATCTAAAATAAAAGATGACTCCCTCCCCCCCAAAAAAAAAAACTATAAAAATTAGTATTAGTATGGAGATATGGCTTTTAAAAAAATACTATATCAT
The DNA here is from genome assembly GCF_042186555.1 of Aquarana catesbeiana. Lineage (NCBI taxonomy): Eukaryota > Metazoa > Chordata > Amphibia > Anura > Ranidae > Aquarana > Aquarana catesbeiana. Next base: position 224,980,066 of record NC_133327.1, read on the forward strand.
TCATGAGATCAAAGAGAAAAAGAATCCAGAAATCAGTTTGGGAGAACTCTGTGTGAATAGGAACAGCAAAATATCTTCGTTCTTATAGCATTATTAAAGAAGACATTAAATGCACTGCATTCAACGATCACAGAATTTGCAGCGTGAGGAATGTGCTACCTACAATACAAACACTAGTTTTACTAGACCGAGTGCTTCCATTTAGTTTTTGCTTCTGAGCATGCGTCGTTTTATTGTCCGACAAACTAGCATACAGACACCCGGATTTCTGGGTCCGGCGGAGTTACGACGTAAAGATTTGAAGACTGTTCCAAATCTAAAGTCCATCAGATTTGTGGCTGGAAAAGTCCGCTGAAAGTCCGGGGAAGCCCACACACGATCGGATTGTCCGCCGGACTTGGTCCGTCGGCGTCCGTCGGACTTTTGTAGCCGAAAAGCCTGACCGTGTGTATGCGGCATTAGGTTTTAGTCACTTGAGTGCTGCAGGCTTTAGACTGATGAATGGATCAGTGTATTCTGATGGCTGGGAAGTCTCCTCGCTGTCAGAATAAAATAGCTCAGTGGGGAGGATTCCTCTTGAATGTGTGGATGGATCAATCAGTTCAATTTTTTTCATTCAACCAGCTGGTTGAACAAAAAAAATGACTAATGTATGGACAGCCTTAAGAAAGCCTGCTAATAACTGTTGTAAAATTGCTATTCCATAAAACCTCTAGCAGAGCCTTAATGTCTCTTGTATATTTTTTTAGCAGATCAGTTAAGGGACATTTTAGTAATTTTATTTATATCTGCCAGACCCAAAATGTACACTTAATTCATAAATTCTGATAGGAAAGGATACCAAGGTGTTGATTCATTAAAGGCAAATAGACTGTTCACTTTGCAAGGTAAGTTGCACTATGCAAGGAAATAATCCCCAGAGTTTAGTGAATGACATGAGGCTTTGTTGACTTCCATCATCCAGTCATGTGCAAGCAAAAATCCTGTTTTTCTCTTTACCTTGCATGGAATTTTGTATTCTTTGCAAAGTGAAACTTCATCACAATTACTGAGCTCTGGGGAAACTTTCCTTGCAACAAAGCAAACAGCCTATTTGTCTTTAGTGAATCAAATTCCAAGTGTCTATAAAAATGTATAAGAAAATACTGATCACTTAGATACCACATATATCCTATATATTATGACGTGCAGAAAGCTTATGGGATACTTCACTCCCTTTGAGGAAGCCCTATATAAAAGCCATATCATGTCTAATGTCTATCAAAATGTGATTTCATGCAGTACAATAATATAATGGTTTTTGGACTGTAGAATATGGTCTCCTGGAAATATTGATACAGTCTGGAAAATTGTGATGAAGGGATTGTCCACTAAACTATCTTGGGCCTCAGGGGCCAGAAAAGATGGCTACATAGTGGTGGGGTACACTCTGCTCATGACAGCCCTTCTTTATGAACTGTCGGTGCTCATCTATCCGTTTTTGCAGGGTTCGCATCGTATAGCCTACATACAACAAATTGCAAGGGCATATTAGTGCATACACGACATATTCAGTAGAGCAAGTGATAAATTGCTTTATATCATATGAATTGCCAGCCCTATCTAAGAAAGATTGGATTGGCCATGTTGAATGAAGTGGCAGGTCAAACATCCTCTTTTCTTGCATTGAAATACACCAGTTCTATTATCAAAGTAGGACCTTATGTGCATAACTCTCTCTCCCCGGGGATTTTATAATTTACTTGGGGCAACAATGTTCTTAAGGGTACGAGTTCTTTTAAAGGTGACCTGTGGAGCTGAAGGTAAGATGGGTCCGAATTTTGGGTCCATATGTAAAATGTGCCAATGTTTTTTGATAATACCCTTTATGGATCCTGATGTTATTAGCATCTGGTTTCTCACAAATCTTATAGGGTGGTAGGGCTTCTAAGAATTTTTCTTGGGCATTCTAAATTAGTTCTACTTGGTATCCCTTTTGTAAAAACATATTTTTTAGGGACACGCTTTGCGACTCTTACTCTCCTCGATCACTACAGTTCCTTCTTAGCCTTTGGAATGGTCCACTAGGAATGTTTTTTATCCAAGAGGGGTGGTGACAGCTAGTGTAATGTAGTTACCAGTTGCCACTCATTGGTTTTCAATAGTTTTTGGTGCAAATGGATCCATCTTTGTGGTATAGTTCTAAGTCCAAAAATACTAGATTGGTGGGATCTATCACATGTGTGAAACTGAGCTTCAATGTGTTGTTGTTAGAATGAGTAACAAATTACTCAAATAATGCAACGCTCCCATTCCAGATGATCAGAATGTCATCGATTTAGCGCCCGAAGAACACTATATATCTGGCAAAAGGATTGAGTGTCCAGACAAACCTCTCTTCCCAGTAGCCCATAACAATATTGGCATATGAGGGAGCGAAATTCACGCCCATGGCTGTTCCATGTCCCTGGATATAAAATTTGTCCTGGAACACAAAATAATTGTGCTCCAAGCAAAACCTTGTGACATCAATTACATTTTTGCTTGCCTATAGTTCATGTTGAAATATTTAGAAAGAAAGTGTTGATCTGCCTCTAGGCCTACTTGGTGTGGGATTGAAGTGTAAAAGAAGACCACATCCAGTGAAGCCCGCAGATAGTCAGTCTCCCATTCATATTTCTGAGTCGCAATAACATGACCTGAGTCCTTAATATGCTATGGTAACATGGAGACTATGGGCTGTAGAAAAAAAATCTAGGTACTGGGAGAGACCAGAGGTGAAACTGTCAGTGCTGGCTATAATGGGTCTGCCTGGAGGGAGTATGGTGGATTTATGGATCTTAGGCAAGTGGTAAAAGTATGGAGTACTGCATGTGAAGGGCAGGAGAAACTGTTTCTTCCTCTTACATAACACACCATCCACCGCAGCCTCCTCTATCAAAGACTTCAACTCCACTTGCAACTCGGGCAGTGGGTCATCCTTTAGTGTGTCATATGTCTTTTTATCAGATAGTAAACCAGTGGCGGTGCTTGGGTGTGCTGAAGCTCCCTCAAAAAATATTCAAGCACCCTCATAGCACCCCCAAAATTTCCACAGAGATATTACAGTACAGTCATGGGATTTTTAAAAAATTATTTGGTACCTGCTGTGAATCTTGTCTGCAAGAGGCTAGGGACTCTTTTGTAAAGTGGAGGGATACAGCTGAATAAGCCGCTAATGATCAGTGAGACCCGGCAGGGGCTGGGTGGTGAGGAGCCTGCATCAGTGGCGGATTGATCCAGTGCTGGGTGGTGACATGTGCTATCTCCTGCATTTGCCACCAAAAGATGAATGGGATGGAAGCAGCCCTGTGCAGTGCCCCAGGAACCTGGAGGCAGCAGCTATTCTAAGGAGAGAGAGGAGGAGGGAGGGAGCAGAACGGAGCTGCTGCACTCAGTGCATTGCAGTCTGCAGAGCTGACTGAGCCTGCCAGTTTCAGTGTCACATGGTGTGCTCCGAGGAGGAAGGCTTAGGAGGAGCGAGGCTGATCACTGCTGTAGGCATCCTTCTGTTTTTAATGTAGCTGCTGAGCCTGGAAGGGAGGGGGAGGGCTATCCAGTCCTCTGATCTATAGCGGCATGCTGCATTATACAGGCACTGACTGAGGGGCATGCCTGATCTGGACTGAGCAGTTAAATCCTCTGATATCAGCCCTCTTATTGGGCACATGTACTGCAATCATTAGAATGCCACACAGATCGGGAGTGCCTGTGTATGCTACTTACAGTGCACAAATGATGATCAGGTGTCCCCATAACAGTGCACCATTGGACTCCATGGGGTCACATTCCTGCTCTTGCACTGTGTATGGGGTCACCGTTGTGCTGTGGACACTGTGTATGGGGTCCCCATTGTGATGTAGGCACTGTGTATGGGGTCACTCACCTGCTGTGGGCACTGTGTATGGGGGTCACCCTCCTGCTGTGGGCACTGTGTATGGGGTCACCCTCCTGCTGTGGGCACTGTGTATGGGGTCACCTTCGTGCTGTGGGCACTGTGTATGGGGTCACCGTCCTGCTGTGGGCACTGTGTATGGGGTCACCTTCCTGCTGTGGGCACTGTGTATGGGGTTACCATCGTGCTGTGGGCACTGTGTATGGGGTCACCGTCCTGCTGTGGGCACTGTGTATGGGGTAACCTTCCTGCTGTGGGCACTGTGTATGGGGTCACCGTCCTGCTGTGGGCACTGTGTATGGGGTCACCTTCCTGCTGTGGGCACTGTGTATGGGGTCACCATCCTGCTGTGGGCACTGTGTATGGGGTCCCCGTCCTGCTGTGGGCACTGTGTATGGGGTAACCTTCCTGCTGTGGGCACTGTGTATGGGGTCACCGTCCTGCTGTGGGCACTGTGTATGGGGTCACCCTCCTGCTGTGGGCACTGTGTATGGAGTCACCCTCCTGCTGTGGGCACTGTGTATGGGATCACCATCTTGCTGTGGGCACTGTGTATGGAGTCACCCTCCTGCTGTGGGCACTGTGTATGGGATCACCGTCCTACTGTGGGCACTGTGTATGGGGTCACCGCCCTGCTGTGGGCACTGTGTATGGGGTCACTGTCATGCTGTGGGCACTGTGTATGGGGTCACCGTCCTGCTGTGGGCACTGTGTATGGGGTCACCCTCCTGCTGTGGGCACTGTGTATGGGGTCACCCTCCTGCTGTGGGCACTGTGTATGGAGTCACCGTCCTGCTGCGGGCACTATGTATGAAGTCACCGTCCTGCTGTGGGTACTATGTATGGAGTCACCGTCCTGCTGTGGGCACTGTGTATGGAGTCACCGTTGTGCTGTGGGCACTGGGTAAGGGGCCACTCTCCAACTCTGGGCACTCTAAAGGGCACACTCTCTAAGGGGGAACTTTCCTGCTCCGAGCACTCTAAAGGGGCCACTCTCCTGCTCTGGGTGATCTAAAGGGGCCACTCTCCTGCTCTGGGCGCTGTAAAGGGCACTCTCTCTAAGGAGGAACTATCCTGCTCTGGGAGCTCTAAAGGGGCCACTCTCCTGCTCTGAGCACTCTAAAGGGCCACTGTTCTGCTCTGGGCACGCTAATGAGGGTACTCTACTGCTGTGGGCACTGTGTATTGGGTCACTATCTGGCTGTGGGCACTGTGTAATGGGTCACCATTGTGCTGTGGGCACTGTGTAATGGGGTCATCGTTGTGCTGTGGGCACTGTGTATGGAGTCACCATCGTGCTGTGAGCACTGTGTATGGGGTCACCGTTGTGCTGTGGGCACTATGTAAGGGGTCACCGTCCTGCTGTGGGCACTGTGTATGGTGTTACCATCGTGCTGTGAGCACTGTGTATGGGGTCACCGTCGTGCTGTGTGCACTGTGTATGGGGTCATCGTTGTGCTGTGGGCACTGGGTAAGGGGCCACTCTCCTGTTCTGGGCGCTCTAAAGGGGCCACGCTCCTGCTCTGGGCACTCTATAGGGGCCACTCTCCTGCTCTGGGCGCTCTAAAGGGGCCACTCTCCTGCTCTGGGCGCTATAAAGGGAACTCTCTCTAAGGGGGAACTCTCCTGCTCTGGGCGCTCTAAAGGGGCCACTGTTCTGCTCTGGGCACTCTAAAGAGGGAACTCTCCTGCTGTGGGCCCTCTAAAGGGGCACTCTCTCTATGGGGTCACTGTCCTTCTCTTTGTACTCTAAGGGGTCACTCCTAACCTGGGCACTCTAAGGGGTCACTCCTGCTCTGCACTGTATGCTGTGTACTGTCCCTCACTGTTATGCTGTGCTGGGTGTTCTGGCTGGCCCTAACATGTACTAGGGGTTATCATTGCTAGCCCTTATACATGCTGGGGTTTATCATCGCTGGTTCCATTTGAGCTTGTTTTACTCCAACAATCAATTCTGTGTGCCCGAAGGCCCTATTTTGTCTATACAATGGGAGAGACAATGAAAAAACACCCACTTTTTGACCACGCCCACAAGAGGGCAACGCGTGCCGCACTAGCACCACCACTTATACTTTCACCACCCACAAAAAATTGTCTGGAGCCACCCCTGTAGTAAACGGTAGGCCTCTCTTTTAAAATCCGTTCGATCCTGGATGACCAAACTACCCCCCTTGTCAGCTCGTTTGATAACTAGCAGATTGTTATTTTCTAGGGTACTCAGAGCTGTACGTTCAGCACTAGACAAGTTAGATGGATCTGGGGATCTGGTGTCACACAATTTTAACAGATCTCTATAGGTCGCCTGATAGTAGGTCTCAACATATGGGCCTTTAAAGGCTGATGGAAAAAAGGTTGATTTTGGTTTGAACCCTGTGTGGGTCACATCAGGAATACCATAGTTTTCACACAAAATGCAGATAGCACTTATGACCGCTACTGGTCAAAAACTACCAAGCAATAAAATTGATCATCAACTATTTTACCAAACTATATTAATCAGCACAGTGTAGCAGTTTAGTTGTACTGTAATAACCAAGCCAAAATGCTGTGCATATTACCTAAAAGATTTTGTTACATTGTACTGCTCACCCTCGTGGCTCCAGCAGAATGGCTGCTGGAATTGCCGACTTTATGTGTCTCCCACCTGGCTAGCGTCTGATGTCACTGGCCGGGTGCGGATGCCTATGTGCTGTTGCACATGCGCCCAGGTCCAGATCGGTGAACTGACTACGCAACCCAGGATGCTGTGTGGGTCCGCACAGAGTGGATGGCGCCAACAAGCCGAATGCGCGCCACCACTAGCGGGAGGATGCCTGCGCCTGTACTGGCATATTGTCCACACTGAATGGCTCACAGTGGTGTCCCTGCATGCAGCCACTCATAGCTGGTCCTACAGAGAGAGGAACCAGCATGGGGTGATCTGGCTACAGTCACCCTGAGCATAGCCACAAAGGGGACAGCACACATGGTGCAAGACTTAAAGGTAAAAAGCACCGACACACGCCCGAAAAACCATGGGGACATCCTCCCACAGTTCCTCCACCTCACAATCACGTTCTCCCCACGATTTAAGTGGCGGAATGACCCAAACCATCGCTGAAATGTTCCGGTCACAGGCGGCCAATATGGCGCCCATACAAAGCAGGCAGCTGCCTAGGAGCTGGATACCAGTGGGAATACCCCTCTCACGCTCTCCTCCTAATGAAATCATCCTGACACCACATCAACACCCTAGTCTAAACGACCTCCGCTCAGTTGCGACGGACATTAAAAAAATCCTGCGATCACGGACCTCCGCATTGACATCCAGACATCCAGACGGGTCCAGGAGGTAGAAAGAGTAACGGCATTACAATCCACCATGATTCACAGGGCCCAACAAAACCATTGACACACACTCCCTGCAACTTTGTGATCTTAACAGGCATATGGAAGACCTTGACAACCGTGGCAGACGTCACAATATGAGACTGAGAGGCCTCCCAGAAACTGTTTCTGCGGATCAACTACAAACAACAGTAGTAGGCCTCTTTAACAACCTTTTGGAAAGACCCCCTACCTCCCCAATAGGGATGGAGAGAATACATTGTGCCCTCCGACCACGAGGCAGGGAATCGAATCCACAGAGGGATGTAATTTGCCATATAATAGACTATCAGCTCAAAGATGAAATCCTGAGAAAAGCGTGGAATAAAACCCAGATTTCACATAATGGCACAGAGCTGCACCTGTTCCAGGATCTCTCCAATATCACGCTCCAGTGATGCAGAGAACTGCATCCATTCTGGATGTCCTTCGCATGAAAGGGATTCCTTACAGGTGGAAGTTCCCTCGTCTGCCTGTCAACAATATCGCAGGGCCGCACTGCTCTCCTCAGGATGCCAGAAGACTTCCGTAACTTTTGTGACACACTGCATATTCCATTGACGGAAGTACCACACAAGTGACGGAAGACCCACACAACCCAGAGGTGAACCTATGGAGACCCAGGAAGTCCACTACCCGAGACGATGATGCCTTCAGAAGCACGTTCTCACCAACCCACTGCTGATGCCTACTGGGGACCGAGCCCCATGAAAGCACCTCAAACCCACAGAGCTCGCTGTGATTGTTAACCAAACACAGTGACGACCTCATGATCCAGTTAAGTTTTGCTCACTTTGTTAAACCTGTTACCTTTATTCTGCTTATGCACGTTGAACCCTAGATACCATTGCCTTAATTCTGTTTGTCTACCCAGACTCACTATCCCCAAATAGTATGAAGCACATCCCCCACTATTAATCCTACCGTAAGGGTTTAACCCTCCTCTTGGACATCTTCTGACCACACCTACTGCTGTACTCACCTCTCACTACCAGGCCTGAACTACCAACTGAACTACCTATCACACCTGGCGGAAACGATCTTCCTGGCCATATCAACTACCACTTAGGAGATTTGGACACCCTCTTCACACAAGACACTTAAGGTCTCTGTACGATGACATATACCTCTTAATTCTATACCCTACTCCTCCCCCCTCCCTTTTCTTTTTCTTCTTCTTTCTACTTTTTTTCTCTTCTCTTACTTTAAGTTTATGTCACTATCATTCTATCCTTCCTTTTTTGACTATACTATTGAGTAATGTAATGGTTGTGTTATCAAACTTCCCACCTGAGTGGCCTGGGCTCTGAGGGTGACCCGCCATTACTTAGCTCCCTAATCGGAAACGTTACTGCCATAAGAAACATTCATTTGATGATCCAAGCAGACACGTGACACCTTAACCACTACGGTGGAAATGTAATATACACTCGGGCTAATTTGCTCACAGCCACTGCTCTCAATATAGCCCTGTGAGACACCGAACATTTCTTAAATTCATGAATATATTGCCAAATCCCACTCCCCAGTGGGGGCGGCTGTTCCCTCGGGTCATACTCTGAGCCAAGTAAAGAAATACGACTCCAGCTATTACATAAGCTTCACACGGGCCACCGCCTAACAGTTGTGTCCTCCAATGCCCACTATCTAGATAGTACCATCTCAGTAGTATAAACATATCCTCCTCTACTAAATATATAATCAGACAGGGATAGACAACCTTAACCTTAGACCAGAGAACATTCTGACTTACAGAATCCAGCCCAAAGTTATGTACTGAGAATATGGGACCTATAGCCACTTTATGGACCCAAGAATGCCATGGGAGACTTACCTGAATCTCGATCCAGTGAAACTCCTTAAACCAACCCCCACACAACTCCTGGGTTTAATTCATTGGATTGCACACACGGAATCAGACAAGATACTTACACGCATAATATAATGTAAACCCTCCCCTACTTATGCCTTAAGCAAACAAGTAAAAATACCTCATTGTCTCCCCGTAGTGAACTCCCTAGAAGGCAGCCTTACCAAACGGATATTCCATTAACAACATTGATAGAACTACACAGATAAGGTAATGCAGATGACACAAAGCCGCATATGGGACTCACGCATCATAGTCAGCAGCTACGATTTGGGCCTCAAAGCTCAAAGACTTTTATTTTGCTAGGTCTATGCCCCCCTATAAAACCTGGCTAATGAGCCCAACCCAATCCTCCATAGACATCATAGATCTGCCTCTGCCCCCTCCTCTATTATCACAAATCTACACTTCTGGGCCCAGGAAAGGACATCTGGGAGTTACCCTCACACAGATTATGCTATAATGTTATCTTTAGGCAATAGGTTGATCTTTTATATAAATGTTCCATTGGTTTATTGGTTTACCCATTTATTGAACTATGATCATGATTAATGCATTTTCTTTCTCCTGGTTAACCTGTCTAAATGTTATTACAGTTTGTTAATTAGATGTTCTATTTTATGTTTACTAGCCTTAAATGAAAATTATACTTTGTAAGCATGTAAGCCTACTACATGATCTTGCTCATCACCATGCCCACCTCACCTACCAGCCACCTGTTCTGACACGCACTCTCTCTGAGAACCATGCCACTCACTCTTCCCCCTGAAATGGAATTCAGCACTCCAGCTCATTCACAAATCACTAACTACTCTGTATGAAGTGTTGCACCCCGCTGATTGAGTAAACCTCTCTCCACTGTCTCTAGTCTCGTCCACCCACAGTGGAAACTAATACTACCCCTGTGACCTATCGTTTGTTAACACGCACCATACCACTGAACACTTCTGGCTACACCGCAGACCAGGTGTCTCAAGCTTTCAGACTAGCAAGCAGGCACACTCCACCGCATCTGCAACACAACCCTTTAAACTAATTTCACACAAGGTACACCTACTACCCCCCCTACCCCATTGACAAATCTCCTGAAGCTCCTACCCTAACCTGTCTAAACCTCCTTCCCCCTACCAACTGATGACCCTTTAACCCCTACTCCCTTTCCTCCTCCTCCGACAGCACCTGACCCCACTACAGCACAAACTGCCCACATTCAGTAGTGAGAGAAGTAATATCCTCACAATGGCATCCACATATCCCAAAAACGCCTTACTCTCTATTAAAATCATTTCCTTAAATGCCGAGGCCTCAACATCCTGGAAAAATGCTCCCAATTACTTCTCTCAATGCACAAAAACAAGGCTGATATTATCTTCTTACAAGAAACACACTTTAAAACAGAATCCACTCCAAAACTCTCTAATGTCTGATACCCAACCTCCCTACATGCAACCAACCAAGCCTCCAAATCCAAAGGGGTCTCCATCATATTTGCGAAACACTACCCCTTTCAAATTTCAGATACATGCATAGATCAGGAAGGTCGCTACATTTTTGCCTTCATGGAAAACCACCACCTTGGCGAATATCTATGTACCAAATTTCAAACAAGTCCCGTTCTTTTGATCGACACTACAACTACTTTCAACTTTTCAGGAAGGCATCCAAATCCTAGGTGGAGATTTTAATGTTCCCCCAACCCCTTACATGACACATCTACCAGTACCTCGTCGATGCCATACAAAGCATTACGCACTATCAAAACTCAACTTTACGACCTGTTGCTACACAACTGTTGGTGCACGCTATACCCCCATATCTGCTACTCTAGACTTGACTACATCTTCATCTCACAAAGAGATCTGATGATGTTCACCTCAGCTATCATAGACCCCATGTTCTTGTCAGACTATCACCCTATATCCATGTCCATAACATTTCCAGACATCCCAACGTGATCCTCAATATTGCGCCTAGACCCCAGCATGATCACACCCAAAATTAACAAAAGAATACTCCAATATTTCAGAGAAAATGTTTCATCAGATATATCACAGATGCTGAGATGGGAAGCAAATTAATGCACCATACAAAGTTAATCAATTGCAATTTCCGTGAAACGCAAAAGAGAAAGACAATCCTAAATTAAAAAGCTAACGACTCGTATCCACATGTTGGAACCGGCACATAAATCTACACAAGCAGCATCCTCATTACATGAACTTGTCCAAGCCAGAGCAGAACTATTGGAGAAACTAGATAAAAAGACTAAGCGAAACTATATCCTAACCCAATATTTTTTGTACGAATATGGAAATAAATCTGGAAAACTTTTAGCTAATGCCCTTAGAATCAAGAAAGCGTCTACAACTATTCACTCTCTACACGACATAACAGGGCGTAAAATAGTGACCAATGACGGAATAACGAACAAATTTGTTACATACACCACACATATATAACCTAAGACCCGCAAACACACAACCAGAAGATTTCAAACGTACACAAATGATCAAAGAATTCTTGCAAAACATAGCCCCAAACGACTATCTGATCAGGAAGCAAGAGACCTAGAACACCCTATCTCCAGTTGAAAACGGAAAACCACCTGGACCGGGTGGCTTAACAACGGCTATTATAAGTCCTTTAACGAAACACTTCGTCCACATTTTCTGAAAGCATTCAATTCCATTATGCCTGACCACCCTCCGCCCCGTGACCTCCTTACAGCACACATAACAGTAATTCCAAAACCTAATAAAGACCCTTCACTAGTCACAAACTATCGACCAATTTCTTTATTAAATGTGGACCTCAAACTCTATGCCCAAATCCTAGCCTATTGTCTTTTGCCCTTATTACCCAAACTCATTTCATTAGACCAGGCGGGCTTCATACCAGGCAGAGAAGCAAGAGACAACACCATTAAGGCTATTAACATACATAAAGGGATGACCTCTACACAACATTGTGGTTTTCTTTTATCCCTAGATGCGGAGAAGGCATTTGATAGGGTGGCCTGAGACTACACGTCGGAAGCCCTCAAAATGTTTGGCCTACAAGACTGCATGTTGCAATTTATTTTGGCTTTATACTCCTCCCCAATGGCGCAGGTCAGAGTCAATGGCCACCTATCGAACACCTTCCCAATATCAAACTGTACTCAATAAGGCTGCCCTCTGTCTCCTTTGATTTTTGTACTTACCCTAGAGCCTCTACTACAATGCCTCAAATCTAATCCCGACATTAAAGGAGTCACAAACGGCAAGCACACCTACAAATTAGCGGCTTTCGCCGACGACATTCTTTTATTCCTCACGGAACCACACATTACAATATCTAACATACACAAAGATTTTGCCACATTCAAAACTATGACCAACCTCCAAATAAATTCACGAAATCAGAAGCACTGAATATACAGTTGCAATAAAAAGTATGTGCACCCTTTTGGAATGATATGGATTTCTGCACAAATTGGTCATACAATGTGATCTGATCTTCATCTAAGTCACAACAATAGACAATCACAGTCTGCTTAAACTAATAACACACAAAGAATTAAATGTTACCATGTTTTTATTGAACACACCATGTAAACATTCACAGTGCAGGTGGAAAAAGTATGTGAACCCCTAGACTAATGAGCTCTCCAAGAGCTAATTTGAGCGAGGTGTCAGCCAACTGAAGTCCAATCAATGAGATGAGATTGGAGGTGTTGGTTACAGCTGCCCTGCCCTATAAAAAAACACACACCAGTTCTGGGTTTGCTTTTCACAAGAAGCATTGCCTGATATGAATGATGCCTCACATAAAAGAGCTCTCAGAAGACCTACGATTAAGAATTGTTGACTTGCATAAAGCTGGAAAGGGTTATAAAAGTATTTACAAAAGCCTTGCTGTTCATCAGTCCACGGTAAGACAAATTGTCTATAAATGGAGAAAGTTCAGCACTGCTGCTACTCTCCCTAGGAGTGGGCGTCCTGTAAAGATGACTGCAAGAGCACAACGCAGACTGCTCAATGAGGTGATGAAGAATCTTAGAGTGTCAGCTAAAGACTTACAAAAGTCTCTGGCATATGCTAACATCCCTGTTAGCGAATCTACGATACGTAAAACACTAAGCAAGAATAGATTTCATGGGAGGATACCACAGAGGAAGCCATGGCTGTCCTAAAAAAAACATTGCTGCATGTTTACAATTTGCACAAGAGCACCTGGATGTTCCACGGCAGTACTGGCAAAATATTCTGTGGAAGATGATACCAAAGTTGAGTTGTTTGGAAGAAACACACAGCACTATTTGTGGAGAAAAAGAGGCACAGCACACCAACATCAAAACCTCATCGCAACTGTGAAGTATGGTGACTGGGGCATCATGGTTTGGGGCTGATTTGCTGCATCAGGTCCTAGATGGATTGCTATCATCAAAGGAAAAATGAATTCCCAAGTTTATCAAGACATTTTGCTGGAGAACTTAAGGCCATCTGTCCACCAGCTGAAGCTCAACAGAAGATGGGTGTTGCAACAGGACAAGGACCCAAAGCATAGAAGTAAATCAACAACAGAATGGCTTAAACAGAAGAAAATACGCCTTCTGGAGTGGCCCAGTCAGAGTCCTGACCTCAACCCAATTGAGATGCTGCGGCATGACCTCAAGAAAGAGATTCACACCAGACATCCCAAGAATATTGCTCAACTGAAACAGTTCTGTAAAGAGGAATGGTCAAGAATTACTCCTGACCGTTGTGCACGTCTGATCTGCAACTACAGGAAACATTTGGTTGAAGTTATTGCTGCCAAAGGAGGTTCAACCAATTATTAAATCCAAGGGTTCACATACTTTTTCCACCTGCACTGTGAATGTTTACATGGTGTGTTCAATAAAAACATGGTAACATTTAATTCTTTGTGTGTTATTAGTTTAAGCAGACTGTGATTGTCTATTGTTGTGACTTAGATGAAGATCAGATCACATTTTATGAAAAATTTGGGCAGAAATCCATATCATTCCAAAAGGATTCACATACTTTTTATTACGACTGTATCCCTAGATAAAGACACGATCACTCAATTTCAATCGAACTTCCCCTTCAAATGGAGTCAAGACTCGATCACCTGCCTAGGAATTCATTTACCCGCACAACTGTCCAACTTCTATGCTAAAAACCACATCCCGGTCCTCAACACATTTAAAAAGATTTGAAATCACGGTCCACCGGGTTCTTCTCATGGTTTGGCAGAGCATCAATACTCAAAATGAACATCCTCCCGAGAATATTATAAGTCCTTCAGGCAATACCTATACAACTACCACAAGTGTTTTTTGCCTCCTTCCTCAAAGCCTACTCTGTATTCGTATGGGGTAAAGCAAAACCAAGATTAAGCTTTGAAAGATTAACCTTACCCAAATTAAAAAGGAGGCATAGGCTTTCCAGATATAGCCAAATACTACTGGGCCTGCCAGCTAGCAAGAATTATAGATTTGAACGTTCATTCTACCACCAAAGCCTGGGTAAACATTGAACATTCATTCTTTATCATACCTCTACGCCAACTACCTTGGACCGCATCTACTCATATATCACCAGATTGCAAACACCATCCTATAATTGGCAATACTCTACAAATATTCCATAAGGCATGTCACAAATTCAAAATATTCTCCACCCTGGGCCAACTTACACGCATCTGTAACAACCCAGACTTTCTGCCAGGCCTCGCAGACTCCTTCCTATCAAGGGTTTGGCCTCACACCACCATGAGAGTTGAACAATTTTTTCAAAGAAATTCCTTTATAACGCAAGCCAATCTAACAACACAATCACCAGACCACCCCTTTCCATACTGGTCATACTTCCAACTTAGACATTTCCTAAACAACCCTCTTACATGAGAACCAAACTGGTTCAATAATGGTATGAGCTGAGATTCTAAGGGACAATAGAGAAAAAAACTAAAGAAATAAATAAAATAAAGAAATAAAGAAATAACAAAAACAGTGTGATAAAATGCGTGTCCCGTATAAAATGTATCCAAGTCCATTATATATGTCAGCTAAGATAAGATTATATGTATGTCAGTTTGTACTATACCAACAGAGTAACCATGAAGTATACAATGTAATGCAAAAAATATATATACATATATGAACCAATGTTGTTCAAAGCTAGATGGGCTTGGAAACTCGGAGACAGTGAAATGAATGAGATGAATGTGTAATGGTGTGTGCATGAATGAACAATGAGAATTAGCATAATATTGTATGAGACAATGTATATGGCAGACCATGCTAAAGTTAAGTGCTCAAATGTGAAGGGAGTGAATGGATGATTAGCATCCATCAAGGAGTGTGGACTCACCTTGAATGAAGTGAAACTGCTTCATGTGAGTGAAACAGGAAACAGGAAGTGACAAACAGATCCCATCTATGACTGGCCCTCAATTTATATCCCCAGAGGGCCCAGTGAGCTCCGCCTCCAACGCCATGTGTGTGCGACAAGGCACGCAAACGTGAATGACGCTCGCCACCAAATGGGTACAAGTCTGCGCAGACATCCTCAAGTCACACATGCTGACATTCAACACAATAGTGAGCTGACGCCGCTACCGCGGACGATGCACAGTAGGCTTGGTCGCATGGTGCCGATGTGTAGGTGGCCTCATCCATCCAGACAGGGCAGGGGGGACAGCAGGAGGTATGAGAACCTCCCTTGTACACGTCGCAGCTCCCGAGCCGGACGATAACCAACACCACCAGCAGGGAACAGCACCAAGAGCCTAGATCAGTCCATGGGAGATGTGGTACCTGAGTGTTGGATGCAGTGGCTGAAAGGGCTACAGAATAAAATAATTATGTGTAATGAATGATTGGGTAATGGTGGCAGCAGACCAGGTTTGGGCTAAATGGGTGTCTTCCAGCCGGGGTCAATAGACAAAAAGGTCTGGTGTCACCCGCAATTTAATACATTTTTATTTTAATACATTTTGAGACTGCATTTACTCTGTCAATTGTTGGCTAACCACATTCACCTCATTTAAAGTCCTGGGACGATTTCCTGGTTTTTGTTGCATATATTGGGATGGAGGTGGTTTGCGGGTGACACCAGACCTTTTCCTTTTTGTCTAATTTTGGACATGTACTCCCTTCTGTTCTCAGATGACAGTCCCAAATCCAACATAGCGAGTCAACGCTGGGAAAGGTATCTCTCTATTGACCTTTCGGAAGAGGAATGGGAAAATATATATTCTTACATACACAAGGGCTCGACCAATGTTTCTGCACAGGAAAATGGATTAAAGATATTCTCCAGATGGTACAAAACACCTCTCATATTACATAAAATCCCCCCCAAAGTACCCCCTAACTGTTGGAGATGCGCAGATGAAGACGGTTCACTGCTACACATATTATGGTCTTGCTCCCAAATCCAGCCCGTTTGGACGGAAGTCCACCATCTCACTACTGTAATAACTACATATCCACTAGACTTTTCCCCAGCACAAATGCTTCTGCATCACTAAACCATTCCCAAAAAGCAGTACCACAGATCCCTAACTCTACACCCAATCAAGGCAGCAAAAATGTGTTTTCCAGCACAATGGAAAGCAACCAATCCCCCAACCATTACGGACTGGTTCAAACGCATAAAAAAAGTGGCAGAAATGGAAGAACTGATTTACCAAGCCAGAGACACACCTAATAAGTTTCAGAAAACTTGGACATGTTGGCGCCACTTTCAAACATCAACTGAATTCACCCAATTATTATCCCGGTAAAACTTTGCTGCAACAAAATGTCAGGTCGGAGGAGGAGGAAGAAACCGCCCCTACATTTCCCCATTTTACCCCAACCCACATACCCACCAATGTAGAGAATGACACTTATGGCCTTCCAAGGGCGACAACACTCCCCCTACAACCCCTCTCCCTACATTCCTACCCTCTCCAAGATCCCTAAAAGTAAGTCCCATACACCCCAAGCTAGAGTTCCCCCTGTACCCCCCCATACTTACAACACCCATAGCAGACCTTCCCTATAGCAAGGACAGATATTCCGGTCCATGGAATAGGCCAATTTGAACCACCATACTCAACAGGGATTGCTAGTGGTCCAGAGAACCCTACGAGATGCCACCAGTTTGAGACACATCTGGCCTATAACCGTGGAAAATGCAACAAAGCTAACAATCCTGAAGAAATATTACTTCCATAGATACCGTGTACATCCTGCAAAAAACACACACTTTCACAGACACTATAACTGACAAGCTCCTTAACGCATACATGAGGAAAAACAATAATGCTCAATTCGGTTGCTCTACCCGCATTATGCAGGTAAAGGTGTTACTACACCTCTAGTTATAACCTTATACTGTTTAATCATCGTTTTGCATAATCCTTAATCACATGTACATTATACATGCAAAAACTAATATTGTCATTTATTTTCTTGACAGTTTCATTGAAATTGTATGCCTTATGACTTTGTATACCTTTGTACTTCATATTAAGTATACAATAAAAATCTATTGCAAAAAAAAACAGCCCCTGCCACCCACATGCCCAGGGTCTGAATGCAAGCTTGTCAAAGCTGTTGGCTCTCCAACTTCTGCCTTTCAGCCTGGTGGATTCTGCCCCCTTCCATGAATTCACACAATGTGCTGTACCACAATGGCAGGTTCCCAGTTGCTACTACTTTTCACATAAGGCCATTCCATCTCTCTACCATCACGTGGAAGGTAATGTTCTGGCATCGTTGGACAAGGCAGTCAGCTGTAAAATCCACCTTACTGCTGACATGTGGTCTAGCAAGCATGGGCAAGGACGATATATTTCGTTCACAGCATACTGGGTTATGTTGCTTGCAACTCGAAAGGATGCAGGACAGGGCTCGGTGCTGCAGCTTGTTGTGCCCTCACATCTCTATACAGCTGGTGATGATGATGCCAGACCTGTGAGCTCTACCCGATACTCCTCCTCCTCCGGCATCTCCATGCCCTCCTCTGCAGAATTGTCCTATGACCATCAGGTACCCCCTAAGTGTTCAAAGGGCTATTCCCAGAGTCAGGCTAAAAGGCACCATGCAGTGCTTCAGCTGGTGTGTTTAGGGGACAGGAACCACACTGGAGCAGAGACTCCCGCAGCTCTGCAGGGACAGGCCCAGAGGTGGTTCACACCATGCCAGCTGGAGCCAGGAATGGTGGTGTACGATAATGGCTCAAACCTCCTGTCTGCCCTTAGACAGGGAAAGTTGACACATGTACCATGCCTTGCACATGTCCTCAGTTTGGTGGTGCAGCATTTCCTAAGTACGTACCCAGGGTTGCAAGATGTACTAAAGCAGGCCAGAAGAGTTTGTAGCCATTTCAGGCGGTCATACACAGCCAGTGCTCGGTTGGCTGAAATTCAGCGGGAATTCCACCTGCCCATAAACCACCTGATTTGTGACATGCCCACAAGGTGGAACTCAATTTTGGGAATGCTGCAGCAGCTATACATGCAGCAGAAGGCCATCAATGAGTACCTGTGCCAGTACGGCACAACGGCAGGCTTAGGCCGCCTCGGCTTTTTTTTCCCCACGCCAATGGCCGGTCATTAAGGATGCATGCACTGTATTGTCACCATTTGAGAAGGCCACAAGGATGGTGGGCAGTGACAGTGCATGCATCAGTGACACAATCCCTGTTGTGTTCCTGCTGGAGCAGACTCTGTGTGGCATTATGGACAGGTCACTGGAGGCAGAGCATCAGGAGGAAGAGGAGGACTTCCTTTCCTCTCAAGGCCCACTTTATCCAGACACCATCATTCCTATGCCACAGAACACACAGGAGGAGAGAGGGGAGGAGGATGAGGAGGAGGATTCTGGCACTTTCATAGGCTTCGAAGAAGAGGAAGACATGCGTCAATCTGTAAGCGATGGCTTTCCAACCCCAGGACCCTTGGGAGTAATAAGTGGCTGAGAGGAGAAAGTTCCAGATGCTGTCATCCTGAGTGACCCCGAGGAGTCTGCTTCTCAAGCCTCAGCAAATTTGAGGTGCATGGGCAACCTCATGCTTCAAAGCCTGCAAAAGGACCCAAGAATACATGGCATAAAGGAGAAGGATGATCACTGGTTGGCAACCCTCCTTGACCACGTTAAAGAGGATTTTATTGAATGTTTTTCCTGACTCCAGTAGGTTACAGTGAGGAGAGGAGCGTTGGAGAAGGCGTCCGCCTAAGTGAGGCATTTTGGAATTTTTTTAGTCCTCACCGCCCAGGGCTGTCAGCTTCCACATCCCATCGGGCAGCGTCTGGTGGACGATTACCTCGGGG
The DNA here is from genome assembly GCF_042186555.1 of Aquarana catesbeiana. Taxonomy (NCBI): domain Eukaryota; kingdom Metazoa; phylum Chordata; class Amphibia; order Anura; family Ranidae; genus Aquarana; species Aquarana catesbeiana. Next base: position 224,999,526 of record NC_133327.1, read on the forward strand.
CCAAAACAGAGATGGAGAGCTTTCCATCTGACGATCCACTGACTTACTGGGTCATGAGAATAGACCACTTGCCTAGTATGCTATTGAGTTGTTGGGCTGCCCTGCATCCAGTGTGCTTTCAGAATGGGCATTCAGTGCTGCAGGAGGTTTTGTTTGTGATCATAGAATGCGTCTTTCCACAGACTCCGTGGATCATTTGACTTTTATAAAAATGAATCAGTTTGAAGCTATGAAGCCCCTGATGCCGATGTCACTGATTAAGTCTTTTTGGGATGTGGAATCTCTACAAGTGTACAGTAATTTCAGGTAAAATTGCATTTCTTTATATGGTAAATGCCAGTAAAATTACATACTTGAATGGAGGTATATATGCAGCTATACATGCTCAAATAAATGGTGTGGTTAGTCCTTATGTATAGCCGCATATATACCCCCATTCAGGTATGTAATTTTATTGGCATTTACCATATAAAGAAATGCAATTTTACCTGAAATTACTGTACATTTATCACTCTTAAGGGATGGCACTCAAGTTTACCTGACAACGTATCTTTTTTTTTTCAACTAGACCAATATTGGGTGTATTTTGTGCCTCTGAAACAGGGGCCCATGCCCTCCGGGGTGGGTCACCCTTTTTTCCAAGCCCCCGACTACCTGGCACCCTTTGGTAAGACATATGGATGGGGGTTTTTGCAACAGATGCTCTATATATACATCTAATGTTATCAATGCGTATATCCACAAAATGTATTTTGTGAGTAATTTGTATACTTTTCTATTTTCATAGCTATATGACAATCAATTCTTTACACCGTCTAAATATAGAAAGCTCCTGAAGAAGCGGCTAATGTAAACCCACAAAACATGTTGAGCAACCAATATACAGATGGTATCTATGTTTATATTGTCCTGATAAGATGCAACTTGTGAAGACTTTTCCGATTGTCACGGTCTGCTTTTTTATTCTTTGAATATGTTCTTTATATATATTTTTTGTAATAAAAATCCATAACAATTTTACTTTTGACTGCTTAATATCAGTTGATATATGGTACCATTACAATCCGAACATAACCTCTTCTCCTCTATCTATATTCTGACGAAGGTACCATAAATAAATATCTTTACTTCTATGGCACTTCTGTACAATTAGTTTATTGTATTATTTATTTACTTTATTTTAGAAGATTCTTTAAGTTTTATGTATATTCCAATGACTTATAACAGTAAGGAAGGTGGTGCATTTTACCCCTTAAAAATCTATTTGCTTTAAATTGATACTAAAAATGTGTTTAGTAAATTAGTAAAATATGTTAAAAACGTGTCTCCTGGCATATTCTTTTTTTTTTTTTTTCAATAAAGGATTTTATTGAAAGCAAAAATATAATACAGTGCAGTGAATCATTGTGAAATTACATGTAAAATATAGTGTACAATGTGTCATGGAGCATACAATTGCAATGTTGAGCATTAAAAGAACAAAGTATACATACACTATATTACCAAAAGTATTGCGACACCTACCTTTACACGCACATGAACTTTAATGGCATGCCAGTCTTAGTTCGTTGGGTTCAATATTGAGTTGGCCCACCCTTTGCAGCTATAACAGCTTCAACTCTTCTGGGAAGGCTGTCCACAAGTTTTAGGAGTGTGTTTATGGGAATGTTTGACCATTCTTCCAGAAGTGCATTTATGAGGTCAGGCACTGATGTGTACGAGTAGGCCTGGCTCGCAGTTTCCAGGACTGAGGTGCAGGCCAGTCAAGTTCCTACATGCCAAACTCACTCATCCATTTCTTTATGGACCTTGCTTTGTGCACTGGTCCAAATCATTTGGTGGAGGGGGCATTATGGTGTGGGGATTTTTTCATGGGTTGGGCTTCGCCCCTTAGTTCCAGTGAAGAGAACTCTTATGGTGTCAGCATATCAAGACATTTTGGATAATATCATTCTCCCAACTTTGTGGGATGGCCCCTTCCTGTTCCAACATGACTGTGCACCAGTGCACAAAGCAAGGTCCATAAAGACATCTAGAGGGGTAAGTGAGAAAGAGCATTCCAAAGCAACTCAACCTTTTATGTCTGCATGGCAAATGCAATCTACAGTTCTGGCAATATAAATGGAGTGATAATATTGTTTAAAGTTTGGGAGGCCCATGCCTCCCTTAAATATTGATTTTTTTATGATTTTGTCATGTAACTTATATGTGTTTTTTTAAATGTGTCCAAAGACTTAACCACTTCAGCACCAGAAGGTATCACTCCCTTCCTGACCAGGCCATTTTTTTTGCAATACGGCACTGCACTACTTTGACTGACAACTGCGTGGTCGTGCGACACTGTACCCAAATAAAATTGATGTCCTTTTTTCTCACAAATAGAGCTTTCTTTTGGTGGCATTTGGTGACCTCTGTGGTTTTTATGTTTTGCGCTATAAACAAAAAAGACTGACAATTTTGAAAAAAAAAAACAATATTTTTTACTTTCTGCTATAAAACATATCCAATAAAAAATTTTTAAATAATCTAATTTCTTCATAAATTTAGGCAAATATGTATTCTGCTACATATTTTTAGTAAAAAAAAAAAAATCCCAATAAGCGTATATTGATTGGTTTGCACAAAAGCTATGGCATCTACAAACTATGAGATTGATTTAGGAACTATTTTTTTCTTTTATATTTTTTACTGGTAATGGCAGCAATCAGCGTTTTTTAGAGGGACTGCAACATTGCGGTGGACAAATCTGAAACTAAGTGACACTTTTTGCGGACCAGTGACACCAATACAGTGATCAGTGCTAAAAAAATTCACTGTCACTCTATAAACAACACTGGCAGGGAAGGGGTTCACATCAGGGGCGATCAAGGGGTTAAGTATGCTCCTAGGGAGTGCTTTCTAACTCAGGGGGGGGAGTGGATACACTGGATGAAGAGAGAGATTCGTGTTTCAGCTTAACAAACAATCCGCCAAATCACCCCACTGCCAGACTTCATACATCACTTCCAGAGACAATGAAAAGTCTTTTGCGAGTTTTGTTTTTGTTGTTTTATTGGGGGGTACAACTTGGATAGGGATTAGGAATATGGGATGCCCATAGGATAAGTCTTTGGCATCATATTTAAGGATTAAATAGACTCTCATTCCAGATTGGTCATTTGAAGAAGTTACCTGTACTGTGATTTTTTAGCAATAAAAATATACGGAGTCACACTATGTGGAAGCATCCCTCTTTTCTCCACATGTTCTGGTGCATCAAGGAACTACTTACCTGTGGACACCATCTTTGACCTAGTTCCAGTGGACCGTGAGGGACATCCATACTGGATAGAGGCTCTACCCTTGCCTCCATCACTCCACATTTCTGCCCTTGGTGGCACAAAGCTTTACCGATTCTATGCTTACGGCAGTAGAATCCAACCCATCCAGTAAGCGTATTCCATCTTTTCACTTACTTTGAAGACATCTGAGCACACCGTTGAGAAGCTGAATGTATTGCCACACGGATCACTTACATTGATTGTGGACTTTTGTGTTTCAGCAACACGGCACTTTTGGGACATTATGAGTATGTGCACAGAGATCACTTATACATGTTTTTTTAGCGCTACATTTATTTAATTTAAAGTATAGTAACAAGTCCTAGTTGCAATCTCTGAACACCCAATAAGAGAATGTTATGCAACCAGTCTAAACTACATGGCATGTTCACCAATGCCAGGCGGACAAGATGGGTGAACAAGAGATACTGTTGTATGAGGAGGAGTTGGATTTTGTGGGAATTTCAGAGACCTGGTTCAACAGCTCTCATGATTGGCTGGCAACCAGTCAAGGGTATTGCCTTTATCGCAGGGATAGTGAGGGTAAAAAAGGGGGAGGAGTATGTCTATATGTCAAGAATAATGTACAAGTGAATGTGAGAGATGACATCACTAAGGGAGCTAGGGAGGAGATGGAATCCTTATGGGTAGAGCTCCAAAAGGATGAAGCTAAGAGGAAAGTAATACTGGGAGTATGCTATAGGCCCCCTAACCTGAGGGAGGAGAAAGAGGTGGACCTCCTATCACAATCTGGATTAGCAGCAAGGATGGGAAGTGTCATCATAATGAGGGATTTTAATTATCCAGACATAGACTGGGCGGAGGGAACAATGCATTCGTCTAAGGCTCGACAGTCCCTAGATGTCTTGCAGGACCAATTCATGGGTCAGATGATAGAAGCATAGAAGCATCAACTAGAAACAAAGCTATACTAGATCTACTAATTACCAACAATACAGACCTGATCACGAATGTGGAAATTTAGGAAACAGCGATCAAAGATCAGTTGGCTTCAGTATAACTCACTCAAATAGAAAACATAAGGGGAATACAAAGACACTGAATTTCAAAAGATCCAACTTCCCTAAACTACGAACCTTGCTAGAAGACAGAAATTGGGATAAAATCTTAGGAACAAAGAACATGGAGGAGAGATAGGTTCGCTTTAAGAGCATATTAAGTAAGAGCATTAGCCAGTGCATCCCATTGGGTAATAAATTTAAAAGAGCGAACAAAAGTCCTGGATGACTTAACTCCAATGTCAAAATTGTTGCCTTATGAGTTTATGTGAAATCTCCATTAATAGCTGTAAAATATTGTAATTAGGAATATATATCATTTAGCTTGTATCTATGCAGGCCGGAAGATAGTATTTTCACATATATCTCTGAGAAGACCAGAAAAGACGGTGCCCAGGCTTTTGTGTACAAACAATGGGATTCAAACCTCATTGTTTTATACATACTCATTTCAAAGGATCCCATGCTGGGATATGCAATGAAGGGAGGCCAATACGTAACTTCCCGTGAAAATTCAAGTCAATCTCTGGCTCACAAGGATTTGCATTAAAGGGGGCTGACTTATGCAAAGTATAGGGAAGCTAACCAATCAGAAGTCACGCTATGCCAACCAATGAGGCATCAGCCTGTATTGATATACACAGACTAGATGGGAGGAAACTCTCTCTTTATTTTAGAGCGGCCATCAGAATGGAACCTTGGTGAGAAATTATGGGAAAGGCCTGTATTTTACTTGTAACTAAATATGTTTGTAGATTAATGTTTTAAAGAATATACTCTTTATTCCTTCATGTAATTCTCTTATTTTAACCTAATATTTTCTTCCTTGGTGTAGATTAAAGATAGATTTGTGTATTAGATAGACTTTCAACTACTTACCAATAAATGTTGTTATCGTGTTAAAGCTTTCACTCTTGGTCAAAGAACTCTCATTTAACCCACATCATATCTTTGAGATAGTAAATATTAACTATAATAAACAGGTAACAAAATGCATATAAAAGCAAAGGAGAAGGCCTTCAAAAAATACAAGGTTGAGGGATCATCATCATTCAGACTTTATAAAGAATGCAATAAAAAATGTAAGGGTGCGCTTAGGACAGCTAAGAACAGAAAAGACACATAGCGGAGGAGAGCAAAAAATCCCAAGAAATTATTTAAGTATGTAAACAGTAAAAAAGGGAGGACAGACCCATAAAGAATAAGGAATACATCTGGTTACAAAGGATTGGGAGATGGCAAAGGGATTGAATTTATTCTTCTCCTTAGTCTTCATGAGGGAATCGGGGAGCTTTAGTAACCAAAACTGCAGTGCTTATCCTCATGACACATCATAAGAAGCACCCTCATGGCTAACAGAAGACAGAATTATAATTAGACTTGGGAAACTTAACATTAATAAATCACTGGGACCGGATGGCTTGCACCCGAGGGTACATAGGGAACTTAGTCAAGTAATTGCCAGACCATTGTTCCTAATTTTTACTGACAGTCTACTGACTGGAATGGTACCAGCAGATTGGAGAAAAGCCAATGTAGCACCAATATTTAAAAAGGGCCCAAAATACATCCCTGGGAATTACAGACCAGTTAGTCTAACATCAATAGTATTCAAGCTCTTGGAAGGGATGATAAGGGACTATATACAAGATTTTAGTAATGAAAACGGTATCATTAGCAGTAATCAGCATGGATTCATGAAGACTCGTTCTTGCCAAACCAATCTATTAACCTTGTATGAGGAAGTGAGTTGCCATCTAGATAAAGGAAGGCCCGTAGACGTGGTGTATCTGGATTTTGCAAAAGCATTTGACACAGTTCCCCATAAACGTTTACTGTAAAAAATAAGGTCCTTTAGCATGGACCATAGGGTGAGTACATGGATTGAAACCTGGCTACAAGGGCGAGTTCAGAGGGTGGTGATAAATGTGGAATACTTGGAATGGTTAGGGGTGGGTAGTGGGGTCCAACAGGGTTCTGTGCTGGCACAAATCCTATTTAATTTATTCATAAACGACCTGGAGGATGGGGTAAACAATTCAATCTCTGTATTTGCAGATGGTACTAAGCTAAGCAGGGCAATAACTTCTCCGCAGGATGTGGAAACCTTGCAAGGAGATCTGAACAAATTAATGGGGTGGGCAACTACATGGCAAATAGGGTTTAATGTAGAAAAATGTAAAATAATGCATTTGGGTGGCAAAAATATGAATGCAATCTATACACTAATGGGAGAACCTCTGGGGGAATCTAGGATGGAAAAGGACCTGGTGGTCCTAGTAGATAGGTTCAGCAATGGCATGCAATGCCAACTGCTGCTAACAAAGCAAACAGAATATAGGCATGCATTAAAAAAGGGATTACCTCCAGGGATAAATCGATAATTCTCCTACTCTACAAGACTCTGGTCCGGCCACACCTAGAGTATGGTGTCCAGTTCTGGGCACCAGTCCTCAAGAAGGATGTACTGAAAATGGAGCGAGTACAAAGAAGGGCAACAAAGCTAATAAAGGGTCTGGAGGATATTAGTTATGAAGAAAGGTTGCAAGCACTGAACTTATTCTCTCTGAAGAAGAGGCGCTTGAGAGGGGATAAGATTTAAAATTTACAAATACTGTACTGGTGACCCACAATAGGGATTAAACTTTTTCGCGGAAGGAAGTTTAACAAGACACATTGCCACTCATTAAAATTAGAAGAAAAGAGGGTTAACCGTAAACTATGTAGAGGGTTCTTTACTGTAAGAGTGGCCAGGGTTTGGAATTCCCTTCCACAGGCGGTGGTCTCAGTCGGGGGGCATTGATAGTTTTAAAAAACTATTAGATAAGCCTGAACGACCAAAACATACGGGGATGTACAAGGTAATACTGACTTATAATCACACACTTAGGTTGGACTTGATGGACTTGTGTCTTTTTTCAACCTCACCTACTATGTAACTATGTATGTAACTATGTAACATAGCTGAAATCTTTCTACCCTAAACCATCAAGCCCCTTATAGAAGAATTAGGGTTTATAGTGTGAATTAATGGTTCTAGAGTAGGGATGAGCTTTGAGTTTGAGTCAAACCCATGTTCGACTTGAACATCGCCTGTTCGACCGTTCGTCGAATTGCGAACGTTTTGGGCCGTTCGCGCCAATTTCGAGTGACGCGTCACGGCCCTTAATTCACTGCGGCATCGCAGTGCATTGCTGGCTGATGATTGGCCAAACATGCACTATAACCTGCATGCTTGGCCAATCGCTGTGCCATCTGTACAGAGAGCCGTAATTGGCCAAGGCCATTCATTATTCTTTATGGGGCCATTATGGCTCAGGGGGTTTAGTACATGCCCCACACTATATAAGGCCACCTGCATGGCGGCCTTGTGTAGTGTGTTGAGGCGGCGGAGAAATAGACAGAGAGACAGTGTCATTTGATTTAAGTTAGATAGAGTAGGCAGGCGAGTCAGTTAGCTGCACTTACAGTGTATTGTGTATATATATGCATCCTGGGTGTTGTATATATATATATATATATATATATATATATATATACACTGTATTCAGTTTAGCTAGATCCTTTCTTGTTGTTCCTGTTATTCTCTTCCTACTGACAGACAGGCAGGTGTTTTTACAGTATTTACAGCTACCTGAAGAAAATTGCTGGTGTTCTTCTGATCCTATTAGTACCACAGGCAGGTACACCCTCCTGTTCCTGCAGAACTTGCGAACAGGCAAAAAATTTGTTCGAACATGCGAACACCGTTAAAGTCTATGTGACACGAAGATGAATAATCAAAAGTGCTAATTTTAAAGGCTTATATGCAAGTTATTGTCATAAAAAGTGTTTGGGGACCTGGGTCCTGCCCCAGGGGCATGGATCAATGCAAAATAAAGTTTTAAAAATGGCCGTTTTTTCGGGAGCAGTGATTTTAATAATGCTTAAAGTGAAACAATAAAAGTGTAATATCCCTTTAAATTTCATACCTGGGGGGTGTCTATAGTATGCCTGTAAAGGGGCGCATGTTTCCTGTGTTTAGAACAGTCTGACAGCAAAATGACATTTCAAAGAAAAAAAAGTCATTTAAAGTAATTTAAAACTACTCGTGGCTATAATGAATTGCTGGTCCGACAATACACATAAATACACATACACATACAAGTTCATTGATAAAAACGGCATGGGAATTCCCCACAGGGGAACCAAAATTTAAAAAAAAATGACGTGGGGGGGACTTCCCTGTGGCATTCCCTGTGACGTCAGAAGGGGCAGGGTTATGTAACGGGTGACCCCGCCCTCCATTATTTAAGAACCGTCAGAAGAGGAGAAGCGTCACACAGCGGAAGCCTCCCTCCATGCCATCATGGATGTGGAGCGGGCCGAGGAGAAGAAGGAAAGAAGACGCCGACGCCACAGAGGAAGATGCCGGATGAGAACACCGGAGGAAGAACCAGAAGAACCAGAAGAAGAAGATGGAGGAAGAAACCGAAGGAAGATATAAGATAGAAGAAAGAAGAAAGAAGATAGAAGAAAGAAGAAGCATTTAAATAAAGGAATTGTCAAAAACTGTCTCTTGTCATTTTTAACATTTTTGACAGTTTTTTTGTGAAATGGTAGGGTAGTACCCCCTTACCATTTCACATGGGGGGGAGGGCCGGGATCTGGGGGTCCCCTTGTTAAGGGGGGCTTCCAGATTCCGATAAGCCCCCGCGCCCGCAGACCCCCACAACCACCGGGCAAGGGTTGTGAGGATGAGGCCCTTGTTCCCATCAACATGGGGACAAGGTGTTTTGGGGGCTACCCCAAAGCACCCTCCCAGTGTTGAGGGCATGTGGCCTGGTACGGTTCAGGAGGGGGGGCGCACTCTCATCCCCCCTCTTTTCCTGTGGCCTGCCAGGTTGCGTGCTCGGATAAGGGTCTGGTATGGATTTTTGGGGGGACCCCACGCCATTTTTTTTTTAAATTTTGGCATGGGGTTCCCCTTAAAATCTATACCAGACCTGGTATAGATTTTGAGGAGGAACCCACGCAATTTTTTTTTTAAATTTTGGCCGGGGTTCCCCTTAAAATCCATACCAGACCTGAAGGGCCTGGTATGGAATTTAGGGGGACCCCCACGTCATTTTTTTTTTACATTTTGGTTTGGGGTTCCCCTGTGGGGAATTCCCATGCCGTTTTTAATAAATGAACTTTTATTTGTATTGTCGGACCGGCAATTCATTATAGCCGCGAGTAGTTTTAAATGACTTTTTTTCCTTTGAAATGTCATTTTGCTGTCAGACTGTTCTAAACACGGGAAACATGCGCCCCTTTACAGGCATACTATAGACACCCACCAGGTACGAAATTTAAAGGGATATTACACTTTTATTGTTTCACTTTAAGCATTATTAAAATCACTGCTCCCAAAAAAACGGCCATTTTTAAAACTTTTTTTGCATTGATCCTTGTCCCCTGGGGCAGGACCCAGGTCCCCAAACACTTTTTATGACAATACCATGCATATAAGCCTTTAAAATTAGCACTTTTGATTTCTCCCATCGACTTTTAAAGGGTGTTCTGCGGCTTTCGAATTTGCCGCGATCACCCCAAATTGTTCTCTGTTCGGCGAACTGGCGAACAGCCGATATTCGAGTGGAACATGAGTTCGACTCGAACTTGAAGCTCATCCCTACTCATCAGCATGTGGCCGTGGGACACCCTTGTCCTTTTTTTCGGCAGCTGGTCGTGTTGAGCTGGAACATGCAGAAGACTTGGTTGAGTGGATGACCAAGCCATCCTCATCCTCCTCATCCTCTCTCACCCAGTCTCAGGGTACTTTGTCTGGCAAAGCAGCTGCCAATGCGGCCTCTTCCCTCGGCTCAATGGCATCAGTCACTCCTTCCCTAGCCCCACCATGTCCTCCTGAGGAGTCCCCCGAACTGCTTGACCACAGTGTTGGGTACATGCTCCAGGAGGATGCCCTGCGTTTTGAAGGCTCCGATGATGGTACCCAGCTAGAGCAAGGCAGTAACATGAGCCCAGAGAGAGGGGGTGCCCAAGAAGGACAGCAATCTGGCAGTCATGTTCCCCCCACTGCAGCATACTTCCAGGTTTGCTCCAGTGATGAGGAGGGAGATGATGATGAGGTCACTGACTCCACGTGGGTGCCTGATAGGAGAGAGGAGGAGGAGGAGGCACATCTCCAACGAGGCAGGATGCCCTCCAGGGCAGCTCCGACTGCATCACACCGCCGAGCTCCGCATGTGCAGGGCGCTGCTGATGCTGTGCATCAGATCCCACTGCTGCTATTTGCAACATATATCTCAAGCGTATCTCGCGTGGCCAAAACATCACTCACTTGGGCACCACATGCTTGACCAGACATATGTCGACCTGCCATGCAGTTTGTTGGCAAGCGTACCTAAAAGACCCACACCAAAGAACAAAGCGGACCTCTCCTTGCTCCTCATCAGCTGGGATCTCCAACCCCACTATACCTTCAGTCCTCTCTGAAACCTGCACTGAGAGGAATGAAGGTGTAGAATTAGGTGTGTCACAGCCAAGTACTTGCGGGCAATCTGCTATCGGTACAACGACGTCAGATTGTACCTGGCAAATTTCCCTGCCCCAGCTGCTGCACCACCGAAAGAAGTTCACTCCAAGCCATCCACATGCCCAGCGGTTAAATGCTAGCTTGGCTAAATTGCTAGCACTTCAACTGCTGCCTTTTCAGTTGGTAGACTCTGCCCCCTTCTGCGAGTTTGTGGAATGTGCAGTTCCTCAGTGGCAGGTTCCCAAATGCCACTTTTTCTCACGGAAGGCGATTCTGGCTCTCTACCGGCATGTGGAAGCCAATGTCTTGGCCTTGCTGAACTGGACGGTCAGCGGTAAGACGCATATTACCGCTGACTCATGGTCCAGCAGGCATGGACAGGGACATTACCTATCTTTCACTGGGTGACTCTTCTGGCAACTGGGAAGGATGCAGGACAGGATGCAATAGTGTTGGAGGTTGTTCCGCCACCACGCTCCCCAAAATTCTACTAGTGGTGATTCTGCCACACCTCTCTTCTCCACCCCCTCCTCTTCTTCTTCCTCCATGACCTCTTCCTGTGCTGATTTGTCCTCAGAACCAGCGGTGCTCCGTAGGTGTTCAAGGGGCTACACAAGCACGCAGGCAAAAAGATGCCATGCGGTGCTTGAGCTGGTGTGCTTGAGGAACAGGAGCCACACTGGGGCAGAGATTCTGTCAGCTCTGCAGGGGCAAATTCAGCTTAAGCCAGGTATGGTGGTTTGCGACAATGGCACCAACCTCCTCTCCGCCTTCCGACAGGGACAACTGACCCATGTATCCTGTTTGGCTCACGTCCTTAACTTGGTGGTGCAGCGGTTCTTTGGCAGGTACCCAGGCTTACAGGATGTCCTGAGGCAGGCCAGGAAAGTCTGTGTGCGTTTCTGCAGGTCATATAATGCCAGTGCTCAGCTGGCTGACCTCCAAAAGGAATTTAACCTGCCCAAGAACCGCCTAATCTGTGACATGCCCACCAGGTGGAACTCAACGTTGGCCATGCTGCAGTGGCTGCACATGCAGCAGAGGGCCATCAATGAGTACCTATGTGACTATGGCACCAGGACAGGGTCAGGGGACTTTGTTTTTTCCCCACACCAGTGGGCTATGATCAGGGATGCATGCACTGTCCTGTCACTAGGGATGAGCCGAACACCCCCCGGTTCGGTTCGCACCAGAACCCGCGAACGGACCGAAAGTTCGCACGAACGTTAGAACCCCATTGACGTCTATGGGACTCGAACGTTCGAAATCAAAAGTGCTCATTTTAAAGACTAATTTGCATGGTATTGTCCTAAAAAGGGTTTGGGGACCCGGGTCCTACCCCAGGGGACATGTATCAATGCAAAAAAAACTTTTAAAAACGGCCGTTTTTTCGGGAGCAGTGATTTTAATGATGCTTAAAGTAAAAAAAAAAAAGTGAAATATTCCTTTAAATATCGTACCTGGGGGGTGTCTATAGTATGCCTGTAAAGTGACGCGTGTTTCCCATGTTTAGAACAGTCCCTGCACCAAATGTCATTTTTAAAGGAAAAAATCTCATTTAAAACTGCTTGCGGGTTTAATGTCATGTCGGGTCATGGCAATATGGATGAAAATCAGTGAGACAAACGGCATGGGTACCCCCCAGTCCATTACCAGTCCCTTTGGGTCTTGTATGGATATTAAGGGGAACCCCGCACCCAAATTAAAATAAGGAAAGGTGTGGGGCCACCAGGCCCTATATACTCTGAACAGCAGTATACAGGCGGTGCAAACAAGACAGGGACTGTAGGTTTGTTGTTAAGTAGAATCTCTTTGTAATTTTGAACATTTTTAACGTGTTTAGCTCCAGCCAAAAAATCTTTTCTAAGCTTTTTGGAAAACATAGGGAAGGGTTATCACCCCTGTGACATTTGTTTTGCTGTCTTTCCTCCTCTTCAGAAGATTTCACCTCACTTTTTTGTCCCAATGAAAAATGTTTTTTGAAAATTTGGGTTTTTTTGTGGAACAAGGATTGGAAAGCATCAGTGGAAAGGAGAACTTGTTTTCCCATATTAACTCTTACAGGAGAGAATTTCCCTTCCTAGGGGTAGATTTCATCTCACTTCCTGTTGTCTCCTTCCGTTTGCAAGTAGGAGTCGTTTGTAAGTTAGATGTTTGAAAGTAGGGTCCTGCCCTATATACTCAGCAGAAATTTGGGCCTTAGGTGTTGCTGTGGCCACAACACTGTAAGCCCTCACAGGGCCCTGCTGTGAAATATTAGATCAAGAATTGTAATTACATGCCCCTGTTGAACAGGAGCTGAAAAATTAGGCCTTAGGCACTGGTGCTGGTGCCACAACACTGCAACCCCTCACAGACACTCTAGTTGGAACGCAGGAACGAGCCCTGCTGCAAATTATTGCTTCAAAAATTGTAATTACACGCCCCTGTTAGACAGGGGCAGAAAAATTGGGCCTTAGGCACTGGTGCTGGTGCCACAACACTGCAACCCCTCACAGACACTCTAGTTGGAACGCAGGAACGAGCCCTGCTGCAAATTATTGCTTCAAAAATTGTAATTACACGCCCCTGTTAGACAGGGGCAGAAAAATTGGGCCTTAGGCACTGGTGCTGGTGCCACAACACTGCAACCCCTCACAGACACTCTAGTTGGAACGCAGGAACGAGCCCTGCTGCAAAGTATTGCATCAAAAATTGTAATTACACGCCCCTGTTAGACAGGGGCAGAAAAATTGGGCCTTAGGCACTGGTGCTGGTGCCACAACACTGCAACAAGCTATCAGCGTGATGATTGAGGAGGAAGAGGATAATTACTCAGGGATAGTCACTCAGCATCAGCATAGGCAGTCTTTGAAGGGATCTGAGATTTCAAAAAAAATTATTCGGTTACATCAGCATCAGGTGCTTGGTAGCTGGTGGTGATCCAAGACTCATTCATTTTTATGAAGGTCAGCCGATCGACCGAGTCGGTGGACAGACGCACCCTGTGATCGGTTACCACGCCTCCAGCAGCACTGAATGTGCGTTCCGAAAGAACGCTGGATGCAGGACAGGCCAGTAGCTCAATTGCATACTGTGCAAGCTCTGGCCAGTGATCCATCCTCAAGACCCAGTAACCCAGAGGATTTTCGGTGGGAAAGGTGTCCAAGTCTGATCTTGCCCCTAGGTATTCCTGCACCATGTAAAACAGACGCTGGCGATGGTTGCTGGAACCGATCATACCTTGGGGCTGCGGACCAAAAAATTGTCTGAACGCATCGGTCAGACGGCCACCTTCTCCACCGCTCCTTCTTTGACTGACCGAAGCCTCAGCAACACGTTGTCCAGAAACAGGAGTTTGTAAACTCCCAGTCTCTGGGAACGCGTTGCACAGACCTTTCTGCAAGGCCTCCCGAAGATGTTTCATCCTCTGCTCCCTCTGCGATGGCAAGATAAGGTCCGCAACCTTACCCTTGTAACGTGGATCAAGGAGGGTTGCCAGCCAGTATTGGTCCTTCTCCTTGATACCACGAATACGAGGATCCTTACGCAGGCTTTGCAGGATCAGGGAGGCCATGCAGCGTAGGTTTGCTGAGGCATTCGGTCCGGAGTCCTCTGGGTCACTAAGAACGACATGGTCTGCAGCCACCTCCTCCCAGCCACGTACAAGTCCATGTGTTTCTTGGGACTGATCCCTTAAAGACTGCTGCTGATGCTGAGTGCCAGGCTCCACCTCCATACTGACACAATCTTCCTCCTCCTCCTCTTCCTCCTCGTCCTCTTCCTGTGTGATCGGCGGGCACGCAGGAACACTGTCTGGATAAAGGGGGCCTTGAGAGCTAAGGAAGTCCTCCTCTTCCTGCCTCTGTTCTGCCTCAAGTGCCCTGTCCATTATTCCACGCAGCGTGTGCTCCAACAGGTGGACAAGGGGGACAGTGTCACTGATGCATGCACTGTCACTGCTCACCATCCTCGTGGCCTCCTCGAATGGTGACAGGACAGTGCATGCATCCCTGATCATGGCCCACTGGCGTGGGGAAAAAAAACCAAGCTCCCCTGACCCTGTCCTGGTGCCATAGTCGCACAGGTACTCATTTATGGCCCTCTGCTGCGTGTGCAGCCGCTGCAGCATGGCCAACGTTGAGTTCCACCTGGTGGGCATGTCACAGATTAGGCGGTTCTTGGGCAGGTTAAACTCCTTTTGGAGGTCCGTCAGCCGAGCACTGGCATTATATGACCGGCGGAAATGCACACAGACTTTCCTGGCCTGCCTCAGGACATCCTGTAAGCCCGGGTACCTGCCCAAGAACCGCTGCACCACCAAGTTAAGGACGTGAGCCAAACAGGGCACATGGGTCATTTGTCCCTGTCGGAGGGCAGAGAGGAGGTTGGTGCCATTGTCGCAAACCACCATTCCTGCCTTAAGTTGGCGTGGCGTCAACCACCTCTGAACCTGCCCCTGCAGAGCTGACAGAACCTCTGCCCCAGTGTGGCTCCTGTCCCCCAAGCACACCAGCTCAAGCACCGCATGGCATCTTTTGGCCTGCGTACTTGCGTAGCCCCTTGAACGCCTACGGAGCACCGCTGGTTCCGAGGAAGAGGCCATGGAGGAAGAAGAAGAGGAGGGGGTGGAGGAGAGAGGTGTGTCACAATCAGCATTTTGGAGGCGTGGTGGCGGAACAACCTCCAACACTACTGCACCTTGTCCTGCATCCTTCCCAGCTGCCAGCAGAGTCACCCAATGCGCCGTGAAACTTAGGTAACGTCCCTGTCCATGCCTGCTGGACCATGAGTCAGCGGTAATATGCACCTTACCGCTGACCGCCCTGTCCAGCGAGGCATGGACATTGCCTTCCACATGCCGGTAGAGAGCCGGAATCGCCTTCCGTGAGAAAAAGTGGCGTTTGGGTACCTGCCACTGAGGAACCGCACATTCCACAAACTCACGGAAGGGGGCAGAGTCTACCAACTGAAAAGGCAGCAGTTGAAGTGCTAGCAATTTTGCCAAGCTAGCATTCAACCGCTGGGCATGTGGATGGCTGGGAGCAAACTTCTTTCGGCGGTGCAGCAGCTGGGGCAGGGAAATTTGCCTGGTACAATCTGACGTCGGTGTACCAAAAGCAGATTGCCCACAAGTACTTGGCTGTGACACACCTAATTCTACACCTTCATTCCTCTCACTGCAGGTCTCAGAGAGGACTGAAGGTCTAGTGGGGTTGGAAATCTCAGCTGATGAGGAGCAAGGAGAGATCCTCTTTGTTCTTTGGTGTGGGTCTTTTAGATACGCTTGCCAACGAACTGCATGGCAGGTCAACATATGTCTGGTCAAGCATGTGGTACCCAAGCGGGAGATATTTTGGCCACGCGAGATACGCTTGAGACATATGTTGCAAATAGCAGCGGTGCGATCTGATGCACTCGTCTCAAAAAAGGCCCACACCAAAGAACTTTTTGAATAACGCGCAGAGACTGCAGCGCCCTGCACATGTGGAGCTTTGGGGTGTGATGCAGTCAATGTGCTGCCCTTAGGCTGGCCCCTGGAGGGCATCCTGCCTCGTTGGTGATGTGCTGCCGCCTCCTCCTCCTCCTCCTCCTCCTCCTCCTCCTCCTCCTCCTCTCTCCTATCAGGCACCCACGTTGAGTCAGTGACCTCATCATCCCCTCCCTCCTCATCACTGGAGCAAACCTGGCAGTATGCTGCAGCAGGGGGAGCATGACTGCCAGATTGCTGTCCTTCTTGGGCACCCCCTCTGTCCGCGCTCATGTTACTGCCTTCATCGAGCTCAGTATCGTCATCAGAGCCTTCCAAACGCTGGGCATCCTCCTGGAGCATGTACCCAACACTGTGGTCAAACAGTTCGAGGGAATCCTCATGAGGACATGGTGGAGCTAGGGAAGGAGTCACTGATGACATTGAGCTGAGGGAAGAGGCCGCTGCTTTGCCAGACAAAGCACCCTGGGCATGGGTGAGAGAGGATGAGGAGGATGAGGACGGCTTGGTCATCCACTCGACCAAGTCTTCCGCATGTTGCGGCTCAACATGGCCAGCTGCCGAAAAAAAGGCCAAGCGTGTCCCATGGCCACGTGCTGATGAGGATGCACCGTCTCCACGACCAGCACTAGACACAGAGCCTGCTTGCCCTCTCTTATTGGCTTGTGACTGTCTGCCTCTCCTTCTTGGCCTTCCAGACATACTAATGGCCTGTAGCTGCACTAAGCTGGGATAGAACACCTGTAATTTTCTTCAAGTAGCTTTATATACTGTAACCAGACAAGCCTGCCTGTCAGTAGGAAGATAAGAGGAACGGATCTAGCTGAACACTGTGAGCAGGACGCACTGTACTAAATGTAAATAGTCTAGCTGCCTGACCGTGGTACTAATAGGATCAAATAGAACACCTGTAATTTTCTTCAGGTAGCTTTATATACTGTAACCAGACAAGCCTGCCTGTCATTAGGAAGATAACAGGAACGGATCTAGCTGTACACTGTGAGCAGGACGCACTGTACTAAATGTAAATAGTCTAGCTGCCTGACCGTGGTACTAATAGGATCAAATAGAACACCTGTAATTTTCTTCAGGTAGCTTTATATACTGTAACCAGACAAGCCTGCCTGTCAGTAGGAAGATAACAGGAACGGATCTAGCTGTACACTGTGAGCAGGACGCACTGTACTAAATGTAAATAGTCTAGCTGCCTGACCGTGGTACTAATAGGATCAAATAGAACACCTGTAATTTTCTTCAGGTAGCTTTATATACTGTAACCAGACAAGCCTGCCTGTCAGTAGGAAGATAACAGGAACGGATCTAGCTGTACACTGTGAGCAGGACGCACTGTACTAAATGTAAATAGTCTAGCTGCCTGACCGTGGTACTAATAGGATCAAATAGAACACCTGTAATTTTCTTCAGGTAGCTTTATATACTGTAACCAGACAAGCCTGCCTGTCAGTAGGAAGATAACAGGAACGGATCTAGCTGAACACTGTGAGCAGGACGCACTGTACTAAATGTAAATAGTCTAGCTGCCTGACCGTGGTACTAATAGGATCAAATAGAACACCTGTAATTTTCTTCAGGTAGCTTTATATACTGTAACCAGACAAGCCTGCCGGTCAGTAGGAATTTAACAGGAACGGATCTAGCTGAACACTGTGAGCAGGACGCACTGCATTAAATGTAAATAGTCTAGATAGAAGATAACAGGAACAGATCTAGCTAAACTGAATACAGTGTATATATATATATGCAACACCTGGGATGCATATATATACACAATACACTGTAAGTGCAGCTAACTGACTGACTGTTCTGCCTAATCTATCTAACTCAAATCAAATGACACTGTCTCTCTCTCTCTCTATCTCTCAGCACACCGGAACACACACTACACAGGGCCGCCGTGCAGGCGGCCTTATATAGTGTGGGGTGTGTACTAAATCCCCTGAGCCATAATTGGCCAAAGCCACCCTGGCTTTGGCCAATTACAGCTCTCTCTACTGACAGCGCTGTGATTGGCCAAGCATGCGGGTCATAGTGCATGCTTGGCCAATCATCAGCCAGCAATGCACTGCGATGCCGCAGTGAATTATGGGCCGTGACGCGCCACACGAATTTAGCGCGAACGGCCCATAACGTTCGCAATTCGGCGAACGATCGAACAGCCGATGTTCGAGTCGAACATGGGTTCGACTCGAACACGAAGCTCATCCCTACCTGTCACCATTCGAGGAGGCCACAAAGAGGGCGAGCAGTAACAATGCATGCATCAGTGACACTGTCCCTCTTGTCCACCTGTTGGAGTTCATGCTGCGTGGAATAATGGACAGGGCACTTGAGGCAGAACAGAGGGAGGAAGAGGAGGACTTCCTTACCTCTCAAGACCCCGTTTATCCAGACTGTGTTCCTGTGTGCCCACCGATCACACAGGAAGAGAACAAGGAGGAGGAGGAGGAGGATTGTGTCAGCATGGAGGTGGAGCCTGGCACTCAGCATCAGCAGCAGTCTTCAAGGGATCATTTACAGTCCGAAGAAACTCATGGACTTGTACGTGGCTATGAGGAGGTGGCTGCAGATCATGTCGTCCTTAGTGACCCAGAGGACTCTGGACCGAATGCCTCAGCAAACCTTTGCTACATGGCCTCCCTGATCCTGCAAAGCCTGCGGAAGGATCCTTGTATTCGTGGTATCAAGGGGAGGGATGATTACTGGCTGGCAACCCTCCTTGATCCACGTTACAAGGGTAAGGTTGCGGACCTTATCTTGCCATCGCAGAGGGAGCAGAGGATGAAACATCTTCGGGAGGCCTTGCAGAAAGGTTTGTGCAATGTGTTTCCAGAGCCCGGGAGGTTACAATTTTCTGGTCCGCCTGGACAACGTGTTGCTGAGGCTTCGGTCAGTCACAGAAGGAGCAGTGGAGAAAGTGGCCGTCTGACCGATGTGTTCAGACAATTTTTTAGTCCGCAGCCCCAAGGTCTGATCGGTTCCAGCAACCATCGCCAGCGTTTGATTCACATGGTGCAGGATTACCTAGGGGCAAGATCCAACTTGGACACCTTTCCCACTGAAAATCCTCTGGGTTACTGGGTCTTGAGGATGGATGACTGGCCAGGCTTGCACAGTATGCAATTGAGCTACTGGACTGTCCTGCATCCAGCGTTCTTTTGGAACGCACATTCAGTGCTGCTGGAGGCTTTGTAACTGATCACAGGGTGCGCCTGTCCACCGAATCGGTCGATGGGCTGAACTTCATAAAAATGAATCAGTCTTGGATCACCAGCTACCAAGCACCTGATGCTGATGTAACTGATTGTTTTTTTTAATGTGAGATCCCTTCAAGACTGCCTATGCTGATGCTGAGTGACTATCCTGTTATGCTGAGTGACAATCCTCTTCCTTCTCAATTTTCATGCTGATAGCTCGTAAGAACATTTTTGGTTCTGGGCACCGCCACCAGTGGCCAAGGCCCAATTTTTCTGCCCCTTTTTAACAGGGGCGTGTAATTACAATTTTTGATGCAATACTTTGCAACAGGGCTCATTCCTGCACTCCAACTAGAGTATCTGTGAGGGGTTGCAGTGTTGTGGCACCAGCACCAGTGCCCAAGGCCCAAATTTTCAGCCCCTGTTTAACAGGTGCGTATAATTACAATTTTTGATGCTATACTTTGCAGCATGGCTCATTCCTGCGCTCCAACTATAGCATCTGTGAGGGGTTGCAGTGTTGTGGCAATGCCTAAGGCCCAGTTTTTCTGCCCTGTTCAACAGGGATATGTAATTACAATTCTTGATTTGATATTTCACAGCAGGGCCCATTCCTGTGCCCACCAAGAGTAACTGTGAGGGCTTACAGTGTTGTGACAACACCACCACCACCACCACTAAAGGCCCAATTTTTCTGCCCCTGTTCAACAGGTGCATGTAGTTACAATTCTTGATATAATATTTCACAGCAGGGCCCGTTCCAGTGCCCACCAAGAGTAACTGTGAGGACTTACAGTGTTGTGGCAACATCAACACCTAAGGCCCCAATTTCTGCAGAGTATATAGGGCAGGCACCTACTTTCAAACATCCAACTTACAAACGACTCCTACTTGCAAACGGAAGGAGATAACAGGAAGTGAGATAAAATCTACCCCTAGGCAGGAAAATTCTCTCCTGCAAGAGTTAATATGGGAAAAACATGTCTCCTCTTCACTGATGCTTTATCACCAATCCTTGTTTCACTAAAAACCCCAAATTGTCAAAAAACATTTGTCATTGGGACAGAAAGTGAGGTGAAATCTTCTGAAGAGGTGCACAGACAGCAAAACAAATGATAACCCTTCCCTATATTTTCCAAAAAGCTTAAAAATAGATTTTTTGGCTGGAGCTACACTTTAAAAATGTACCATTTCAAAATTACAAACTGTAACAAGCTGTATTCATTGCTACAAGTGAGTTAGTGTGCTATTGTGATTCTTTTGTGAGTGTAGAGTGTTAGCATAGTGTGAATATAGTGCAGTATCAGTGTAGTGTGACCTCCTTTTTTTACTTTAGTGTCAGTGGAGTAAGTCAGGGCAGTTTTACTAGAGTATATTGAAGTGTGTCAGTGGAGTGAGTCAGGGCACTTTTACTGCTGTATATTGAAGTGTGTCAGTGTAGTGTGTCACAGCAGTTTTCCTGCAGTGTATTGAAGTGCGGTGTGTCAGGGCAGTTTTACTGCAATATATTGAAGTGCGTCAGTGCACTTGTACTGCAGTATATTGTAGTGTGTCAATGCATATTTACTGCAGTATATTGTAGTGTGTCAGTGCACTTTTACTGCATTATATTGTAGTGTGTCAGTGCACTTTTACTGCATTATATTGTATTGTATCAGTGCATTTATACTGGTTTATATTGTAGTGTGTCAGCGCACTTTTAGAGCAGTACATTGTAGCGTATCAGCGCACTTTTACAGGAGGAGGAGTGGAGGATTTTGGCAGTTTTGGTGGCACTGAAGCAGAGGAAGACATACAAACCTTAAGAGATGGTTTCCTGTCCCCAGAATCATTGGGAGTAGTACATGGCTGGGAGGAGGCAGTTCCAGATACTGTAATCCTCAGTGACCACGCAGACTCTGATTCTCATGTCTGCAAACTTGTGGTGCATGGGCTCCCTTATTCTTCAAAGCCTGCAAAAGGACCCGAGAATGTGTGGCATCAAGGAGAAGGATCATTATTGTTTGGCAACCCTCCTTGATCACCGTTACAAGGGAAAAGTCTCAGAACTCATCCCATCCCCACAGAGGGAGCAGATGATGAAATACCTTGAGGACAACTTAAAGAGGAGATTATGTAATGACTTTCCAGACTCTGGTAGGTTACAGTCTCATGGAAAAGTTAGCTTTGAGGCTACTGTTGGTCAAAGGAGGAGCGGTGGAGAAGGGGGTCACCTCAGTGATGCATTTCAATTTTTTTTACTCCTTGATGCCCAGGGTTGTCAGCTTCCACATCCCATCAGCAGCGTCTGCATCATATGGCGGGAGATTATTTAGGGGCAAAAACAGACATGGAGAGCTTTCCAGTTGCTGATCCACTGGGTTACTGGGTCATGAGAATAGACACTGGCCAGAACTTGCCCAGTATTCAACTGAGCCACTGGGCTGCCCTGTATCCAGCGTGCTTTCTGAATGGGCATTCAGTGCTGCCAAAGGTTTTGTGACAGATAAGAGAGCGCATCTGTCCACAGACTCTGTTGACCGGCTGACATTTATCAAAATTAATCATACCTGGATTAGCAGCAGCTATCAAGTCCCTGATGCCGATGTTGCTGATAAAGTGTTTTTGGGATATGGAATCTCTGCAAGACTTTCTAGGCTGACTAGCTTTGAGGGTGTTAATTTTATCTGGAAGACATTTTTGGTAAAGGTTTTATGGGACAATTAACATCCAAGGACCTGTTTGACAGCTGCATATAATTTAAATTTTTTACAGCAAGGCCAATTCTTGCTTTCATTAAGAGTACCACTATAGGGTTACAGCGTGAAGGCACCACCAACACCCAAAGCCCAATTTTTCTGCCACTGTTTGACTGGGGCATATCATTTCAATTTGTTACATCAATTCTTGCTTTCATCAACAGTACCTCTATAGGGTTATGGTGTGAAGGTACCACCAACGCCCAAAGTCCAATTTTTCCACATCTGTTACTTATATCCAAAGACCAGAATTTATCCAAAAAATCTTGTTCCGAGTGCAGTAAATTGTGGCCTCATCATACAGACTGGCTCCCCAAGCTGCCCCTTTTATTGCCATATTTTTCTCCTGGTATATTCTATAGCACTCCTTACCTTTCTAAAGTATGCCACAGAATGTCATTGAAATTGAGATTAGGGCTTTCCGAAAGCTTTGTATTACATAAAAGATTATTTTTTTTTTTTTGGCCAACTGTGTTGGATCATTGTTATGTTGCATAACCCAACTTCTTTTGGATTTTATTCATAGATAGGCACAGTTTAATTTGGAATACCTGGATGCAACTTGGAATTCATTACTGCCATGAAACAGCAGCACAACTTCACCGTTAATCTTCCACTCACTATGCTCTATAGTTGAAAATTGTTTCTCCAAATCTAGCACTTAATTTATATGTTCACAGAACATTATTCCAATAGTGTTGTGAACCATCCATGTGCTCTTTTGCAAACTTGAGAGGGATTCAAATGTTTTATATTTAGATGAATTTGGCTTCCTATGTGTAACTTTCCATGAACACCACTCTTTAATAACCAATGACCACAGATGAGGTACAGGGGGTACAGGGGATGGCTTGGCACTCATCCAGAGGGAGGCAATAACCCTCTTTTAAAGTTTGGTCTAATATGCAAAATAGCAAAAAATATTTTTCTGATCTCCAAATGCCACTACATAACATTTTGTATCAACAGGCCATGGTGTTCCCTTTCATAAATATTAGTAGCTGTTTATATCTCTTGCTTTTATAAAAGCATCAAACTGCTTTTTGAAAACAATCTACTGGATTTTCTACAATTATTTACTTTGGAAGAATGTTTCACATTTTCACAGCCTTTACTGTAAACAATTAATGTTGCACATTGTGATTAAACCTTTTTTTCTTCCTTGCAAATAGTATTTTTTATGGTGGCCTTAAAGCTGATCTACAGTTAAGACAAATAAAAAACGTCCTCCTTATCTGCATAACATTAATTAAAATGATTTCTGTTGCCTAGCTTAGGAACAGAGATATTAAAACTTTTATCCTTCGTGACGTCATTACAGGCATTTCAAGGAGCCCTTCTGAGTGGCAGCCAGTGAGAGGGATTTGCAGGATACTGTTTTTTTATGTACATAGTACAAAAATTCCCCAGCACAAAATACCTAACTAAACATCTCCGGTTAGGAACAGAGGTTTTTCTTGCATACATTTACAAATATATTTCAATATTACATTATTTTATAGGTTTTACATACTTTAATTGTTTAAACCCAATTGCAGTAAATATGTAAATGTTGTGTGTGGTGTTTTTTTTAAAGAAGGCTATTATTATTATTATTCCTAATTTTTTGCCTCAGTAAACATTTTACAAATGCACAAAATTCTAATCTTTTTTCTTCCCTTCTTTTAAATGTATAAAACAGCAGGTTCTTAGGAAGGAGTCTTTAATAAAGATCATGTAGTCCCTATGAAGAGGTCCTGTCCATACTGAGTAACATTTTTTAAAGACAGGTAATGGTACACAAAGGGGGTTATTTACTAAAGGCAAATCCACTTTGCACTGCAATTGCAAGTGCCCTGAAAGTACACTTGGAAGTGCAGTCACTGTAGATCTGAGGGGGAGATCTGAAATGAGGGGAAGCTCTGCTGATTTTATCATCCAATTATGTGCAAGCTAAAATGCTGTTTTTTATTTTCCTTGCATGTCCCCCTCAGATCTACAATGAGTGCACTTTCAAGTGCACTTGCAGTGAACTTGTAGTACAAAGTGGATTTGCCTTTCGTAAATAACCCCCAATGCATCTAGCTCTATCCCAGATAAGTTGGCCTTAAAAAGGTCCTCTAGACAGGCAGACATCAGTCCTATTTTCCCTTTAACATACTTCCTTTGCCATTTAATGTTTTCTTACAATTCTGACCTAATTACATTACCAGCTCTTCAAGGCAGGAACATTATGTTTCTGTTTCTTTGATCTCTCACTGAAAACACTTGTATTTATTCTGTGTAGTAAAACAAATTACTTATATTTCTCACCTGTTAGCTGTATAAAGTGCTAAATTATGTTACGAGCTCCCTAGTGTGTAACTCGGTTTGCAGGGCTTTGAATTGAGTGCAATTTTGATTTAGCTCACTTGGAATTTATAGCTGTTTAATTAAAGGGTATTATTAAGTATTACAGTACCAGCATGCGTGTCCAATATGAAGCCCACCTTGCCCATAGATCTGTCAACAGTTGCTGATTATGCAGCAGCAATTTAAAGCTGTATTCCAGCAGGTTTAGACATTTAATTCAGGTGTGCATTCATTAAAAAAAAAACATTAAATGCATTTTTAAATGTGACTAATGTAAGTATCTCAATTCTGTGTTTTATTTAGATCCTTGGAATAACTTGTACGGCATGACTCAGACTGGGAGAGTAAGGGTAAACTCTTGTTCTTTGGACCGTGCTGTCAGTCTTACATTGTGGATAGGCTTACAATGATTATTTTATCAGGGTGCTACTGTTTCATTGTCCATTCATTAATTTTGTGGAGGGTTCTTGACCAGATTGTATGGTTTACATGCACTTACATTTGGGGACCTGGCTGTGCTGTATAGCAGAGGTTTCTGAATTAATAAAACATGTTTTGGAAGGCAAAGCTTTACAAATATGCCTGTCATGTCATGACATGTCAACTGTGTATGTAGCTTCTTTCCTAGAGTTCCATTTTCTAATACATAGTAAGGTAGAAATACATACATCCATCTACTTCAACTTTTTGTAAATTTCAACAGTTTTGGTCCAGATAATGGCAAGAAAATATCCCCTCCCAAGCTACTAGCATCAGGTTTTGCCTTTATGACCACTAAATGCACTCATTAGTTTCCTGGGTAAAAGAAATTTCTAGAAACTATAACTCTGAATACAATTAAAATGGTTCTAAAGGTATGGGTTTTATTTTACCTTAATACATTCTATGCATTTAGGTAACAAATCTTCTGCAAACAGCCCCTCCCCCCTTATACTTACCTGAGCCCGATCTCAATGCAGCAATGTGTGGAACAGAAGCAAGTCTCTTGGCTGTCTCTGACATCACTTTCCAGAGAGGCAGCCACTGGCCCCTGCTGTTGTCAATCACAGTCAGTGAGAAGGGAGTGGGAGGAGGGGCAGAGTTGCACTCTATATGTCAAGAGACTTATAGAGCTGGCTCAAGAGCGAGCACGCTAGAGTGCCCCATAACAAGCGGCTTGCTATAGAGGTACTCGGCAAGGGAGAAATACCAGGAGCGTCATCAGGGGGCCTGAGAAGAGGAGGATCTTGGCTGCTCTGTGCAAAACCATTCCATAGAGTAGGTAAGTATGACATGTTTGTTATTTTTTTTAATAAAACCCCTTTAGAATCACTTTAGTTAGTTCAAATACTTTTTTTCCACTATTAAGCATTTCACACCTTATTTACTCTTAACATAAAGAATACAGTACCTTCCTACATTGTTCACTGATGGTAAAACCTACTTTCTTCAATATTCAATTGAGTTCCCCCATACAAGTGATTTATTTAGGGTAAATACTTGCATAACTGTTTTTATCTACCTTTTTCCCATTTTCCCAACATTTAGTTGCCACTTGGCAGTTAGAAGAGATTTAGAATGCTTAGCTTACTTTTTTATTTAAAAAGTATATATCTATATATATATATATATATATATATATATATATATATATATATATATATATATAGATATATTAAACAAGTACTTAATTGGAGTACATGGATATATTACATTACAATATAGTTCCAATCACACAAACAAACATTACATTCACTCAGCCCTATGATGACTAACATGTGGAGAAAAGTTCTCTGAACCATTATGTCATGTACAGTATGATGCCACCTTAACTCGTAAGCATTATGTGGCCTCTATGATACCACTGAGATGCCTATTGGTGAATGTCAGACATGCAGTGCCTGAGTTACACATCCAACATGGCACTGCACCAAAAGAAACCAGTTTAAACATTTCAATAAATTCAACAAGCAACAGGTGCGATGTGGATGGGTAAGAGGGATAAGAGAGAGGAAGGGTTAACAGGCCTGAAGCGTTATTGAAGGGCAAAGACACATAAAGGGGAGTCTTCTTCAAATGTTCTTTTTCTCCTTTGAGTCTATAAGTTTATAATCTCTGAGCAGGCTGTGAACAGTGCTCAATGGACATCCTCTCCCTTTGGTGGATGAGGTGTTTTCTGATGCACCAAAATGCATTCTATGCATTAGGATAAAAAAAAAATTCAGTGTGCAGCAGCCCCCGTCAGCCCCCCTACTACTTACCTGAGCCCCAATCCGACGATATGTAAGAATGTCTCGGCTGTCCAGGACTCTCCATCTTGATTGACTAAGACAAAGCAGTGGTGCCATTGGCTCCCAAAACTGTTAATCAAAGTCAGTTAGCCAATGAGGAGAGAGAGGGGCGGGGGCAAACCATGGCTCCATGTCTAAATGGGCGCACAGAGCTGCAAGATTTTAGTATCACTTGAAAGCAACACATCATCTTCCAGGAGCCATCATTGTCCTCTTGTGCAAGTGCACCACAAAATAGCCCATTTAGCACCCTAAATGTTAGCCTAGATCCTTCCACCTCTTCAGCCTCTTTTTTTGTTCAGCGAGATCACTTTTTCAAAGTAATGCCGCGTACACATGATCGGAATTTCTGACCACAAGTGTTCGATGTGAGCATGTTGTCGGAAGTTACGACCATGTGTAGGCTCCATCAGACATTTTGTGTCGAAATTTCCGACAACAGATGTTTGAGAGCTGGATCTCAAATTTTCCGACAACAAAATCCGTTGTTGTAACTTACGAGCATGTGTAGACAATTCCGACGCACAAAATTCCACGCATGCTCTGAATTAAGTACGAGATGGAAGCGCTCGGTCTGGTAAAACTAGCGTTCATAATGGAGATAGCACATTCATCACGCTGCAAATTTTAAAATCCTTTAATGCAGTATATTCTCTTCTTCTTTATAATGCTAGAATAATGAAGTTGTTTTGCAGCTGATATTCACACAGAGTTCTGACAAACTTATTTCTTTATTATTCCTCATGATCTCCTGAATAATCTTTATTTTTTTTTTCGCCAGATCTCCAGTATAATGTTTCTATTTTTTTTTTCTAGTGATCTTTTTTTTTATCAAGATATCATTATTTTTTTTTATGAATGTTTTTTTCGAGTGATCTCCATAATATTTTTTGTCGTTTTGTGTGTTAGGTTACCACAACACCATTATTATCTTATATTTTTTAACCTAAAGGAGATTGGTTGGTGTTGGTGTCCCTTGTTAAGTTGACATTGTATTTTTGAAATGTACCTGCCTACTCACAAACAAACTGTCCTTTTGAACTAAAACACATAGCCAAGTATTTGTGAAACTAAAATAGACATTTATAAGGGGTCATAACAAAATAAAGAGGAGGGCAACGCTATATAAACCCCCAGTGCAGACATCAATTATTTGACAGGCCAAATTGGTAGCCTGAGGAGTCCATTTAATAGGGAGCACAATATGGTCCAGGACTCCGAGAGATTGGGAGCAGCAGCAGATGACATGTATGTCCTGAGGCTGTGGTCTTACAACAGCCTGCATCTTTTGCCAGACCAGACCGAACCCAGGCCATCACACTCTTGTCTTCCTTCCATGCTTTCTTCCAGGCTGTGGCTGTGGTGTTGGAGTTGTGGCAGGAGGTGGAGGAGGAGTATGGTCCAACTCACATATGTGACTTTTTTTGTGAGTTCACCCATCACCCCCTTATTTAGGGCCTGATACATGACTTCCTCACAAATGAGGCATTGGCCCACCTCCATTTCCTGCTAATTGCTGGGTGCCATGCAGGCATAGGCCTCTTGAAGATTGGGGGTGGTTCTGAGGGTGCAGTAGCCTGCCGAATCAAGGAAAGTGCTGACTCCTCCACGTTACTCCCCTTCCTGGGCCTTTTTGTTGGAAGGCGGAGGGGAGGAACCTGCGATTTGGTCAGGCTACTGGACATGGCCACCTCCTGGCTGCCAATTTCCATGGCCACCTCCTGGCTGCACTTTCCATGGCCACCTCCTGGCTGCCACTTTACACGGCCTCCTCCTGGCTGAGACTTTCCACGCCCTCCTCCAGGCTGAGACTTTCCATGCCCTCCTTCTGGCTGAGACTTTCCTGTGTATGAAAATGGGGCATAGTTTTAGTTTTTTAGTCATCAATCACACACAATTTAGAGCTCATGACTATTGCAAATTGAATGTTAACAAATAGAAAAGACTATCCTTCTGACCCCAGCATTTGTCATTCTTGTCCCAATAATTTTTGGCTACTACTGTCTATTGATATGTAAACCACTTTGTTAAATCAGAAATTAGTGATTAATAATAACATCATAGTTAACATCATTAATTTTTGACAAGAAATATGTTGAACAATGCTATACCTGGCTCAAGCTGGGCTCTTCCACATCTTCCTGGGTGGAAGGCCCAGGTTGGACTTCTGAAGCCTCATCTGACGTGGAAGAGTGGAAGAAAGGGTTGAGAGTGATGGCCTGATTTTAGTCTGGTCTGACAAAAACCGCAGTCTGTCATAGTACCACAGCCTGGGGACATAAACGTCGTCTGCTGCTGCTCCTGATCTCATGGAATCCTGGACCTTTCTGCGCTCCCTACTATATGTGCTCCTCAGGCCACCAATTTTGCACTTCAAATAGGGGATGGTTGCTGTCGGAATCACTGCGCTGCTTTCCTCTTTCCTATTTTATTATTATAAAAAGGGTGTTTCACCTGCCACAGACAGGGCAGCTCCCTGTATTTATCAATGAAATTGTAGAGGAAGTCGTGATCATTGAATCTATCCATTTTCTCTGCAAGACACAACACAAGACAAAACCTAATGTCAGGCTAAACTCTCCTAATCTTGTCCCAATATATGCCTCAATTTATAAGCAGTATAGGCCACTGATGCCCCAAATTAAAATTGTACTTTCATGATCAGCGCTTACGCTACTCTGTCCTCCGCTCACAGATCGTACGTACGATGCATGCATGTTACGCTTTATATACACTGCACATGCGTGAAACTCCGCCCGCCCCTGACCTTCTTTCTAGTATATTTCCCGCCCCTTTTCTTTCGGCGCAGTGGGAGAGCACATGGTGGAGACAGAGCATGTACATGCAGAGGAGAGCAGCAACGACGAGGAAATCCCAGAGCCATAAACGTCCTGATCCAGGAGATTTAAGGCCTCAAATATGTCCTTTGGTGAAATGGTGGAGGTGGTGGACATCTTGAAGAGGGCCAACTATGATGGGAAATATGGACCGTACAGCAACCCAAATGTGAGAAAGGCCAAAATAATGAGTAAAGTTGTGAAAAGTCTGCAGAAGAATTTTGGGGTACGGCGATCCAAGGATCAACTGAGGAAACGATGGTCAGACCTCAAATTGAGGGAGCAGGATCAGTACAGAAGAATCAAGAGAGTGCTGCAAAAAATAAGTATTTTGTCGTGTGTTCCTATTATTATTATTACTTTAGTGCTGCTCCATGTGCTTTTCTTTACTGTTGTATGGTTAAAAATTGCATTTAAAATGGCAAGTTTAGGTTCGTGGGCACAGTAATCGTTCATAGTAAACATTGTTTGTTCGGCCACTAATACAATGTTTTAGGCAGGTGCAGGTTAACTACATTTGTTCAGGCCTATTTGTATTAAAATAAGTTTGTTGTCTAGATGAGTTTGTAACTAGAATGAAATGCAAACTTGATTCAGTGTAAGGAGATGACACTTAACAGCTGCTTACACATCTGGATGCAGGAGCACTAGTGTGGGACACCAGAACACTCTTTTTAGGGTGTCCCACGCAGGTGCTCCAGTGGATACTAGGGGTGTCTCCATGTGGGAAACTTTACCAAAAAAGGTACTTATTCCAGCTTGAAGAAAGGGAAAAAATCATGTCTTCAGCTTGGAACTCTGCCAAAACAGACAATTGTATAACACTTCAAGCAATGTTTCATATTCCTATTTCTTGCCTCAAATATCTGTGTGCTATTCACACAGGGGAGAAAAGACTCAGGACTTCAGATGACACCAGGGACCCCCAACCTTCTAAAGAAGGGGAAGTCACCACACCACAACCTGAGGATGTGGAGGGAGGAGAGGTTCATGACGTGGTTGAAATAGTGACCACAACAGGTGAGTGTCTGAGACCACTGCTTCAGGTAATAGATATATGCCTGCATATTTATAATACATGGTGTGTTTTTTTATTTTTAGGTGATGTAGATGTTGTGGAAGAAGAAACTAATTTCACAAGTGCAAGTGCACACATCCTCATCAGGGAGATCATGGTGTGCAATCGTGATTTAGAAAAGATAAAGGAAAACATCAATGATGTTCAACTAAAAATGAAGAACATCATTGATGTTTTAGGCAGAATCTAAAACACACAAAAATTGTACCGTTTTGTCGAGGACTTTTTTTATTTTAATTCAAGTTCAAAAGAATTTTAAAAGCCAAATTTTGAAGATGCACACAGTGTGTCAACATGTACTGTCTGCCATCACGGAATATCAAGGTACACGTTTTGGGGGTGCAACCCCTTCCTCGCAACTCAAGTAGGTGAGAGGAAGGGGTTGCACCCCCGAAACATGTCCATTGATCCCCTATGATTGGAGCTAGCACATGTTGACATTAGAAATGGGATCAGGAGGGAAATCCACATTTTCACTCTCAATTTGTGTGCATCTTCAAAATTTGGCTTTTACATCACCCTATTTGATGAAGTCAACACAGTTTTGACATACTAATGTCTGATATTGTCTTCACTTTTTCAAAGTTGAACTTTATAAGTTCATGAGTTGTGTATGTTACGGTTTGAAATATGCCTGTTTAACCAAAAAATTAATATTTCTGATGTCAAACATAAAAACAAAGATGTTGGTTAGTTCAAAAACCCTCTTCTAATGCACATGTGAATGTGCACAGAGTAAAATGTTTTATACCAAACAATGGGAGTTATTTACTAAAGGAAAATCCACTTTGCACTGCAAGTGCACTTGAAAGTGCACTGAAAGTGCACTTGGAAGTAAAGTTGCTGTAGATCCGAGGGGGACATGCAAGGAAAATAAAAAACAGCATTTTAGCTTGCACATGATTGGATGATAAAATCAGCAGGGCTTCCACTCATTTCAGATCTACCCCTTAGATTTAGAGCGACTGCACTTCCAAGTGCACTTTCAGTGCACTTTCAAGTGCACTTGCAGTGCAAAGTGGATTTGCCTTTTGTAAATAACCCCCAATGTGTGGCTTCTTCTTTCAATCAAAAAAAGGAGATTAAGGTCTGGTGTGACCCCTCTGACACATCCATCCCTAATAGTGCACAAAAAAAACAAGAAAAATAGCCCTGGGACTTTAGATGAGGTGAGAGAGGTTTAGCCAATGTCCAGAGCAAACACTGAGACAAAATCAATTTATTTGTTTCAAAATGTTATGTAAGGGAGCGGTAACAATGATTGTGAGTTACCAGGCATAATAGCCAATGTACACAACACAGATGAAAGTAAATATACAAAGATTTATTACAAATGTTATACATCAATGAGCAACAATAAAACTTGAAAGTTGCTGGGTCAGAAAATACACATACAAAATAAGAAAATAAAATGTACATACATGTGGACAGGGAAGTATGTAAACATAATGCAGACATCAATAATACCCAGCATGTACCGGCATAAAACAAGCATCAATAAAGCCCTATGCATTTTGCGAGACCCTGCTCGCTTCTTCAGGGGCAGATGCATGAATGTTGTATCTGCAATGTAAGTAATAAGATCAATAAATGTATGTTGTTGATAAATGGGGGTAGGCGGAATGATTGCCCCGTAGTCTCTCTGCCCATACCAGCTTTATAACCATGTTGGTCTGGATTCATGCATTTACCATATTCTATATCTCAGATAGTCCTTCATACCAACATACTCTTATAAGCTTAATTCACTTATTTACATCTTTATGTATATATAAATTACATTTTAGAACCTTATACAATAAGCTCATTTTGCAATTATGATGCCCTCTGATATATGTGCATCCTTGCAGACATTTTCCAGACACAATTTTAAGGGGCTAAGTGAAGACCACAGTAAGAAATACCTCTATCCAGACCGTGCTGATCCTCTGGATGTTCCCCTATTGTGGCCTTTGTTTGTTCCGCCTCCTCAGCTCCTGAGCTGGATGCATTATACTGCTGCCATCTTGATATCCAGCGTTTGGCGATTTATCTCAGACCTTCGGTAAGTATGAGGTATCTGTTTCAGACCTCTCTTGCCAATAATTCCACCTGCCCCCATTTATCAACAACATACATTTATTGATCTTATTGCTTACATTGCAGATACAACATTCATGCAATCGCCCCTGAAGAAGCGAGCAGGGTCTCGCGAAATGCATAGGGCTTTATTGATGCTTGTTTTATGCCAGTACATACTGGGTATTATTGATGTCTGTCTGCATTATGTTTACATACTTCCCTGTCCACATGTATGTACATTTTATTTTCTTATTCTGTATGTGTATTTACTAACCCAGCAACTTTCAAGTTTTATTGTTGCTCATTGATGTATAACATTTAAAATAAATCTTTGTATATTTACTTTCATCTCTGTTGTGTACATTGGCTATCATGCCTGGTAACTCACAATCATTGTTACTGCTCCGTTACATAACATTTTGAAACAAATAAATTGATTTTGTCTCAGTGTTTGCTGTGGACATTGGCTAAACCTCTCTCACTTCATCTAAAGTCCCAGGGCTATTTTTCTTGTTTTTTTTTCTTCTTCTTTCAATGCTCAACACCATTTTTTGGAATAAGTTGGTGTTTACAGTGACAATGGGGGTTATTCACTGAAGGCAAATCCACTTTGCAGTACAAGTACACTTTCAGTGCAGTTTCAGTGCACTTTCAGGTGCACTTGTAGTGCAAAGTGTATTTGCTTTTAGTAAATAATCTACACAGTGCTCTAAAATTGTCCCCAATCAGGCCATTTTAGGCACTCAAAACAATTAATTCATGGTGCTGAAAAGGATGATTATTTTTAACATTAATGCATTACATACATTAACAAAAAAACAATGTGTGTGTGTAGCAGACCCACAGTGGAATAGTTAGCCGAAGAAGAGATTGTCACCTCATGTATCAAATAAATTACGTTTGCACTATTTAAGAAAATTGCCAAAAAGAAAAGCCCATTGGAGAACCTAGGAGACAGCTAAAAGAAACACAAGCAGTAAATCAAATGAAATATTGTTTCAGTTTAAAATAAAAATGTATTTTAAAAATGTTTCTCAAACATTTGCTGGCATATCAATGGCCCTCCTACCTGCAAAGTACTCCAGATATTTTTGTCTGACTTTGTGGGCGCTTTGGGGGGGCAAGCCAGAACGGCCAGATTCAAGTGCCATCAGGGTTGGTTGATCTGGAAAGCCGGCCTCAGGCCCAACTGAGGCCACATAGTTAGTAGCATTTTTCCTTAGAAAATTGTGCATAATGCAGCAGGCAAGGATATATGGTTGCGTTTATATACCGCCATGTTGATTGGCGTCAGCAATAGGTGGAACCGGCTGGCCATTATGCCAAAAGCATTTTCCACCTCTCTTCTGGCTCTGGCCTGCCGGTAGTTAAAAAACCTCTGGTCTGGGGTGAGAGTCCTCATGGGAAATGGCCTCATCAGGTGTTCACCAAGCCCAAAGGGCTTGTAAAAACAGTACCATTTGAAAGCATTCAGGCAGGCCCTTGCACTACATTCTTTGGTGAATGCATCCATAAATATGAACACAAAAGAGGTAGGTGTAGTGTGTATGGGTTTGGCAAAGTCAGCAGATAGAGGATTGGTATCGGTTGACTTAGCGGTTGGGGGGGTTCCAAATGAGTTTGTACCCCCCAAAAAAGCCTCTTGTACTATGCATGAATTTAAGGACAAAAATAACATTTGTACACATTTTAGGGGGTGTTTAGGGTAAAGCACTACAATGGAGCTGACAAAATACATTGTTAAGTGACTAGGCTAGGTGTGCATGGGCTCAGGATAGCATGCTGGGGAGGTTAGTGAAGGCAAATATGCATGAAGGACAAAAAAGGATTATTAAAAGCTTCCAGCATGCATGAGGACAAAGAGGACATTCACAGCATGTTACAATCATGGTATTTAGGGAATGTGTCAGGAAAGGTCCCCTCCGCTGGTAATATTGATCATTTGGCATGCAGTACTGAGGTCCACCAGCAGGTGTCTCCTGGCGGTTTGGAGCTGTCAGAAGAGCTTTTTCCTACTGGTATTCTGTCACCTTTGGGCCACAGTACTGGCGTCCACCAGTGGAGGAATCCTGGCAGTATGGAGCAGGTATTCTCCTCTGCAGACAGGTGTCCCCTGACCATAATTAGCAGCTGTAGTATAAATACCCGGCAAGTGCACACACATCTTGCCCTGGTATTGTCCTTGAGCCCTGACCTGCAGCCTGCATCCTGTTACTCTGATCCTGAAACCAGATTCCTGAACCTGAAACCTGATTCCTGGAACCTGTTGATCCTGTTTCCTGTCTGTTACCTGAACCCTGGACCCCGAGCCTTGTACCTGACCCGTCCCTCCTGTGATCCATCCATCCTCTCTTGTCCTGTTTGTTTCCCTTCCCAGCTACTGATCTCCTGTTTATGACCCTGGCCTGGCTTGGCTACGATTCTGGTACTCCCTTTTGCTACATATGCTGGTTGGTTTATTATCAATGTTTGGTTGTTTGGTTTGTTCACTCTGTATTGGTGGTGTGTTCACATGTATATGCATTTACCCTAATAAACTTACTTTCACCTATTTATGTCTGGTTCACTCTGTCGCAGTCACACAGTTCCGGTCACATCTGGTTTATGACAGAATACCAGGGCCATCCCTGACCGGAAATGGCTGCACAGGGGAACCATTTTGATTCAGTTTAGTTGCAAACATGAATGCCAATGAGGTTATTTATTTTTCTCTGCTTGCATCTGAAAGTGGTGATAATTGCCGCCAGGCTTTGAAAGGATGGTCTAGTGACCAGTTGTTTGCAACTATACGTTTGGCTCACTCACTGGTCGATCAGGGTTATATATTGTTTGGGGAGGTGCAGTCTTTGATCAAGATCTGTACTGAGCTGGCCCTGCCCTGTATTCCAGAGGGCCATGGTGATTTCACTCCTTCTTTTGAAATGAATCAGTTTGTATCCCTAGTATGGCTTTTTGAAGATGATCCCACCGATTTTTGTGAGCACTACTCAGCCTGTTCCCCACAGGTGATTGCTGAGTGCATTGTGTCTGCTCAGTCTTTTGTTAGACAGGGAGATTTAAAAGCACAGTTTGTAAAACCTATACTTTCAGCATGGTCTGACATGGTGCAATCAGCTCCAGCCAAACAAACCACCTGTGCCACCAAACACCAGCCTACCCAAATGTATGTTTCCCTATCAACCATGTCAACCTCAGTTGCAGCTCAGTATACACTGCTCCCAACCAAATACTCATATCCGGTCTCTGCTCCCTGTACCTATCCTGCATTTAACCCACCTGCCTCTTCTCACTGCCTACAAACCCACAGGAACTTCCCCCAGCTACTGTTACCTCTTCTCTGCCATATCCCAATCCTCCTTTCCCATCTGCTGCACCCCTCACCTACAGAGCTTCAGTGGCTAAACCAAAGAAAAAATGAAAGTTTTTGCCAACCAAGGTGATCCTGCCAGTAACCCAACCTGCCTCTGTACCACCTAATCCAACCCAGTCTGACGTCCCAGTGCTTGCTACCCAGTCTGACGTCCCAGTGCTTGCTACCCAGTCTGACGCCCCAGTGCTTGCTACCCAGTCGGACGTCCCAGTGCCTGTTATCCGGTCTGACGTCCCAGTGCCTGTTATCCAGTCTGACGTCCCAGTGCCTGTTATCCAGTCTGACGTCCCAGTGCCTGTTATCCAGTCCGATGTCCTGATGTCCACTTTCCAGCCTGAGGGGCCAGTGTTCCAGCCTGAGGGGCCAGTGTTCCAGCCTGAGGGGCCAGTGTTCCAGCCAGAGGGGCCAGTGTTCCAGCCGGAGGAGCCAGTGTTCCATCCAGAGGGGCCAGTGTTCCAGCCGGAGGGGCCAGTGCCTACTTTCCAGCTTGATGAGCTCGCTTTCGAGTCAGATGAGCCCTCCTTCCAGCCTGATGTGCCCGCTTTCCAGCCCGATGAGCCCGCTTTCCAGCCTGATGTGCCCGCTCTCCAGCCTGATGTGCCCACTCTTCAGCCTGATGTGCCACTGTCTGCTGCCCAGCCTGATGACCCGGAGCTTGCTGCCCATCCTGTGCCCATGCCCGATGCCCAGCTGGATGTGCCTGTGCCTGTGCCCATGCCTGCTGCCCAGCTTGAAGTGTCCATGCCTGCTTCCCAGCTTGAAGTGCCTGCTGCTCAGCTTGAAGTGCCCGTGCCTGCTGCTCAGCTTGATGTGCCTGCTGCCCCGCTTGGTGTGCCTGCTGCCCAACTTGAAGTGCCCATGCCTGCTGCCCAGCTTGAAGTGCTTGCTGCCCAGCTTGAAGTGCCCGTGCCTGCTGCCCCGCTTGATGTGCCTGCTGCCCAGCTTGAAGTGCCTGCTGCCCAGCTTGAAGTGCCCATGCCTTCTGCCCAGCTTGAAGTGCCCGTGCCTGCTGCCCAGCTTGAAGTGCCCATGCCTGCTGCCCAGCTTGAAGTGCCCGTGCCTGCTGCCCAGCCTGGTGTGTTCCTGTCTGCTGCCCAGCCTGGTGTGTTCCTGTCCACTGCCCAGCCTGATGTGCCACTGCCCGCTGCCCAGCTTGAAGTGCCCGCTGCCCAGCTTGAAGTGCCTGTGCCTGCTGCCCAGCCTGGTGTGTTCCTGTCTGCTGCCCAGCCTGGTGTGTTCCTGTCTGCTACCCAGCCTGATGTGCCACTGCCCGCTGCCCAGCTTGAAGTGCCTGCTGCCCGGCTGGACACCATGGACTTTCGCCAGCAACAGCTAGTTGGAGCTTCTGGAGGTCACTCCTTTGAGGGGGGGCACTGTCAGGAAAGGTCCCCTCCGCTGGTAATATGGATCATTTGGCGTGCAGTACTGAGGTCCACCAGCAGGTGTCTCCTGGAAGTTTGGACCTGTCAGAAGAGCTTTTTCCTGCTGGTATTCTGTCACCTTTGGGCCGCAGTACTGGTGTCCACCAGCGGAGGAATCCTGGCAGTATGGAGCAGGAATTCCCCTCTGCAGACAGGTGTCACCTGACCTTAATTAGCAGCTGCAGTATAAATACCCGGCAAGTGCACACACATCTTGCCCTGGTATTGTCCTTGAGCCCTGACCTGCAGCCCGTATCCTGTTACTCTGATCCTGAAACCTGATTCCTGGAACCTGTCGATCCTGTTTCCTGTCTGTTACCTGAACCCTGGACCCCGAGCCTTGTACCTGACCCATCCTTCCTGTGATCCATCCATCCTCTCTTGTCCTGCTTGTTTCCCTTCCCAGCTACTGATCTCTTGTTTATGACCCTGGCCTGGCTTGACTACGATTCTGGTACTCCCTTTTGCTACATATGCTTGTTGGTTTATTATCACTGTTTGGTTGTTTGGTTTGTTCACTCTGTATTGGTGGTGTGCTCACATGTATATGCATTTACCTTAATAAACTTACTTTCACCTATTTATGTCTGGTTCACTCTGTCGCAGTCACACAGTTCTGGTCACATCTGGTTTATGACAGAATGATGAAATAAATCCAATACATTAGCAAACATTAAATACATATAATGTGATGTTAAAGGATAAAACTTACCTTAATATAGTCCTTCTGCAGGACCTGAGGTGGCAGAACAGGTCTCTGGAATAATGATTCCCAGAGCCTGGGGGGAGAAGCAGATTTCTCCCCGTCGCCCAGTACCACAAGGTGGCGACTAGCCTTTGTTCCGGAGTGATGGCTTGCCACATGCAGGTGTCCTGCTTAATATAGGGGGACAGCAAAGCCAACAGGCAGTGAAAAACGGGGTCTGTCATCCGGAGATAATTCCTGAAATCATCAGGATTATTCTCCTGGATCCCCCGCAACAAAAGCATGTGCGAGAATTGGTCATGCTGGAGCAACCAATTCTTGGTCCATGAACTCCTCCTCCCCCTGTTCATG
The DNA here is from genome assembly GCF_042186555.1 of Aquarana catesbeiana. Classification (NCBI taxonomy): domain Eukaryota; kingdom Metazoa; phylum Chordata; class Amphibia; order Anura; family Ranidae; genus Aquarana; species Aquarana catesbeiana. The sequence goes on from NC_133327.1 coordinate 225,038,233, forward strand.
GAATGGGCTTGGGTCAAAGTAAGAACCCCAACACCAAGCTCTTGAATAGCACAAACTCTATGATGGGTACATAAATGCAACATGGCTTCAAAACGGTCGATAGATACGAACTGACTACACGCACTGAAAAACATATACAAACCCACAAGCACAAACTGAAGAGCAGTAATGAACTGAAAAGTAGACATGTGCATTTGTTTTCGTCCGAATGCATTTTCATCCGAATTTCAGGTATTTTCGTTATCGTTTTAACAAGCGATAACGAAAGTGCAGATTCTGAAAACCGAAAGATCCGACATAAACAAATGCTTTATTTTTGTTTTCGTTGCAACAACAGTTCGATATAGATAGGAGATTCAACATGACGCTGACAATAACAATCTGTGTCTATCGAACCTGTGGTCGAATGTGCCTAACCTTAACTCTATTAGTCCAAGATTATTCTACATAGAGAGAAAAGATTCGACATAGAGAGAAAAGATTCGACATAGAGAGAAAAGATCGCTGCTGGAATTGGGTGGGGGAAGTAAAATAAAAATAATGATGATGATGAATGTTATTGGCCAATTGTAACCAGAAGGCAGTCAATCTTAGCTGGTCCGTTTGTCAGAGAACCTGAATTATTTAGCAATTAAGCATAAGCACAGCAGCAGAACAATAGTGAAGCAAGCTACAGTTCAACTTAACTTTTTCATAATAATCTGCTGCTATTGTGTTAGTGTTGTGAACTTGATAGTGATACTAGTGTTGCTAGTGTTGTGATAGCCTCAGAGGCTGCCCGTGTTGTGGGGGGGGGGGGGATTTATTATTATAGATTCTATATTATAATGCCATATCAATATCTGAGACAACGTCGGATGCCGCGCCCGCCATTGCATTTGGAGATTGAAAAACGAATGTGAAAGTTGGCTGACTGTTGGGGTAGGATAGACCATTCAACATGATTGACGAAGATTCGACACAGCAATGAAAAACATACAAACGTCAAATCTTTGGCTTATGGTGTCTGTCGAGTTCTAAGAAGATTCGACAGAGCAGCTAAACTGTACGACGCTGCAATCGTACATTTCCGGTCAAATGCATCCGCCCATAGGCTATAGAAAAATTCTAATGTTGGTTGACTAGTAAAATAATTAATAAATATAATTATTACTAGTCATACAACATTAATATTCTACTACAGCTAGCTTGTAGGTGGAAAATTCGACCGGAAATGTATACGTACAGTTTAGCTGCTCCGTCGAATCTTCTTTGAACATTCGACAGACACCATAAGCCTTCAATGACAGATTCCACCTTAATTAATTTGGATTTTTGGACGAATGCAATTTTTAACGAAAAACGAATTAAATAAAAACGAATTTCGGGAGTAACTAAATAAATTTACTTTTCGGACGAAATTCCGAAGCGAAATATTTCAGTGTGCACATGTCTACTGAAAAGCACAAGGCTGAAAAGCGCGAATCGTCTCTCACCAAACTTCTACTAACAAGAGATTAGCAGAAGGAGCCTGAAGGGTGGTGCGCTGGCTATTGAACTTACTTTCTAGTGCTGTCGTACATGTTGTACGTCAGCGCGTTCTTGCCGATCGGAATTTCCGACAACATTTGTGCGACCGTGTGTATGCAAGACAAGTTTCAGCCAACATCCGTCGGAAATAAATCCACGGTTTGGTTGTCAGAAATTCCGATCGTCTGTACGCGGAATAATAGTTCAACAGGGAATCTCTAGCAGGGTGATGAGACCAAGCATGACAATTACAGAAAAAGTCAAGGTTTGCACACAGCTACAGTTGCCTATGTCTGCGGCTGTTCTAATCATATTGATATGTTGATGTCTATGAAGCACATCTCTGCTTGTGCGTTTCTTCATCAGGAAAATGTGTTTGAATTTCCCAAATTTGTTACAGGTTTACAATTAATTGATGTATTTATGAAAGCTCCACTGGTTCATTCAATCAACATGATTTTAATTTTAGACATTGTCTTCCCATCTTTATGGTCCTGTCTTTTTGTATATATAGTTTTATATTTTAAGTTGTGCCTGCGATGTAACCTAGTGGTTATAGAAGCATAGCTTGCCACAGAGGCTAAGAGAAAATATTTGCATAGACATACTGTACATATTATCCTTAAATGTGGAATAGACCCCTTGCATGCATTTTTATGGCAGATATAACATGCAAAGTAAGGAAAATATGGAAATTTTGCTTAACTAGTGATTTGGCAGAGCAGTGTCCTTTATGAAGTTTGCTTTACCAATTAATGAACTGGAAAATAGTTGGCCAAACATCCACTTACCATTTAATTCTCCATCAACAGGACCAGGGCTCCTGTGCCAATATACATTGGCACTTTGAAAAGGGATATCGTTGTTATGGCAGCAGCTAGCTACCATAACCTGGCTATTCTCTTCTTCAGTGAGCGGTCCGGTTTCAGATAAAAGTGGTCTCTGCGGCGGATTCGCCATGAAATCACTTTTATTGGCGGTGAGAGAGGGGCCCCCCGCTGCTTTCCGGTGCCCTCAGCCGCTTATCAGAGCCGTCGGTAGCGAAGGAGGCGATCGGGTCCTCTCCTTGGCTTGGTATGGAGACGAGTGAGGGGAAGATGGCCCCCACCCATCTCCATACTGTTGCAGGGTCAAAGCAACGTCAAAACGTCACTTCCACACATAGCTCTTAAAGAGACTTTTTTTTTTTTTAAATGACATTTAATTATTTTTTTTATTGCATTTTAGTGTAAATATGAGATCTGAGGTCTTTTTGACCCCAGATCTCATATTTAAGAGATCCTGTCATGCTTTTTTTCTATTACAAGGGATGTTTACATGTGTAAAAATAAAAAATAAAAGGTAAAATAAATAAGAAAAAATAAAACATTTTAAATGTGCCCCATCCCGCCGAGCTCGCGTGCAGAAGTGAATGCATACATGAGCAGTGCTGCATACGAAAACAGAGTTCAAACCACACATGTGAGGTATTGCCACGATTGGTAGAGCAAGAACAATAATTCTAGACCTCCTCTATAACATGCAACTTGTAGAATTTTTTAAACGTTGCCTATGGAGATTTTTAAGAGTAAAAGTTTCTCGCCATTCCACGAGCGGGTGCAGTTTAGAAGCATGACATGTTGGGTATCAGTTTACTCGGCGTAACATTATCTTTCACAATATAAAAAAAATTGGGCTAACTTATTTTTTAATTCAAGGAAGTGTATTTTTTCCAAAAAAAGTGCGCTTGTAAGACCGCTGCGCAAATGCCGTGTGACAGAAAGTATTGCAATGACCGCTATTTTATTCTCTAGGGTGTTAGAAAAAACATATATAATGTTTGGGGGTTCTAAGTAATTTTCTAGCAAGTTTTTAACTTGTAAACACCAAATCTCAGAAAGAGGCTCAGTCCTTAAGTGGTTAATGCCACATGGCGTTATAGGGCAAGAGTGCTTGTTCCCTGCGATATCATTGGGTAGTAGGTTTGGAGTAAACTGGTGAATCAATCTGCTCTTTCTTAATAACATTTAAATATCAATTAATTTTAAGAAGTGATCTCTTTCACAATGTTTAAGGCCGGGTTCACACCTATGCTAATTGGATGCGGGTTTCCCCGCATCCAATTCGCATAGCAGGACAATGTGACTGGCTCCCTATGGAGCCAGTTCACATATCTCCGTTGCGGCTGTGGAGCGCACTGCACAGAAACACTGTGCGTCTTTGGCTGCGTTTCGGGGCCAAATTCAGGCATAAATTCGGCCCTGATTCGTCCCTGAAACGGGGAACAGGGACACACAGCACTCCTGTGTGATCTGCAGCAGGTTACAGTGTGAACCCGGCCTAAAATAGGACACTTTGGTTAATTTTATACTAACTCATTATAACCATACTTGTGAACTATCTCACTGCTTAATGCAAGACTTTTCTAGCCAGATGACTTTGTAATATGTAACTCTTATATTCACTGAACATCAGAGGACAGAAGATCTGTAATCTGTAAATGCATATGAAGAGAAGCCCTAGGCTCACTAAATGTGTGTCCCAGTTCTAGTGTTTTCTGTCATTGACCCTCTTCAATGTACATTGTGGAAGAATATAATTTTAGTGACTTGTTTAACCACTTGCCTACAGGGCTCTTTCACCCCCTTCCTGCCCAGACCAATTTTCAGCTTTCAGTGCTCTCACACTTTGAATGACAATTACTCAGTCATGCAACACTGTACCCAAATGAAATTTGCGTCCTTTTTTTCACACAAATAGAGCATTCTTTTGGTGGTGTTTAATCACTAGTGGGTTTTTTATTTTTTGTGCTATAAATAAAAAAAGACTAACAATTTGGTGAAAAAATGCCTTTTTCTTTGTTTCTGTCATAAAATTTTGCAAATTAGTAATATTTCTTCATACATTTTGGCCAAAATTTATGCGACTACATATCTTTGGTAAAAATAACCCTAATTAGTGTATATTATTTGGTTTTTGTGAAAGTTATAGAGTCTACAAGCTATGGTGCAAATCATTGAAAATTGATCACACCTGATCACACCTGATTACACCTGATCACACCTGATGTACTGAAGACCTATCTCATTTCTTGAGACACTAACAAGCCAGGAAAGTTCAAATACCCACAAAATGACCCCATTTTGGAAAGCAGACACCCCAACATATAATCTATGAGGCATAATGAGTCTTTTGAACTGTTCATTTTTTTCCAGAAGTTTTTGGAAAATGTGGAAAAAAAATTAAAACGCATTTTTTTTTCCACAAAGTTGTCCATTTTTAAGATATTTCCAACACATAGCATGTACATAGCAAAAATGACACCCCAAAATACATTTTGCTACTCCTCCTGAGTATGGCAATACCACATGTGGGAGACTTTTACACAGCCTGGCCACATACAGAGGCCTGCCAGGGAAGTAGCACCTTCAGGCGTTCTACAAGCATAAATAACACATCTTATTTCTCAACCACCTATTACAGTTTTGAAGGCCCTGGAGCCCCAGGACAATGGAAACGCCCACAAAATTACCCCATTTTGGAAAGCAGACACCCCAACGTATAATCTATGAGGCATAATGAGTCTTTTGAACTGTTCATTTTTTTTCAGAAGTTTTTGGAAAATGTGGGGAAAAAAATGAAAACGCATTTTTTTTCCACAAAGTTGTCCATTTTTAAGATATTTCCAACACATAGCATGTACATAGCAAAAATGACACCCCAAAATACATTCCGCTACTCCTCCTGAGTATGGTGATACCACATGTGTGAGACTTTTACATAGCCTGGCCACATACAGAGGCCCGACAGGGAAGTAGCACCTTCAGGCGTTCTACAAGCATATATTACACATCTCATTTCTCAACCACCTATTACAGTTTTGAAGGGCCTGGAGCCCCAGGACAATGGAAACGCCCACAAAATTACCCCATTTTTTAAATCAGACACCCCAACGTATAATCTATGAGGCATGATGAGTCTTTTGAACTGTTCATTTTTTCAGAAGTTTTTGGAAAATGTGGGAAAAAAAAATGAAAACGCATTTTGTTTTCCACAAAGTTGTCCATTTTTAAGATATTTCCAACACATAGCATGTACATAGCAAAAATGACACCCCAAAATACATTCCGCTACTCCTCCTGAGTATGGTGATACCACATGTGTGAGACTTTTACATAGCCTGGCCACATACAGAGGCCCGACAGGGAAGTAGCACCTTCAGGCGTTCTACAAGCATAAATTACACATCTCATTTCTCAACCACCTATTACAGTTTTGAAGGGCCTGGAGCCCCAGGACAATGGAAATGCCCACAAAATTACCCCATTTTTTAAATCAGACACCCCAACGTATAATCTATGAGGCATGATGAGTCTTTTGAACTGTTCATTTTTTTCCAGAAGTTTTTGGAAAATGTGGAAAAAAAATGAAAACGCATTTTTTTTCCACAAAGTTGTCCATTTTTAAGATATTTTCAACACATAGCATGTACATAGCAAAAATGACTACCCAAAATACATTCTGCTACTCCTCCTGAGTATGGCAATACCACATGTGTCAGATTTTTAGACCACATACAGTGGCCCACCATTGAAGTAGCACCTTCAGGCGTTCTACAAGCATAAATTACACATCTAATTTCCTGACAACCTATTATTTTTGAAGGCCCTTATATTACTAACACATAGCATTTACATACCAAAAATTACACTCCAAAATAAATTCTATTGAGGAAAGGGTAAAAAAAAACAGTTTTACCTGTGGTTTTAGTAGTGTCCCCAGAGGAGAGAATTGGTGCAGGCAGCAGGCAGCAGGCAGGGATGTGCTTAGCAACAATAGTAATTATCCAGGCAGCAGGCTGGAATATTGTCTATAGTCAGCACAAGGATATCATCAGCACAGCCAAAGCATTTGTCCATAGAAATTGCCCAGGCAGAGACAGCCAGCACAGCCATAATATTGGGCCTGGTACACCGTTACCTCCCTGCACTCATTATTGTACAGCTCTCCAGCCCTTCGTAAACATACTGCCTCTTGCTACAGCTAATTATTTCCATAGTCCAGGTAGCAGGCAGAGGTGTGGTCAGTTTATGCTGCAGGCAGGGGGATGGCGGCAGTAAGTCAGCAGCAGGCTGAGGGCCACAATCAGGTAAGACCTGTGCACAGGGGCACAGGGGTAGAGGCTTTGACCCACCCAAATCTCTATGAAGCCTCCGGACTCCAGACCCTAATCCAGAAATTACGAAACCCGGAGACAACAAAAAAATTGTTTTCTCCATCCGGAAATACATTTCTGGAGCCCCTCACATGTGAGACCCCTGTGTCCCACAGTAGCAGGGCAACAGATCAGTCCAAGCGGTAGGCAAAAGCATAGTCCATAAAACAGGCCAGGGTCAGATGATGTGCAAGCAGTCCAAGTGGTAGGCAGAGGCGTAGTTGGTAAAACAGGCCATGGTCAGTATACATGTAAGCAGTCCAAACAGTAGGCAGAAGTGTAGTTGGTAAAACAGGCCAGGGTCAGTTCACATGTAAGCAGTCCAAACGGTTGGCAGAGGCATAGTCAAAAAACAGGTCAGGGTCAGTTCACGTAGAAGGCAGTGGCATGGTTATTTGAGGAAGCATGGGAAATGGTCAGCACAGATGATGAAAATGGGGAAATGGTTAAGAATATGGGCTAATATTTTAGGGATGTGTTATATAGTCTGAAGCATTCACCAATGCAAAGGCCAGGTTCAAGGGGATACTGGGGACAATGGTAGGGTATCTCTTCAAAATCCTTTACTGCTGCATACTCGACATCTTTTTTGGCGTCTTCGGCCTGCTTCTGATTGTGGAATGTGGTCCGGGAAGTGGTGTTCATGAAGTCGGCTAAAAGCATCAGAGCGAAAGTTTTCTGGAGGGGGTCCTTGATGGTAGATGAGGGACGTGACAACTTCTTCAATGAATTTTAGGAAGTGGGCAGGGCTTTCGGTGGATTTAGTGTAAATTGTGTGGCCAAATGAATTAAATAGAGTGTTACTTTCTTGTACCAGAAACGGGACCTCCTTATTGCTAAATAGGGCTGAAGCATTTGGTCATTGAAATCCACCCCCCCCCCATGTACAGACTGTAATCTTGTACACATTTTGGCTTTACAATGGGACCTTGACTTCTCTGAACTTCAACTGTAGTGTCATACAATTTTAACAGTTGTGCCCATGTAGGCCGGGCACTCAGGGGGCTGGAGCTGCGAATCTCTTCCTTCGTATATGCGGAACGCATACAGATATCCCGTGACTTTCTCACAAAGCTTATAAAATTTCACTCCGTATTTGGCCCTTTTGCTAGGAATGTATTGTTTTATTCCTAGCCGGCCTGAAAAGGGTGCCAGGGACTCATCTACACATATATGCTTATCGGGGACATAGAGTTCTGCAAATCATTGAGAAAAGAAATTAATGAGTGGGCGAATTTTATATAATTTATCATAATTTGGATGATTGTGGGGAGGGCACTGGGTGTTGTCACTGAAATAAAGAAAGCGCATTGTCATCTCGTATCGGGACCTGGACATTACAGAAGAATAAATGGGCATGTGGTGAATGGGGTGGGTGGACCAATAGGCATGTCCTTCATTTTTTTTGTAAGCCCCATGTTTATGATGAGGCCCATAAACATTTTGAACTCCTCCAGAGTCAAATGCTTCCACTTGAATGGACGGGCGTATGAAGATTGGGGGTTGTTGGCAATATGCTGCTGGGCATATAAATTGGTCTGGTCCACGATGAGTTGCAGCAAAGTGTTGGGCAAAAATAAATTAAAACAATCAATTTGAGCAAAATTTTGGGTATTGGCCTGCACACCTGGCTGTGCGGTGAAGGGGGGAATTCTTGCTGATCCTGAGTCGGAAGGCAGCCATGTTGGATTGGCAAGACCATCTGGGAGATACGTAGCAGCCCTGGCTATTGGGGGACATGGCACTCCAGTGCTGGTAATTGGAGTTCCTGTGCTGGCATTTTGGTGTGATGCTGCGGAAGTGTTGGTACTAGGCATTTCTTGTGGCCTTTCGCTGGTGGCAGCTTTGGTACTGGGCCTTTGGTTTTGGGGTGTATCACTGGCAGCAGCGCTGGTACTGTGCCTGGGAATTTGATCCTGGGGTATATTGCTGGTGGCTGCCTGGTTTCCAGAGCACCGTGCTCTTTTAGGAGGGATCCATTCTTCCTCTTATTCGTTTGCCGATCCACTACTATCGATCGGTTCAAATGCTGAATTTGATTCACAATCGGAATTGGCATTTGAATCTGATGAGAACTCCCTGCTGCTCTCATCAATCATGGAGAGGATATGAAACGCCTCCTCACCTGTATAGAATCTTTTGGACATTTTTTCTGATGGGCTGTGCGACAGGTGACAAATTACGGTTACTGATGGGCGACAGGAGATGGGTTACAGGTGGCGGTCACTGATGGGCAACAGGTGATCGGTGACAGGTGACGGTCACTGATGGGTGACAGGTGACGTGTGACGGTCACTGGTGGGTAGCAGGTGACGTGCGACGGTCACTGGTGGGTGACAGGTGACAGGTAACAGGTGACAGTCACTGATGGCAGTCTCTGATGGTGACTGGTGCACTTTATGGGACTGATAGGGACAGATGAGGGTCACAGATGGGTCACTGGTGATGGTCACTGATGGCGGTCACTGATGATGGTCACTGATGATGGTCACTGATGGGCGACAGGTGCACCACTGACGGCAGTCTCTGACGGTGACAGATGCACTTTGTGGGCACTGATGGGTGACAGGTGCACTTTGTGGGCACTGATAGGTGACAGGTGCATTTTGTGGGCACTGATGGGTGACAGGTGCACTTTTATAAGCACTGATGTGGTGACTGTTGGGTGACAGCTGTAATTGGGGGGGGCGATGTGACAGGTTCTCTTTTATTTGTGGTGTTGGTGCAGTACAGTACAAACATAGATCGGTCACTCACTGCTCCTGGCTCTTCTCTCCTTACACTGGTAACGGTGTGTGAGGAGAGAAGAGCCGGTAACAGCTAGTAACCGGTCTTTTTTTACATTTAGTGATTGGCTGTGAATGGATCACAGCTGATCACGTGGTAAACAGCCGCCAGCCATTGGTTGTTTACCCTTGTCGGTGATGAGCAGTGTTCCTGGGAACACGCCACCACCGACGTGACCGCGCTGTGCGCTCCCGATCACGCGCATGCATGGTCTAAAGCGGGGAATACCCCTTTGTGATCAGCCATGACGTAATTGCGGCCAATCACATGGTGAACAGCCATGCCCAATGGCTGTTCACCCCTGTCGGTGATGCGCTGTGTCCTGGGGACACGGCGACACCGACAGAGCAGGGCTGCGCGCCCGGGATCGCGTGCATGCCCTGTGTAAATTAGCCGCCGTCATATGACGGCGGCCCAGAACAAGAGCCGCACCGCTCTGCCATCATATGATGGTGGGCAGGCGGCAACAGGTTTAAAAAACAAATACAAACAAAACTATATTATATTATGTGAAGTATAATAAAATATTTACAAAAATGTGAGGGGTGTACGCACTTTTGTGAGATACTGTATATACAGTTATTCACAAAAGTGCGTACACCCCTCACCTTTTTGTAAACATTTTATTATATCTTTTCATGTGACAACACTGAAGAAATGACACTTTGCTACAATGTAAAGTAGTGAGTGTACAGCTTGTATAAACCGCTGGCAACAAAAGTGAGTACACACCTAAGTGAAAATGTCCAAATTGGGCCCAATTAGCCATCTTCCCTCCCCGGTGTCATGTGACTCGTTAGTGTTACAAGGTCTCAGGTGTGAATGGGGAGCAGGTGTGTTAGTGTTATCGCCCTCACTATCTCATACTGGTCACTGGAAGTTCAACATGGCACCTGCCACGGGACCGACCCCTTACTCCGATCTGTGATCAGCCAAGTCTCATAGACTTGCTGATCACAGAGTGCGCCGTGCACGCCCTGAAGGGGGTGCACACGCCGCTTTAGCATGAGAGGATGTCTGTTGACGCCCCCTCCCAGCAAAGTAGGTCTGCGCTATAGCCATCATTTGGCTATAGCGCAGATGGAAAGGGGTTAATATATATATATATATACAGAGGCGGCTCTAGGCTTTGTGAGGCCTTAGGCAAAACTTATACGTGAGGCCCCAATCACGCCCATAATGGGAAAAAAATTCAAGCAATAAAAATGGCTGCAAAAAGATGGACAGATCTAGCACATAGTTCATCAGCACCACTTCCAGGGCACCCTACTCACCCATCAGACATATGCAGCCAATAAAACATCTGGGGCCCAGCAAGGTGGCAACCCCTCTAAGAATTTCCCGTGTCTTGTCACTGAGTCATTCCACATCCACAGAGGAAGTAGAGTGGGGGGATCTCAGCACAGTGGAGGAAAAGGGAGGGAGAGAGAGAGAAAGAGGGGAAGAGGGAGGGGGAGAGAGGGAGGGGGAGAGAGAGAAAAAGGGGCAAGAAAAGGGGAGCAAGAGATTGTGAGCAATAGGGGAGAGTGAGAGAGAGAGGGGGGAGGGAGAAAGAGGGGGAGAGAGAGAGGGGGAGGGAGAGAGAAGGGGAGCAAGACATTGTGAGGGAGGGAGGGAGAGAGGGAGAGAGAGGGGGAGGGAGAGAGGGAGAGAGGGAGGGAGAGAGAGGGGGGAGAGAGAAGGTGAGCAAGAGGGGGTTGAGAGAGAGAGGGGTAGAGAAAGGGTGCGCAAAAGGGGAGAGAGATTTGGAGAGAGAGAGAGAGGGAGAGAGAGGGGAGGGAGGGAGAGAGAGGGGGGAGGGAGGGAGAGAGGGGGAGGGTGAGAGAGAGAGGGGGAGGGGAAGAGGGGGGGGGAGGGGGGGAGAGAGAAGGGGGAGGGAGAGAGAGGGGGAGGCAGGGAGAGAGAGGGGGAGGGAGAGAGGGGGAGAGAGAGGGGGAGGGAGAGAGGGAGAGAGAGGGGGAGGCAGGGAGAGAGAGGGGGGAGGGAGAGAGAGGGGGAGGGAGAAAGGGGGGAGGGAGAGAGGGGGGGAGGGAGAGAGGGGGAGGGAGAGAGGGGGAGAGAGAGGGGGAGGGAGAGAGGGAGAGAGAGGGGGAGGCAGGGAGAGAGAGGGGGGAGGGAGAGAGAGGGGGAGGGAGAAAGGGGGGAGGGAGAGAGGGGGGGAGGGAGAGAGGGGGAGGGAGAGAGGGGGGGAGAGAGAGGGGGGAGGCAGGGAGAGAGAGGGGGGAGGGAGAGAGGGGGAGAGAGGGAGGGGGGGAGAGAGAGAGGGGGAGAGAGAGGGGGAGGGAGAGAGGGGGGAGAGAGAGAGAGGGGGGAGAGAGAGAGGGGGGAGGGAGAGAGAGAGAGGGGGAGAGAGAGAGGGGGGAGGGAGGGAGGGGGGAGAGAGAGGGAGACTGGGGAGAGCGCCGGAGAGGAGTGTGGAGAGAGAGGGGGGAGAGGGGGTAAGAGGGGGAGGGAGAGAGGGGGAGAGAGAGGGGGAGGGAGAGAGGGAGAGAGAGGGGGAGGCAGGGAGAGAGAGGGGGGAGGGAGAGAGGGGGAGGCAGGGAGAGAGAGGGGGGAGGGAGAGAGAGGGGGAGGGAGAAAGGGGGGAGTGAGAGAGGGGGGGAGGGAGAGGAGGGGAGAGAGAGGGGGGAGGCAGGGAGAGAGAGGGGGGAGGGAGAGAGGGGGAGAGAGGGAGGGGGGGAGAGAGAGGGGGAGAGAGAGGGGGAGGGAGAGAGGGGAGAGAGAGAGAGAGAGGGGGGAGAGAGAGAGGGGGAGGGAGAGAGAGAGAGGGGGAGAGAGAGAGGGGGGAGGGAGGGAGGGGGGAGAGAGAGGGAGACTGGGGAGAGCGCCGGAGAGGAGTGTGGTGAGAGAGGGGGGAGAGGGGGTAAGAGAGAGGGGGGAGAGGGGGCAAGAGAAAGAGGGGGGAAGGAGAGAGAGAGGGAGTGACAGGGGGTAAGAGAGAGAGAGGGGAGGTGAGAAAGAGGGGGGTGAGGAACAGGGGGTGAGAGAGATCTCTAGCCCTGTCCCTGTCTGCAGCCCTTCCTGTGCCCCATGTCCCAGTCTGTGAAGGCACTGGGGGGGTAAAGAGCAGGGAGGAGCTGTAGAGTGCTGGGGGGCCGGAGAGTGCTGGGGGGTGGAGGCTGGAGAGTGCTGGGGGGTGGGGGGCAGAGAGTGCTGGGGGGTGGGGGCCGGAGAGTGCTGGGAAAGGTGGAGAGCACTGGAGGGGAGGGGGCTGGAGAGCGCTGGGGGGGGGCTTGAGAGGGGGGAGAAAGAATTGGAGTGGAGAGCAGGGGGTGCTGACGAAATGGGGGCGGAGCCAGGGAGGACAAGGATGGGCTGGAGAGCAGGAGGGGTGGAGCCAGGTAGTGCACGGAGGGGCCGGAGAGCACGGGGATGCAGAAAAAGTTAGATAGGAGGAGCGGTGGGGAGACTGCACATAGTGGAATTGATTTTTCCATATTACTCCATGCAGCCGCTGAATGTCTGCAGGAAGGAGAGGGGGAGAAGTGATTATTCAGCGGCTGCATGGAGTAATATGGAAAAATCAATTCCACTATGTGCAGTCTCCCCACTGCTTCTCCTATTCAGACACACAGGGAGGCTGCACGGACACTCACCTTCTCTCCGGTCGGCCAGGCAGCATAAGAGCTCCTTCCTCCTCACAATCATGGGGCACTTCAGCTCAGCTGGGATAGCTTCAGTGACCCCCCGGCCCCGACTGCAGAACCAAATAGGAGGCAGGTGCAGAGAGGTCGGGTGAGCGGCACAGGCAGAAGGAGCAGCTCGGCTACAGGTCCCACATGGACATGCCGCCTGCATGCCTTGGAGCCGGGTGCTATCATCCAGCCGCTGCCGCCACCTAGAGGCCTCTACTGTCCCGCTCCCCGCACTTGCTACCACCGGACCGGGATGGGACCTTGACAGCATCAGTGATTGATCACAGGCAGATTAGCCGACCACGAGGCCCCTCTGACTGCTGGGCCTTAGGCGATCGCCTAATTTGCCTAATTAGAGAGTCGCCTCTGTATATATATATATATATATATATATATATATATATATATATATATATATAAAACAGAAGGAGAGATAAAGAAAGATAAATAGATATCAAACAGACTTAAAGTGGAAGTAAACCCTCTTATTGTTTTCAGCCAAGGAAGTTGTCATCTTGGCTTCGGTTTAACCTTCAACAGCCATGATGCTACACATGTGATCAGTTATGACACCAGCCATTGGATGGTTTGACAGTTTGGTGGACAGCACAAGCAAATGTGACAGTTAGCATTCCCGGCATTCCAGAAATGTAACTGTTTTCTGAAACAGTTATGTCAATGAGTTTACTTTCACTTTAATATGTTATTATTGTGACAGACGTTTTAGTGGGATGTAGCCCACCTTTGCCAGGGATCTGTATGTGGCCTAATTTCCTCATTTAGTATACAGTACATGTTTTCAATCTCTTCTCAACATCCTGATCTCATCCTCTGTCTTCTGTTTTCTTTTTCTTTTTTACATTAATACTGCTAGACTTCTTTGGATACTGTTGCCACAGTGACAGGACTTTCCTTAGCAACCATGTCCTATCTCCCACATTCTAGGCTTTGCTTATAAGTTAAAAAAAAAACCCAGGGCTGTATATTACAGAACTGATCCTCGTGGGGTAAATGTAGATAGATGAAAATGTTGTAAAACTGGAAAAACTATCATACAACATGCAGTACAAGTTTTTTTTTATTACAAGTAGATGCTTATTGTTGTAATTTGTATCATGGTATTTATTGTTGTGATTTTTGTTAATGTTATTTTAGGAAAATATTTTATTGGTTACCTATTTGGGTAGATAGTTAACAATATGTTATACCTTCACAGTGCCACATCATGCTATCTTATCTTCCAATCCTTGCTGTCTGCCAAATTGTGTGGTGTTGTTTAAATAGAGGAACCTCTGAAGACAAGACTAGCCAAACTCATTATCTCATTGTTGACCTATAGTTCTTTGGCAGCTGTCTATGACAGGAAGTAAATGGGTCAAGAAAAAGAAGAATGGTTGATTGACACAAAATCAGCTTTTCACAGAAGCCAAAGACAAAGTAATGTTTGCCATTAGGAAGATTACATTTGCTTAGGCAAGCCAATTACTTTGTTGTTTGCAAATTATTGTGCTGAAACAAGATTTACACAGAAGATCAGAAAAGTGATGCTGAAAAGTTGAATAATATTAGTTTATGTTTGTTTAAAAAGCATGAGAAGGTACTGTGGTTAAGGAACCAAAATGAAATATGTGTGTAATTCACGATAGCCATGGTGTCTACTTGAAACAACAGGGAACAATTACACTTTAACAGATCTTTGATATAACTGCAGATCTTTGAAAACCTAGGACCTGAGATTTTAAATGTTTTTGTTACAGAGTCTTATGTTGGCCATAGATGTCTTGTTTTATTTTGGTAAGCCAGAGGGCCGATAGAAAAAAAATGAACGGATTCTCCCATCCGCACTTGTGAGGTAGACTGAGGACTTCTTCCTGCTGTGACATTGTATTCTGACAGCGGGACTCTTCTACTATCAGAATACACTGATCAGTGGCTGCAGCCTGCTGATCAATAAAATTGTTCCAACAGTCCCATTTGCAAGAAGTCGATCTTTAGAGTGCTCGAACTGCCATATGTAGATCAAAATCCGGCCAGTCCCTGCTGAACTGGTTGAATTTTGATCCAACTACTGTATGGGCAGCCTTATGCCGCATACACACAATCAGAATTTCCGACAAATGTTTGATGGCAGCTTTGTGTCGGAAATTCCGACCACGTGTAGGCTCCATCAGACATTTTTTGTCGGAATTTCCGACAACAAAAATTTGAGAGCTGGTTCTCAAATTTTCCTACAACAAAATCCATTGTCAGAAATTCTGAGCGTGTGTAGACAATTCCGACGCACCAAAACCACGCATGCTCTGAATCAAGTACGAGACGGAATCGCTCGGTCTGCTAAAACTAGCGTTCATAATGGAGATAGCACATTCGTCACGCTGCAAATTTAATAATCTTTTAATGCAGCGCATTCTCTTCTTATTTATAATGCTAGAATAATGAAGTTGTTTGCTGCTCATATTCACACAAAGTTCTCACGAACTGATTTCTTTATTATTTCTCATGATCTCCTGAATATTTTTTATTTTTTTCGTCAGATCTCCAAAATAATGTTTCGATTTTATTTTTATAGTGATCTTTTTTTAATTATTTTTTTATCAAGATCTCCTTTTTTATAGTGATCTCCATAATATTTTTTGTCATTTTGTGTGTCAAGTTACCACAACACCATTATTATCTTGTATTTTTTAACCTCAGGGAGATTGGTTGGTGTTGGTGTCCCTTGTTAATTTGACATAGTATTTTTGAAATGTACCTGCCTCCTCACAAACAAACTGTTCTTTTTTAATTAAAACACATAGCTAATGATTTTTGTAAATAAATAGACATTTATTAAGGGGTCATAACAAAATAAAGAGGAAGGCAATGCTGGATAAACTGGTGAAAATAGCAAAATGTACCCCAGGGCACAGATCAACTATTTGACATGCAAAATTGGTAGCCTGAGGAGTCCATTTAATAGGGAGCAAAATCCGGTCCAGGACTCCAAAAGATCAGGAACAGCAGCAGGTGACATATATGTCTCCAGGCTGTGGTCTTACAACAGCCTGCGTCTTTTGCCAGACTAGACCGAACCCAGGCCATCACTCTCTTGTCTTCCTTACACGCTTGCTTCCATGCTTGCTTCCAGGCTGTGGCTCTGGTGTTGGAGTTGTGGCAGGAGGTGGAGGAGGTTGAGGAGGAGGAGAATGGTCCAACTCACACAGGTGAGTTTTGGGCCATATATATCACTTCCTCACAAAAGAGGCATTGGCCCACCTCCAGGCCTCAAGTAGACTGGGGGGGTTCTGAGGGCTGCAGAAGCCTGCCGAATGAACCCAAGTGCTGACTCCTCCACGCTCCTCCCCTTTCTGGGCCTTTTTTGTTGAAGGCGGAGGGGAGGGACCTGGGATTCGGTCAGGCTAATGGGCCTGGCCACCTCCTGGCTGCCACTTACCCCTGCCACCTCCTGGCTGCCACTTTCCCCTGCCACCTCCTTGCCTCTACTTTCCCCTGCCACCTCCTGGCTGACACTTTCCACAGCCTCCTCCTGGCTGAGGCTTTCCTGTGTATGAAATTCGCCGGGCTCCGGGGCGCATGCACAGTGGACTGGCGATTCGATGCACACCCGTCCGCGGCCCGATGGTGCGGCGCGTGCGGGTGCATGGTGGTCCCCATGTGCGGGCAGTCGCCCATGCGGGTGCCCGGTAGTGCGTCACGCTGACGCGCGCGCGGGGGGAGCTACTTCTGACTACTCCAGCGCCCAGTCGGGTTGCTGGTTTGTCGTCAGCTTCCCCTGTCTCCTGTACCTCTGCAATCCTTGTCTGCCTGCTGTTACCTGTGCTGAACCCCTGGCTTGTGAATACAGATACCTCTGCCTGCCTGATACCCTTCTGACCTCTGCTAGTTAAACGGATCTTGCTCTGCCTGTCTACCCGGTTCTGAACTCTGCCTGCCTAACGGATCCTGCTCTGCCTGATAAACCGGTTCTGACCTTTGCTAGTTTAACGGACCTTGCCCTGCCTGATAACCCGGTTCTGACCTCTGCTAGTTTAATGGACTTTGCTCTGCCTGACCACTCGGTTTTGACCCCTGTTTGTGTAACGGACTTTGCTCTGCCTGATCACCCGGTTCTGACCTTTGCTTGTTTAAATGGACTTCCAGTTCCTCAGTTCCCTGGTTCTGCACAATACTTGCCGGTGCACCTCCGGCCAGCAAACCAAGTCTGCTACCAGGCCTTCAGTCCCACCTTCGGATCTCTCATATACCGGAAGCCCGTGCCTCTGCGTGCCCTCTGCTCCCTGTATCAATTCCAGGGGTCTGGGTGCGCATGGTTGTAAGGGCGAGCCGCTCTCGGCATCTTGGCCTCGGTGAGTATTAGTCATGACAGTGCTCCTCAGGCCACCAATTTTGCACTTCAAATAGTTGATGCCTGCCATGGGGATCTGTGGCTTCACAAATTCCAGCAATTTATCCAGTGCTGCCTTCCTCTTTAGTCGATTTGTATAAAAGAGGTGTTTTGTCTGCCACAGACGGGGCAGCTCTCTGTACAAATCAATAAATTGAGGGAGGAACTCATGATCGTTAAATCGATCCATTTTATTTGCAAGACACAACACAAGACAAACCCTCCTAATCTTGTCCCAATATAGGCCTCAATCTATAAGCAGTATAGGCCATTGATGCCCCAAGTTAAAATTATACCTTTGTTAGAACAATCGGCGCTTCCGCTACTCCTTCCTCCGCTCACAGATTGTACGTACAATGCACGCGTGTTATGCTTTATATACACTGCACATGTGTTAAACTCCGCCCGCCCCTGACCTTCTTTCTAGTATTTTCCCCGCCCTTTCTCTTTTGGCACAGTGGGAGAGCACATGGCGGAGAAAGAACAAGTGCATGAAGACAGCAGCAGCAATGAAAAAAGCCCGGAGCTGCAAACGTCCCGATCCCGGAGGAGATTTAAGGCCTCAAATATGTTCTTTGTAGAGATGGTGGAGATGGTGGACATCTTGAAGAGGACCAACTATGATGGTAAGCATGGACCTTACCTAAACCCAAATGTGAGAAAGGCCAAGATCATAACTAAAGTTGTGAAAAGTCTGCACAGGAATTTTGGGTTACGGCGATCCAAGGATCAATTGAGGAAACGCTGGTCAGACCTGAAATTGAGGGAGCATGATCAGTACAGTAGGATCAAGAGAGTTCTTCAAAAAAGTAAGTAATTGTCCTGTGTTCCTATTATTATTATTACTTGCATGCTGCTCCATGTGCTTTTCTTTACTGTTGTACTGTTTAAAATGGCAACTTTCAGGATCGTGGGCACTGTAATTGTTCATAGTAAACATCGTTTGTTCACCCACTAATACAATGTTTTTTGGCAAATACAGGTTAACTACATTTGTTCAGGCCTATTCGTCTTAAAAGAAGTTTAGTACATTGTTGTCTAGATGGGTTTGTGCATAGCATAAAATGCAAACTTGATTCAGTGTAAGGAGAGGACACTCAGCAGGAGCACTAGTGTGGGACACCAGAACAAACTTTTTAGGGTGTCCCACACAGGTGCTCCAGTGGATACTAGGAGTGTCTCCATGTGTGAAACTTTACCAAAAAAGGTAAGTATTCCAGCTTTAAGAAAGGGAAAAAATCATGTCTTCAGCTTGGAACTCTGCCAAAACAGACAATTGTGCAACACTTCCAAGCAATGTTTCATATTACTATTTCTGCCCTCAAATATCTGTGTGCTAAGTATACCTTTTTTTATTCATATAGAGGAGAAAAGAATCAGGACATCAGAGGACACCAGGGCCCCCCAACCTCCTAAAGAAGGGGAAATCCCCACACCACAACCAGAGGATGTGGAGGAAGGAGAGGTTTATGAAGTGGGCAAAATAGTGACCACAACAGGTAAGTGTCTAAGACCACAGCTTCAGGTAATAGATGGATGCCTGCATATTTATAATACATGGTATGTTTTTTATTTTAGGTGATGTGGATGTTGTGGAAGAAGAAACACATTTCACAAGTGCAAGTGCACAGATCCTCATCTAGGAGATCATGGTGTGCAGTAGGGATTTACAGAAGTTCAAGGAAGACATCAATGATGTTGAAAGAAGATTCAAAAACATCATTGATATTTTAGGCTGAATCTAAAATACACCAAAATTTAACAAATTGTTTTATAATTTGCAACAATCAGGCCATTTCGTCACTCCAAAAATTAATTCATGGTGCTGAAAATGATGAATATTTTTATCAGTAATGCATTACATATGTTAACAATAAAAACAAGTTGTGTGTGTAGCAGACCCACAACATAATAGTTAGCTGAAGAAGAGATTGTCACCTCATGTATCAAAGAAATTACATTTGCACTATTGAAGAAAATGGCCAAAAAGAAAAGCCCATTGGATAACCTAGGAGACAGGTAAAAGAAACACAAGCAGTAAATTAAAGGAAATATTATTTCAGTTTAAAATAAAAATTTATTTAAAAAACGTTTTTTAAACATTTTCTGGCATATCAATGGCCCCCCCTACCAGCAAAGTACTCCATATATTTTATACAGACCTCGCGGGTGCTTTGAGGGGGCAAGCCAGAATGGCCAGCTTCAAGCGCCGTCAGGGTTTGGTCTTGTAATCCGGCTTCAGGCCCAACTGAGGCCCCATAGTTCATAGAATTTCTCCTTAAAAAGTTGTGCAGCATGCAAGGATTATATAGTTACGTTTATATTCCACTATGTTGATTGACGTAAGGAATAGGCGGAACCGGCTGGCCATTATCCTGAAAGCATTCTCCACCACTCTTCTGGCTCTGGCCAGCCGGTAGTTTAAAACCCTTTGGTCCGGGGTGAGGGTCCTCATCGGGAATGGCCGCATTAGGTGATCAACCAGCCCAAAGGCTTCATCAGCGACAAAGACAAATGGCAGACCAGCCACGTTGTCTTCTGGAGGTGGCAATCCCAAGCCACCACTCTGGAGCCATCCATACAACTCGGTCTGGGCGATGACTCCACCATCCGACATTTGGCCATTCTTCCCCACGTCCACATAGAGAAACTCATATGTCGCCGACACCACCGCCAACATCACAATACTATTAAACCCCTTATAGTTGTAATAGTATGACCCCGAGTTTGGGGGTGGGACTATGTGGACGTGTTTCTCATCTATTGCCCCTCCACAGTTAGGGGCAGTTAGTAGTTAAAAACCCTCTGGTTTGAGGTGAGAGTCCTCATGGGAAATGGCCTCATCAGGTGTTCACCAAGCCCAAAGGGCTTGTAAAAATTGGGGGGGGTTTTGTACAGGTAACCCTCTCCATTCATTGAGAGCTGAATGGATACATAATAATGTGTGTTACTTTGGCCAGCCCCTCCTTACTTACACTATTGGTAGCCCACTGGACAGGTAAGAAGTGTCATAATCCAAAAATATGAATACACACTGTACAAATTGAAGCACATTTTTGCATTCTGCAATTACCTATCAAGATAATAGGAGAACAACACTTTAAACAATAGTATTTGAAAGTATTCAGGCAGGCCCTTTCACTACATGCTTTGGTGATTTCATCCATAAATCTGACCACAAAAGAGGTGGGTATAGTGTGTATGGGTTTGGCAAAGTCAGCAGATAGAGGATTGGTATCGGCTGACTTAGCAGTTGGGGGAGGGAGGGTTCCAAATGAGTTTGGGACCCCAAAAAAAGACTCTGGCACTCTGCCTGAATTTAAGCACACAAATAACATCTCTACACATTTTAGGGGGTGTTTAGGGTAAGCACTACTATGGAGCTGACAAAATACATTGTTAAGTGGCTAGGCTAGGTGTGTATGGGCTCAGGATAGCATGCTGGGGAGGTTAGTGAAGGCAAATATGCATGAAGGACAAAAAAGGAACTTGAAAAACTTCCAGCATGCATGAGGATAAAGAGGACATTCACAGCATATTACAGTCATGGTAATTTAGGAATGATGAATGAAATACAATACAATAGCAAACATTAAATACATATAATGTGATGTTAAAGGAGAAATCTTACCTTAATATAGTCCTTCTGCAGGACCTGAATTATGGCAGAACAGGTCTCTGGAATAATGATTCCCAGAGCCTGGGGGAGATGGCTGTCGAGAACTTGATGTCTTGCAGACTTCTCCCCATCGCCAAGTACCGCAACATGGTGACTAGCCTCTGTTCAGGAGTGATGGCTTGCCACATGCAGGTGTCCTGCTTCATAAAATATTGGAACAGCAAAGCCAACAAATGGCAAAAAATGGGGTCTGTTATCTGGAGATAATTTCGGAAATCATCAGGATTATTCTCACGGATCTCCTGCAACAAAGGCATGTGAGAGAATTGGTCACGCTGGAGCAACCAATTCTTCGTCCATGAACTCCTCACCACCCTGTTCATGGACTGGGCTTGGGTCAAAGTAAGAACCCCAACACCAAGCCCCTGCACAGCACGAACTCTACGATGAGTACATACCTGCAACATGGCTTCAAAATGGTCGGCTGGTCAGAACAAACTAACAGAACGCACTAAAAATCAGAAAGGCCTGAGAAGAGTGAGCTGAAAATCAGAAACGAGCAGACAAGAACGCACTGGAAATCAAATACGTACTATAAAAATACACACTGAAAACCAGATGTGAACTGACTACACGCACTGAAAACCAGATACGAACCCACAAGCACAAAAAGAAGAGCAGTAATGATCTGAAAAGCACGAGGCTGAAAAGCACAAATCATCTCTCACCAAACTTCTACTAACATGAGATTATCAGAAGGAGCCCAAAGGGTGGCGCACTGGCTATTGAACTACCTCTTTATAGTGCCGTTGTATGTGTTGTACGTCAGTGCGTTCTTGACGATCGGAATTTCCAACAACATTTGTGGGACCGTGTGTATGCAAGACAAGTTTCAGCCAACATCCGTCGGAAATAAATCCCAGGATTTCGTTGTCGGAATGTCCGATTGTGTGTACGTGGCATTAGAATAATATTCCCTACTGAACAGATGTATTTTTGGTCACACTTTGAATAATGGGGCTTTAGGAGGTGGGACCCCTTTGTTACTACATAGAATGACCATTACTATATAGAATGGCTTTTAAAGTTGAAGTTTAGGAATAACAATTTTTACACAGTTACATTGGCCCAGCTTGGAACAATGTAAGTTGATTTGTGCCATATCTATTGGATTCCTGTGGAAGCTGGAAATCACGGTAGTAGGCACCGCTGCTATAGTGATCTCCACTAGCTTTTGGGTTCTCTTGCTGAGTGGCTGCTCAGTGTAATATGAACACCGAAGGTTGCTCGTTTAGTAGGGGTGCCATTCAGAGCACACTCATATCACAATCTTCACCTCATCCAATCAGAAAACATGTTGCATTCATTAAGAAAAAGTAAAGCATTCCCTGATTGGTGCCCATGCTGAGCAAGCAAGCTCTGCCTACTACAGTGATTTTCACTTAACACAGGGATCTCACAGGCATGGCACAGACATATCCACATTGGTTCAAACTGTACCAATGTAACTGTCACGATCAGGGGTCAGGCTCAAAGATCAGTTGCTATAGCAGTAGCGAGACTACCACTGACCAGCAAGATACAGACAGTCACCCTGGTGGATGATGCGGGCTCACCTGAGGTGCGAAGTCTAATTACTAACCAGTGTTCACCAGAGCTCCTGATGGTGGAGATGAATTTTGCTGCATGTTAGTACCAGGTCGTGGTCCTCAGGATCGCACCACCAGGAGGTGAGCAAGCCGGGGCTCCAGAAGTAGATAAGTAGGTAAGGATCAAACAGAAGCATAGTCAGTAATGAGTAGTTGAAGGTTGGCATCAGGCAAGGAACAAGCCAAGGGCGGATAACGAGTAGTAGCACAATATGGCCGGCAGCAGGGAAGATGAGAGCCATAAATTGGCTGGAGGGAGCACAATAATCTGGCAAACAGGAAGTGCAGAGACATGGCTTAAATCAGGAAGTTCATGGGAGAAGCAAAAAGTTCAAGGTTGAGCAGAAGTCAAGGCACAAGGCTTGTTCAATGGATCAGAGAGCGCACTGTCCAGCATCTCTGAGAAGAGTCATCACCAGACACAGCAGAAGTCACAGGTTCAAGTCCAGGCCCTAATAGTAACAGTGTAAAAATTGCCATACCTAGCAGCTTCAGCTTTAATATTTCTTGGAACCCTTCAAAACACTAATGCCGCGTGCACACGACCGGTTTTTCTGTCGGAATAAACTCTGACCGTCAAGAATGCGGTGATGTACAACACTTACGACGGGACTAGAAAAAGGAAGTTCAATAGCCAGTATCCAATAACTTATGTCTTGTACTTGCTTCAGAGCATGCGTCGTTTTTGGTCAGTCGGAACAGCATACAGACGAGCGGTTTTCCTGATAGGAATTGGTTCTGTCGGAAATATTTAGAACATGTTCCATTTCTAGGTCCATCAGAATTTTCAAAAAAAAAAAGTCCGATGAGGCATACACACGATCGGAATAGGCGATGAAAAGCTTCTGTCTGACTTTTTCTGTCGGACATTCCGCTCATGTGTACGCAGCTTTAAGCTCCTTTCATACTAGCCAACTATAAAGTTGTGTGATTTTCAGCACAACTTTGGAGTCTGACTTTGATAAAACTTTTACGCTCTCTGGCTTTGAAGTTGTGTCAAAGTCAGATCAAAGTAGTACAGGAACCTTTTCTGAAGTTGCAGCAACTTTACTAGTGCAATTTGGAATGGCTCTCATAGAGATACATGGCATTTCACATGTCCTTTGACTTGGAGTCTCACAAGTCAGATCCTAAGACACACATGTATGAAAGGAGCTTTAGGTGTTACTTTATTAAAGGAATAGATACTGTTTTTATGTAGCTAAGAGAATGTTGCCTTTGCAAACTGAATGTTTATTTTGATTAGTAAATAGGATTGAACTTTGTTCACTTCCATCATCTAATCATTCCTATAAGATGCACAAGTAGCAACTTATTATTATTTTAAAAAATGAGAAAACTATAACACTCTGAGGTACAAAATTGAAGAGCCATCAAATATTAAAATGGTCAGCATAAAGATACCCTGATGAAGTCACGTGACCGTGACGATACTCGTTGGATTGGCTTACACGGGCATTGGAAGTGACGTCAGGCCACAAGCTCGCTGCTCGTTCTAGTTTTTTTATCTGTTCACTATGTGAGTACTTTTAAACTTGTAACCTCAAATAAATATCTGTGATTACATACTTCATGATTTGGGTCCCCCTTCTCCTCTTTACTCTATGACCTGGAGGCTGTTTACAGCAGTAAGGTAAGGTAAGGTAGCCAATGCACACTTGAGGTGTTTACCACACTGAAGAGGATTCACATTACCTATGCACTGAAAGACTGCATTTTCACTGACTGTCACTTGGAACACAGCACTTCACTGCATTTTAATTCTTTAATTTTCTCTGGATATATATGTGCAATGTTGGACTTTACCCCATATTGTGTCAGCATTAGTACCTTTATTTACCCTATTCTATGAAATTTGAAGGATATGTGATCATGTAGCATCTCTATGCGTTTTTGCACATGCAATGTCACTCTATATGCGTTTATATGCAATTTTGCACATGTGATGTCACTTTATATAGCACTTTAATTCATTTAGCACTTTACTTATGGTAGTATTTTTCACTAGAGTGCAACACTATATATTGATTTTTTATTTACTTTTTCTTGGTACGGTTTGACCAATTCAGTGTGCACTGCAGCTAGTGTTCCATTGTGTATTGATATCCTGGTAGTGCAGAGATATTATTTTTTATTTATTCCATTAGCAATAGCACCTTTATTTACCTTATTCTATGTAATTGGACGGATATGTGATTATGTAGCAACTCTATGCGTTTTTGCACATGCAATGTCACTTTATATGCATTTATATGCAATTTTGCACATGTGATGTCACTTTATGGTACATTATAGCACTTTAATTATTATTATTATTATTATTATTATTATTATTATTATTATTATTCATAATTTATATAGCGCCAACAGTTTACGCAGCGCTTTACAATGTAGAGGGGGGACAGCACAATTATAGTACAGTTCAAAACAGAAGGGACAGGAGGGCCCTGCTCTTAGAGCTTACATTCTAAAAGGGAGGGGGTGGTGGTACAAAAGGTAATAGATGAAGGGAATGATTTCATGGGGGGGTGGCTCGGGGACAGTTGTTAGGTGGGTGTGGGATAGGCTTCCCCGAATAAGTGAGTTTTCAGGGATCTCCTAAAGATGGACAGGTTAGGGGCTGATTGGATATACTGGGGCAGGGAATTCCAGAGGATGGAAGAGGCTCCAGGGAAGTCCTGAAGGCGAGCATGAGAGGAGGTAACAAGGGAGCTAGAGAGCAGGAGGTCCTGGGAGGAGCAGAGGGGACGATTTGGGCGATATCTGCAGATGAGGTTGGTGATGTAGCTGGGGGCAATGTTGTGGATGGCCATGTATGTTGTGGTTAGCATTTTGAATTTTATATGGTGGGGTAGGGGTAGCCAGTGAAGGGATTGGCAGAGAAGGGCAGCAGTCACAGATCGATTAGTGAGGTGTATTGATCTAGCAGCATTCATAATAGCCTGCGTAAGGGTAGGCCATTAAGGAGAGAGTTGCAGTAGTCAAGGCAGGAAATAATCAAGGAGTGAATAAGTTGCTTTGTGGTGTCATTAGTCAGGAAGTGTCGAATTCTGGAGATGTTGTGGAGAATAAGGCAGCAGGATTTAGCCAGTGATTGGATGTGGGGGCTGAAGGAGAGGTCAGAGTCAAGGATTACGCTCAGTACCCTCTCATGTGTGGAAGGACCAATGGTTGTGCCGTTGATCTTAATGGTAAAGTCATGGGGGGGGACTGGGAAGGAGGAAATATTACAAGCTTGGTTTTATAAAGATAGAGTTTGAGAAAGTGGTGTGACATCCATACCGATATGTCATTCAGTAAGTTTGAGATCCGTGAGGAGACCGAGGGGGTGAGTTGAGGAGTGGAGAGATAGATCTGGGTGTCAAGTATAGCACGAGAATAGGAGGGGCCCAAGGACAGAGCCTTGGGGTATCCCAACAGAGAGAGGAAGAGGAGCAGAGGAGATGGAGTTGTAAGTGACACTGAAAGTGAGCTGAGATAGGTAGGAGGAGAACCAGGATAAAGCAGAATCACAGAGGCCAAGGGAGTGTAGTTTGCTGAGGAGAAGCAGGTGGTCAACTGTGTGGAAGGCAGCAGAGAGGTCTAAGAGTATAAGTATGGAGTAATGGCCATTGGTTTTAGCAGTTAGTAGGTCATTGGTGAGTTTTAGTAGAATGTTGTGGATGGAAGTCAGATTGTAGGGGGTCAAGAAGGTTGTTGTCCGTGAGGTAGCGGCTCATTCGGTCATGGACAAGGTGTTCGATGAGCTTGGAGGCAAATGGGAGCAGGGAGATGGGTCTTAAGTTATTCAAACAGATGGGGTCTAGTGAGGGTTTTTTAAGTATGGGGGTAACCAGTGCATGTTTGAGCAGGGAAGGAAAGGTGCCTGAGGAAAAGGAGAGGTTGGAGATGTGGGTTAGGGAGTTTAGGATACAGTTGGATGGTGGTGGTCGCAGTAATTGTGAGGAGACAGGGTCCAGGGGACAGGTGGTGAGGTGGGCCATGGAGAGGAGTTTATCAACTTCATCGGTGGTAACTGGGCAGAAGGAGGAGAGTATTGAGTGTGGTGTTGGACCTGATGTGTTTTTGCTATTATACATGTCCAAAAAAAATATAAAAAAACTAATTTATTCATCAGTTTAGGTTGATATATATTCTTCTATATTCTTCTACATACGTGTGCATCTACAAATGCCTCTACAAACTATGGGATAGATTTAGGGACTTTTTTTAAATGTTTTTACTAGTAATGACATTATTACATTGATTAGTGGCAGTGCTATAAAAATGCACTGATCAATGTAAAAATGACACTGGCAGGGAAGGGGTTAACAGTAGGGGGTGATCAAGGGGTTAAGTGTGTTCCCTGGGTGTGTTATAACTGTAGGGGGGATGGGCTGGCAGTTATAACTGTAGGGGGGATGGGCTGGCAGATCACTGGGAACAGTAGATCTCTGTCATGTCATCTGGCAGAACGGGGAATCACCTTGTTTAGAGGCAGTTCCCTGCTCTCCTCACCGTGATCGCAGGTGGCCAGCAGATATCGAGCCCGCCTGACCGGCGGCCACGCTCCCGCAATGCGCTGCAGGTGTGAGTTAGCACCGCTGGTGGTGCACACCCACCCGCTATCGCGCCTGCACAAGCCGCCATACAGCTACAGCAGTTTGTGCAGGAGAGCTGACCTGGTCAGCAAGTGGTTAAATATAGTGGCGGGGGGGTCCCCTTACTCTGCCTGTAAAGGGGAACATTTGTACCATGCATAGAACCTGCTGCAGCAGAACTGACATTTATAAAGAAAAAAAATAACATTTAAATAGATTTTCTCTGCAAGCTTTCTTTATTTGGACATGCTGGAATTTAGACGCTGTTATGCTTGCATTTATCTATTAAGGTTACTTTGCGGCATAAGCAAGGAAGCTCGGACTTCTGCAGTGTATAAATGTGCTTTTACTATACAAAAATTCTTTACATACAAAACTATTACAATATTAGGAATACAATACAAGACTGACAGATATACCTATAACAAGAAAACTACCTACTTCCTAGCAAAACTACAGTCTGTATACAATAAGAATACACGAAAAGGTTACTTAATTCCTCTTAAAGGTACTTCACGATCCCCTTTGCAATGAGGACCCCAGGTGATTGCAGGAGATCGGGCGAAAAGCATCTTCAGGTACTGGCAAAGACCCGAAGACTTCCTTGGTGTATAGAGTCCTGATCTCAGTTTGTGTTCCTGGCATTTATTTGGAAAGATTTTGAGAAGACAATCCCACCTGGGTGTATCCTTTTCTGCCCATGACTCTTTTGAATCAGACATGTCATAGGTCAACCATGTCAAAAAATTCAAGCTAGACAGTGACACATACATATATTTAGAGTTGACCAGAACACCTGTATAATCAATAGAAGCAGAGAGGACATCTTGTGTAATCACACCAGGACATCTGTTTGACAAGTGTCCACTTGAAGAAAAACTGCTGAACAAACACCCCCTGAGTGTGAGTGTGGAAAAGTCACAAGAATATATATATATATATATATATATATATATATATATATATATATATATATATATATATATATATATATGTAGTTATATACATAAAAATACACTAGATGCAACACATTCCATCCTTGACTCTCCCAGACTCCTCATAAAAAAAAAGAAAAAATTACTTCATTTTTAACATCATTAATTTTAAACCTTCATTAGCCAAGAGTGTGCCCCCCTCCCCTCCCATTTTCCGCCACCAAGAAGATGTTTCAGTCTATAGCAAAAGTCCATTAGAAGCAATTCCAGGCTTGTAACATATCCAACATCAAAGGCCTTGTTCTTTCTCCGGCCTTCCTATGGATCAAATCAGAGACAGTCTGTGAAGTGGGAAGCAAAGCAGATCATCAGTGCCTTCCAACAATACATAAGCAGTAGACCCTGGCCCTTCTGCTACAATTTCTCCTCTAACTGACTTCTTGCCTGGATCTCTGACCAACACTTTGCCACCTGCCTGTATCCACTTCTGATCCTCCCAAAGAACATCAATAGGGAGGAAAGGAAATATACTGATAAGATGATGATCATTGCTGTTTATTTTGGAATATTTGATGTTATAGAGCCTCACTTTCCACTCTTGATGAGAAGTATCTACTAACCAGAGTCCCAGCCACTGTCCTGAAGCTCATATGCCAATGCAAATATAACTTCAAACCTTCCTGCCAGATTCCCTCTCATTTCTAGATAGGCTTCAGCTTCAGATATGTCATTTTTGGTTTCTATGTCATGGGAAGCAGTAACTTGGTACCAGTTAAGCCCTTTTCTTTCAGGAACCTTGCTTAAATACTGAATTCTGCATTCCAGCTGTGGAATATGTGCTCCAACCCCCCACCATCCTTTCATATGGTTAGGAATGAGCCCGATGTTCGAGTCGAATGTAAGTTCGACTCAAACATATGGGTGTTCGCTGAATAGCGAACATTATGCGATGTTCGCGGTAAATTCGAAATCCGCAAAACACCATTAAAGTCTATGGGACACTAACATGAAAAACCAAAAGTGCTCATTTTAAAGGCTTAAATGCAAGTTATTGTCATAAAAAGTGTTTGAGGACCCGGGTCCTGCCCCAGGGGACATGTATCAATGCAAAAAAAGTTTTAAAAATGGCAGTTTTTTCAGGAGCAGTGATTTTATTTATGCCTAATGTGAAACAATAAAAATGAAATATTCCTTTAAATATTGTGCCTGGGGGGGTGTCTATGGTATGCCTGTAAAGTGGCACATTTTTCCCGTGTTTAGAACAGTACCACAGCAAAATTACGTTTCTAAAGGATAAAAAGTCATTTAAAACAGTCAATTACCAGACCCTTTGGGTCTGGTATGAATATTAAGGGGAACCCCAAACCAAAATATAAAAAAAATTGTGTGGGGGTCCCCCCCAAAATCCATACCAGGCCCTTCAGGTCTGGTATGGATATTGAGGGGAGCCCTGTGCCAATTTTTTTTAAAAATGGTGTAGGGGTCCCCCTAAAATCCATACCAAACCCTTCAGGTCTGGTATGGATTTTAAGGGGAACCCTGCGCCAATTTTTTTTTTAAAAATTGCATAGGGGTCCCCCCAAAATTCATACCAGACCCTTATCTGAGCACGCAACCTGGCAGACTGCAGGAAAAGAGGGGGGACAAGAGAGCGGCCCTCCTCCTGAACCATACCAGGCCACATGCCCTCAACATGGGGAGGATGCTTTGGAGTAGCCCCCAAAAGCACCTTGTCCCCATGTTGATGGGAACAGGGGCCTCATCCCCACAACCCTTGCCCAGTGGTTGTGTGGGTCTGCAGGAGGATTATCGGAATCTGGAAGGCCCCTTTAACAAGGGGACCCCCAGATCCTTCCCCCCCTATATGAATAGGTAACGGGTACATTGTACCCCTGCCAATTCACAAAAAAGTGTCACAAAAAAGTCCACAATCCTGGTCCCTTGCCAATAGCCAATTTGACCCGTGTCCTAACTGCTAGTGTGGTTTGCCGTCCCAAACCTTCTACATAAATCACTTCTCTTTTGTGATAGGAAGGATTTCCTTGCAAAAGTTTAACTTCAGCTCCAGTATCCACAAGTCATCAGATGTGTAGGAGAAGATGACTTCCCCCACATACAGTGACAGGTGCATATGGGCATCAGTCTCCTGCTGTAACCGTCCTCACTGCTATTACAGGAGACCCACCTTCCCTTTATAAGTAACCTCCCAGTTCCCTTTTCTGAGTCTATCTAACTCCTCCCCAGGATAAAGGGATTTGGGTTTTTGTTCATGTGTAATATTGGAAATTGGTTTGGGGCTTACTGGAGGGGTCTGTTCTGTTTCCTCTAAATCAGTGGTTCTCAACCTCAATCTCCCCAACAGGCCATGTTTTGGGAATTTCTCTTAGATAAAATAGCTGTCCAAAATACCAAGCCATTGACTCTGGCTGTTATCTTCACTAGGAGTGTTGCTTTTAACCCTGACAGTAATCCTCATTAACTGTTTCCACCTCTTCAGCAATTCTGCAGTAGAAATCCCATCTATCTCATCTTTAGGTATTCCTGTCTTTATTAGGTCCACCCACATTTGTTTCCTAGAGATAACTAGCCTGGTTTTCTCTTCACCTCTGGTCTTCACTTCCACATTCCCTTCCATTCCTGTTCTTTTGTGCCATCTGTTCATCTTCAGGTTCTGGCAAAGACCTTCCTTGGTGAGTCCTGCTCTCAGTTTGTGTTCTATGCTTTTATTTGGAAAGTTTTTGATAAAACAATCCCACCTGGGCGCATTTTTTTTGCCCTACACTGATGTCAAATATAGTAAAATTCTCAAATTCAACCACTAGAGGGCTCTTTTGTAATAGACATGCCATAGGTAAACCATGTCAAAAGTTTAAGCTAAACACATACATATATTTAGAGTTGACCAGAACACATGTGTAAAAAATGGAAGTAGAGAGGACATCTTGTGTAATCATACCAGGACATCTGTTCTACAAGTGTACACTTGCAGTATATACATACATCTCTATGTATATTATATACATAAAAATACATTAGATGCAACACAGACACTGGGCATGTGGGTGTCAGGGAATGTAAATTTTTTTTTCGATGCAGCAGCTGGGGCAGAGAAATTTGCCTGCTATACTCTACAACTGGTGGTGTGCTGCTGACAGATGTGTTGCAAGGACCTGTGACACCCTGTGCTATACCATAATCCCTGTCAGTGGAGGATACTGAGAGGTCATGACATATAGTGGGTGTAGACATGAAAGGTGAGGAGTGAGGAGGAGGAGAATTGTTTCGTTTGTGTGTGGCTTTCAGGTGCTCTTGCCAACGGGCTGAGTGGTGGGAGGTTAAATGCCTTGTCAAGCATGTGTACCCAAATGGCTGGTGTTTTTGCCATGCTTGATCTGCTTATGGCAGAGATTTCAAATTGCAATAGTGCAATCGGTTGCACATGTGGTAAAAAAGGCCTACACAGTTGAGCTGTTGGAAGTGAGCAGGGAGATAACAGCTCCACAATCTGATGGAATTGGGTGGCTGCTTTCTACTCTTCAATGATGGCTGCCCCTGGAGGACATCATGCCTCGTTTGGGTTGTACCTCCCCCTCACTTTCCTCCTCTGCTCTAGCCAGCACCCAAGTCACATCATCATCATCCCCTCCATGCTCATCATCACTGGAGCCATGTTGGCAATACAATGTGGCTAGGGGAACATATGCCAATTAGTTGTTTATCAATGTTCTCCCCTCACTGTAGGCTCATGTTACTCCCTTCCTCTACCTCAGATCCAACATCAGAATCAAGTAATGTCTGTACATCTTCATGCTTGATGTGATTGTAGCCGTATTAGTGCAATTGTGGCAGAGAAATTTATCTGAAGTTACAAATTATCTGAAATAACAAATGTCGCATCTAAACAAATGGAATGAAACAAATTAATAATAAATAATAATAATAATAATGTACCAATAACTCTCGGCGGAGCTGCTGGTTTAAGCGGGCTTGTTACCTTCACTCTCATTCCCTCTGTTTCACCGACACCGGGTCTAGGGTTCCGTTGAGTTTACTTCTGGACGATACAAGCACCAACACTTGAGTACGTTTTCAATGCTTTATTGAACAGTTAACGAAGGAAGTAGCAGGAAAGAGGCAGAAGGGAAATTGCAGGGAAGCTCAAATACCTCTCTGTAGGATTCTTGACAAATGTCCTTTAGGGTTGAATATTATAGTAGAATGCACTCCCCTTGTGGGACACACTCTTTGCTTGCCTGGATAGGCCTCTCTCACTTGCCTAGCAACCAGTATGTAGCACAAACAAAAGTCTCTGCCACAGACTTGCTTGGGATGAACCCGTATGATCCTCTGCCACAGGATGTATTGGTTTTGCGGTGAATGTCAGTCACAGTGCTTGAACCTTTAAGCCAAACCCGTCAACACTATGCTGTAAAGTTACTTTAGGATACGTCCTCCAACCGAGTCACCAGGCCCCTCTCCAGACCAGCACTCTGCATGATCCTTCCATGACGGGTCCTCCCCTGGGATCTCCTCGGTTGTCCAGCTTCTTCACTCTGGATAGACAGCTCAGGACCATTCCTCAACTGCTGTGGTAGGCCCCAGACATGCTTCTGGGCCCACCCATGCGCTGCAGCGACGCGGGCCTCCGGGACGGAGGACCACAAGGTAGCACTCTAACGCATACCTGTTGGCCAGGAGAGCCAACCCTAAAACATGGCGTCTGTCCCATAAATACCCTCTCCCAGAATCCCACTCAGAGGACCACCTCCACCGAATTGTCTCCGGGACAGAAGAGCATCCATACGCTTTGACACGTTACCTTTCCAACACTAGCCGATAGTAACAACGACACCCACCGGCCCAGTATGGAAACACATGCAACGTCAGCCAAGCTGGAACAGAGGCAAATCTAACTTCCCCTAACGAACAATTTACTAAATTTACCTATCAGATGGTAGATCGCAAATCTACCAACGCTACAATAAAAAGGAACCAAAAGGAACCGTGGCTCCCAGTCTCTCTCAACCCATCACCGAGAGCTCAATGCCAGTGAACCCGCAAACAAAGAGGAGACCAACACTCACCAAATCCTCCCTCATCCCGTCGAGACCTTTACCAGCGCAGCCTGGGCTCGCCCTCTTCGCCATCCACAAGGAGAGACCGCCCTGCTGTTTAGAGAGCCCTTTCTCCACACAGCCACGGACTAACATACACATGTAAGTGCTTTCATCACCTGTTATCCTTACCCCCAGTGTTACCCTCTGACTTCTCTACCCCTCTACTCCTTCTCCTCTGGTTTAGTCTGTTCTGTAGCCCAGGACGAACCTTCCTCACAGACGCTTCCCCACGCCACCTACATCTATTACCTACGATCCCCCGGGAAGCTTGCTATTCACAATTCCACCTTGATGGGAACTCGCAGCAAGATCTTACATACTTTGACTGCAAACTGGCACCAAACAAGCCCTGAAGCTTTGACCTGCACCAAGGTTTGTACCGTTGTGATCTGACCCACATTTCTGTGGTAAGCTAACCTATTGTTCCTACTCACCCAAGTTGTATGTGTCCTCCTGAACTTTGCGTGAAACACAGCCTGACTTTCTGCAAGCTCACGGACACTCTGTAGATTCCCATTTAATCAAAGCTCACGGCATGGTTTCATCGGCTTTGACTTTTATTCCAAGCCCCTGAGATGCTCCCCTATAGCAGATTTAGCTAACTTAGCTTCTGTGGATAATGCACCTTCTCCATAAGGCCTGCTTGCCATCTGCTATTATAATATGGAACATTAACAGTCACATTTTTAGCAGCATACACCTATCTCAGAAGATATCAACCCCATCCAACCGCCTATACAGAACATGACCGATGGGCTTTATTGGTCAACCCATATGATGTCCTGTTACACGTCACAGATGCAATTATCTTTCTGCAACCACGTCATAAGCAGTTTGTATGTCTAATAGCTTATAATGTACTTTGCCCATGTCTGGGGTTCTCAACAGATATTAGGAGTATGCGATATCTTGTCCTCCCGGGGGGAGTGTCATTGTCAGGGGGAGGTACCCCAAATATTTATCATATAATCGATACTGCAAATCTGAGCTCACGTAAATTCACTGATTGCAGTGATCCTTTGTTATTATGACACCCCTGGCTCCCGAGATATTGGGTTGGGGGACGGGGAAGAGAAAAGTTTCTTCTACTATTCATATCAAGACGGTAGTGCATTATATTGTCCTGGGCTATTCCGGTCCCTGCTCTTCCCATCCACTCTTTCCCACATCCTTTACCAATACCCTCCCTCTCTTCTCCCCCTGCTGCCTTCCCCTCCCCCTCATTCCCCCCTGTCCCCTCCCCCCTTCTCTCCCCCCTTCTCTCCCCCCTTTCCCTCCCTTCCTTCCCTTCTCCTATCCCTCCTCCTCTTCCTCTGCCCCTCCTCCCCTCTCCCCTCTCCCCCCTCCTCCCCGTTCTAGTTCACATGTTCTCTCTTAGCTCACCATTATGAGATACAATTGAACACTCTTACTGGATTTAAAGGCAATGAGCTTTCTACCTTATTTGGTTAAAGTTATATCTTGTTGAAATATTCTGATTAGTCAATGTGTTCTGATGGCTGAATCATTATTAGCGTTTAAGTTTTATGTGTTTTATACTTTGGAGAATAATTGGTTAAAGGTCATCTTACCTAGATGGTCCCCCACTACATACACACATCTATCTCTTTCTCCCTCGTGGAGGCCCCGTGGTCTTCCTCCCTCCTTTTGTCCCCACACAGCGGTCCTTTTGGACCTAAGCTGAAGCCACCAGCATCTCCCTATATAGGTGAAGCAGCTTGCCTGCTATCACCTCTGGTATTTCCCTACCCTCATATCTCAGTATCTTCTACGCTGCCCCCCCATTTTTTTTTTCTTCTTTTCTCCTGACTACCTTTATTCCCCGCTAGCTCACATCTCTTCTCACCCCCACCCCCAAAGGTCCCTGCATATCCCCTTCCTCCCCCTTCCTATCTTGTTCCTTACACTAGGCGTCTTTCTCGTGTGCCTCCGCCCCCACTTGGCTGTCCTCCTCCCCAACTCTGGTCCACTTCCCTTTAGACACCCAACAATTTATATTGGGACATCCCTTCTACTAATCAATAAATATGCAGAGTAAATCTCTCGTCACGCCCCCTTAACCTTGAAATGTCTATTGCTAAATGCAAAAGGCCTTAATCTCCTGGGAAAAAGGTCACAAATGCTGTCCTCTCTCACGAAACCCAAGGGACACTTCATTTATCTACAAGAAACACACTTTCGGTCAGATTCTATACCTAAATT
This sequence comes from Aquarana catesbeiana, assembly GCF_042186555.1. Classification (NCBI taxonomy): domain Eukaryota; kingdom Metazoa; phylum Chordata; class Amphibia; order Anura; family Ranidae; genus Aquarana; species Aquarana catesbeiana. Next base: position 225,073,844 of record NC_133327.1, read on the forward strand.
GTCCAATCACATATACCAATCTGCTTTCCATGCCACAAACCCTCAGTCCAATACCAAAGGGGTCTCTATCCTAGTATCCAAACACGCAGACTTTCATCTGTCTGATTCCCTCATTGACCCTGAAGGAAGATTCATCTTTTTTAGGGGCACCTATGCTACCAAACCAATAACACTAGCCAACATCTACTGCCCCAATGAGCACCATGTCACTTTTTTCAGGAAAACCTGTGAACTTCTATCCTTTTTTTGGAAGGGTATAGTAATTCTCGAAGGAGACTTCAATGTCCCTTTGAATCCTGTACTAGATGCCTTCACGGTCTCCTCTAGCTTAACCTTTAAAGCCCTACACCAGATTAAATTGGAACTCCAGAAACTTACCCTGCATGACGCTTGGTGTACTCTGGCTCTCTCTACCAAAGACTACACTTTTTACTCCGCCCCTTTCCAGAAATACTCTAGGATTGACTACTTCTTCCTTTCTCAAACAGACCTACCATGCTTTTAATATTCCACGATCAAACCCATGTTTCTCTTGGATCATCACCCGATCACAATCACCCTTTCCTTCCCTGAGACCTGCACGAAAACAAAAATCTGGCGTTTAAACCCCTCCCTTTTGAAAGACCCTGCGACTATTGAGCGCTTTCGTACATGCATTAGACATGTGCATTCGTTTTCGTTCGAATGCATTTTCGTCCGAATTTCAGGTATTTTCTTTATCGTTTTAACAAACGATAACGAAAGTGCAGAATACAAAAACTGAAAGATCCGATATAAACAAATGCTTTATGTTTGTTTTCGTTGCGACAACAGTTCGATATTGATAGGAGATTCGACATGACGCTGACAATAACAATCTGTGTCTATCGAACCTGTGGTCGAATGTGCCTAACCTTAACTCTATTAGTCCAAGATTATTCTACATAGAGAGAAAAGATTCGACATAGAGAGAAAAAGATTTGACATAGAGAGAAAAGATCGCTGCTGGAATTGGGTGGGGGAAGTAAAATAAAAATAATGATGATGATGAATGTTATTGGCCGATTATAACCAAAGAGGAGGGGCAGTAAAATAGCTAGAACTAAATACACACGTACAGCCAACTTACTTTCACTTACGATTTGCTAGCAGAGAGAGACACACACACTGAATCATTTCAGAAGTCAGTCAATCTTAGCTGGTCCGTTTGTTAGAGAACCTGAATTATTTAGCAATTAAGCATAAGCACAGCAGCAGAATAATAGTGAAGCAAGCCACAGTTCAACTTAACTTTTTCATAATAATCTGCTGCTATTGTGTTAGTGTTGTAAACTTGATAGTGATACTAGTGTTGCTAGTGTTGTGATAGCCTCAGAGGCTGCCTGTGTTGTGGGGGGGGATTTATTATTATAGATTCTATATTATAATGCCATATCAATATCTGACACAACGTCAGATGCCGCGCCCGCCATTGCACTTGGAGATTGAGAAACGAATGTGAAAGTTGGCTGACTGTTGGGGTAGAGTAGACCATTCAACATGAACGATGAAGATTGGACAAAGCAACGAAAAACATACAAACGTTGAATCTTTGGCTTATGGGATCTGTCGAAAGCTCTAAGAAGCTAAACTGTACTACGCTGCAATCGTACATTTCCGGTCAAATGCATCCGCCCATAGGCTATAGAAAAATTCTAATGTTGGTTGACTAGTAAAATAATGAATAAATATAATTATTACTAATCATACAACATTAGAATTCTACTACAGCTAGCTTGTAGGTGGAAAATTTGACCAGAAATGTACACATAAAGTTTAGCTGCTCCTTCAAATCTTCTTTGAACATTTGACAGACACCATAAGCCTTCAATGACAGATTTGACCTTAATTAATTTGGATTTTCGGACAAATGCAATTTTTAACGGAAAATTAAATAAATAAAAATGAATTTTGGGAGTAACTAAATAAATTTATTTTTCGGACGAAAACAAAATTCCGAAACAAAATATTTCAGTGTGCACATGTCTAACACGCATCCGCCAATACTTTGCAGAAAATGATAGCTCAGAGGTGTCCCCTATCTCCCTCTGGGAAGCACATAAATGTGTGATCCGCGGAGAACTACTGGCCTTAGCTGCAAATACTAAAAAGGAATCCCAAGCAAAGATGAGTGCCTTAACACAGACTATCAAATCACTAGAATTAGCTCATAAATTAAATCTAGCACAGTCTACCCTTCAAGAACTGATCTATTCTCGTTCCATGCTCCTATAGGAATTAAGTAAGCTCATTAAATGGTGCTACATTCTTGGTCAGAGGATCTTCTAAGAGCATGGCGACAAAAGCGGTCACTTACTTGCCCGCTCGGTCCAAGCTTCCAAACCCTCCTCTATAATTCATACAACCTAAGCTGTAAAATAATCTGGATGATATGTGTAACATAAAACAGTGAATTACAAAATAATCCAATCATAATATAAAGTGCTCGTAAAATAATAATCCAATCATAATGTAAAGTGCTTGTGCTCCGTGAATCACACACAGTCCATAATGATATAAATATAATCAACACAGTCCATATAAAGTGATAAGGTGTCTTCATGCAATGTGCACTCCTCCCCCTTCAGTTGTACCCTCACCTTAAGGGCTTAGAAAATAAGCCAAAAGATGTTTTCAGCAGATATCCTGGACCATCCTGCTATCTCCTATAAGTATACTGGCTGCTGTGTGCTGGTACTCCTCCCTGGTCACCACCTGCTCCTGATAATAGCCCAGCTTTAAGAGGATACCAGTTTTCTTCTGGTCACTTCCAATAAGCCTCTTGCATATGCCACATAGGAAGAATGATAGAGGCATACAATAGTGTGATACCATCTAAAAAATGTTTAATCTTAAAAAACTCAAAGTGCATACACGCTGAGAAACCGGGGCTGCAGATCCGGGATTCAGGTGACCCTATCCCCCCCTCACCACCACAGCATTACAGCACTTTAGAAGCATTCTGTTACTATGTAAATGTGAGTTGTATGAACTTTGAGTTTTTTAAGATTAAACATTTTTTAGATGGTATCACACTATTGTATGCCTCTATCATTCTTCCTATGTGGCATATGCTAAGAGGCTTATTGGAATGGAGCAGGAGAAAACTGGTATCCTCTTAAAGCTGGGCTATTATCAGGAGCAGGAGGTGACCAGGGAGGAGTACCAGCACACAGCAGCCAGTATACTTATAGGAGATAGAAGGATGGTCCAGAATATCTGCTAAATCTTCTAAGCCCTTCAGGTGAGAGTACAACTGAAGGGGGAGGAGTGCACATTGCATGAAGACACCTTATCACTTTATATGGACTGTGTTGATTATATTTATATCATTATGGACTGTGTGTGATTCACGGAGCACGAGCACTTTACATTATGATTGGATTATTATTTTACGAACACTTTATATTATGATTGGATTATTTTGTAATTCACTGTTTTATGTTACACATATTATCCAGATTATTTTACAGCTTAGGTTGTATTGATTGTTGGTTAGGAGTAGCATGGCACATTTTTATACATTTGTTTTTTCACATTGTGGAGAAGTATGGGAAGTGCAGGCAGCTTTTTCAGTTTTTAGTTCACGGTAGTTTATAGTCTTTTGGCAGCTCACGAGGTCTCACCCATTTCTTCTCCTCTATAATTCACCATGTACACGATGCGCGGGGAGTGCTTCTGGCCAGGAATGAAGATATCGCGAGCGACTTTGAGAAATTTTACTCAAATCTTTATAATCTACGCACAAGCCATACAAACCAGATCCCTGCCGAGTCTCGCACCAAAAACATTAGAGAATTTCTATCCCATTATGGCCCCAAAACTTTAACCCCCCCAACAGGTTCAGGAGATGGATGACCCTCTCTCGGGAATATAATTGGAAACTGCTATTAAACAAATGAAACCGGGTAAGAGCTCAGGCCCGGACGGCTTTACTCTCCAATATTATAAACTGTTTGCAGATGTTCTCTCCCCTATTCTTCTCTCTACTTTTAATGCATCAGCAGACCCCCTTATATCTTCTGATAAAATGCTGTCAGCCCATATATCTGTTATCCCTAAGGAAGGGCAAGACCCCACACAAGTAGCTAGCTACAGACCAATCTCCCTCTAAATGTGGACATCAAGCTTTATGCGAAGATGCTAACCAATAGGTTGCTCCCTTTAATGCTTTAATAATAAAGTTCTACCACATAGAGGAGTTTAGCTCCCATGGTTGAGACAAAGGATCTTCCATTCTATTACTAGAGTAGGACCCACTGATTCGGGGTACTTTGTCGCAGTAAGTGGGCTTAGCACTATATGACCATATAGTGTGACCAAACCCCCGTATTTTTTGAATATGTTCAGGTGTTTTTAACTAGCCTTGCAGGAAATGTCATTCTTGTATGTGTGCGCTGTAAAATATTTTTTATCCTACTCTCCCTAACATCCCCTTGAATCTCATTGCCCAACCTTCTTAAAGATATTGCTATCTTTGGTGCACTGTCCAATATTTAAATCAACCATATGAAATCTCAAGCCTTAAACATATCCCTTCCTCAGCAAGAAATACTCCACTGCCAAGACTCCTTTCCCTTTAAGTGGGAGAAGGAGGTGATCACGTACCTCGGTATTAGAATCCCATCCGGTCTTTCAGATCTTTACATGAAAAACTTTCACACTGCCCTCCTCAAGGCACAAAACCACCTGAGGGACTGGATGGGATTGAATGTCTCTTGGTTTGACCGGTCAGCTTTAATTAAAATGATCATTCTCCCACGCATTTTATACTTAATTCAATCCATACCGATACACCTACCGCCAATTTTCTTTTTGAGCTTCCAGAAAGCTTGTTCCGCTTTTATATGGAAGAACTCCCCACCGCGTATCAAATACTCCCGGCTAACACTTCACAAAACCAAAGGTGGCATCGGGCTCCCAGACCTAAATAAATATTATATGGCGTGCCACCTTACCAGAATAGCAGACTGGAATATCCACACGCTTAAAAAGAAATGGATACATCTTGAAATTTCTTTTACACCCACTCCTCTTCATTTGCTCCCCTGGATTCTCCCCAAACACTGGCCATCTCACATCTCGTCTCATCTGCTCATTTACCCCTCTCTTTTGGCCTTTAAAAAAGCATCACAATATGGGACACTCGCACCCATCCCAGGACCTCTAACTACTTTAAGAGGAAACCCGGCTTTCCCCCCAGGTGAATCCCAACAATTTTTACATCAGGAATGGCCTTATGAAGATGTCCTGGCCCTCCAGTTTTTCTCGGGTGGGTCACCTATCACCCTTGAGAAAGTAAACACAATCTCTAAGACCATCTCTTTCAACTTCTGGACCTTTAGGCAAATGCGGCACTTCCTCTGGACCCATACACTCCAAACCAACTGGACGAGACAACTCACACCTTTTGAAGACCTTTGCCATCTTAAAACACCACAGAGATACCTCATATCCCTCCTATACGCCCTCCTTTTGGAGGAGACCAACCACGAGCCACCTCTTTCACAGTTAGCTTGGAATAGGGACCTGCCAACACCTCTACCCAGGGAGGATTGGAACGCTGTATATGAATACGGTCACAAAGGTTCAATGAATGTTGCCATCCAAGAGAATTGTTACAAAATAACTACTAGATGGTACAGGACTCCGTCCCACCTTCATAAATTTTCCCCCACCATTCCCAACACATGCTGGAGATGCGAAAAATCGGAGGGTACCATCCTCCACATCTGGTGGGATTGCAAAAAAATACAACCCTTTTGGAGAGAGGTCCACAGCATTATAACCCATGTTACTACATTTACCTTAGATTACTCACCCGCACAATTCCTCCTACATCATACAACCCTAGTAAAAAAAAAATTACTACAAATCGCTAGCCATGCATATGGTGAATGCAGCTAAGCTTTGCATACCAAATCACTGGCTCTCTAAAAATACAACGACAACCAGAGAATGGCTGGCGAGGGTCTCGAACATAAAAAACATGGAAGAATTAATCCATATCTCTCAAGATAGGATGTACAAATTTACAGTCACTTGGACATGTTGGAACCACTTTACAACATCAGATAGATACCACCAATATGTCCCATAAAATGAAAATGATCCCGTAAAAGTGAACCTGGACCTCCTTAACGAACTGGAGGATTTTGGGGTGGTTGGGGAGCGGAGTCACACGAGAATGCTCCACTGTCCTTCCTTCTGCTCCCACGCCTCTCCGCCTTCACACTCAAAACTATGCCCCCCCTTTTTTACCCAACCTACTTCTTTCTTTTTACTTCTTTATATATGGTTTTACCCTTCCCCTTTCCCTTATGTTGGTTGATTGCCATGGTTTCAACTGGAACCTTTACAACACCTCTCACCCCCGTCCCTGCCCATGTTTAGTCTGCTGTCAATACATATGCTGTCTTAGGTTGCAATACCTTCACATTTTTGACCTGAAGTGAACGCTTAAGCTACCTCCCATGCTTGGCTCCCTGTAGTGGGGCGGAGGGGGAGGTGAGAATGTAAGAGAGACCCTCCACCTAACGATTTTATGTTTTATGCACAAGTTTAGTTCATGATAGAGTCTTCTCAGGCTGTTCCACCAAATTGTATCCTAAGACTGTAAACCCATTCTGTTGTTGAAAATGTGACTTTATTGACTCTCTTGTACTGTACTTCCTATGTACATCCTTTTCTTACGGAATAAAATAAAAAACTTTTATTAAAAAAAAAAAAAGTAATATAGGAATGTGGTGGTAATGGCGCTGCTAGATATTAGTGTAACGGATTAAAGTGACATGTGCTCATAAGCATACAAATAAATGTAAACCAATGTGCAAACCGAAGACAACAAATATGTGCTAAAATTGATATGGAACTACTCTGCAGTAGAATTGCACATGTAAAGTGACATGTGCTGTGAACTTGGTGAGTGGTATGATCCAATAATAAAAAGTGGCTACCGCTACTTGGAAAAAAAAAAAGGATATGTATGGATCATCATATAAGCGTGACCTGTGTTGTCAAAAAGTGACTGGTGCAGTTCAAATTTCATAATGTGATACCATTGCTGTTATTATATACTATATAAACATTATAAATTAATGAACCAACATAAAATAAATGTCCATGAACTGAGAAAATTACAAAAATAATAATAAAAATAAAGTGAAAAGTGAATGGCAGTGTATTCAAAATTAATAATAAATGATAGTCCTTCACAACAAATCAAGTGACTTGTGACTTTCTTCTCTCCTGTGCCTGGTAAGTAAATATATTTATAGGTGCAGGTGCTCCAAACCGTTCAAAGCACATACAGGTATTTGTTGTCTTGGGTTTGCACATTGGTTTACATTTATTGTTAGGCTTACGAGCACATGTCACTTTAATCCATTACACTAATATCTAGCAGCGCCATTACCACCACATTCCTATATCACTTTTTATTGTATAATATGTATTTATTTTTTTAGTTGTAAGCACATATATTTGTATACACCGACCAATAGCACTGCATAGGATTGATTAATATATGAATGAGAGAAAACACTACAACGCAACACCAGCACTACAGAAGTTAATAAGGAAGCTACACAACAGTTAATACTGGAACTGATATATAGAGAACTGGACATACTGACAGATCGTATCAAGAGGAAGAGGGCTGTGGATCTTTAAAACTGGTAGATGAGAGTAGCTGTCTGAAATCTTGAAGTCTCTTGGGTAGTATGGCTGTCCGGTTGGCCACTAGACAAGCAGCTCCATTTTAAAGCTCCTGAACCCTGAATTATCCAGCCGACTTCTAAACTCTGTGTCAATTCTGGGAAAACCTACTGCTAAAGTGAAAACACACCACCACTGATCCTCCTCCTCCCACCTCTTCTGCTTTTGGGATTTCTTTTGGGAGTGGTCAGCCAGTAGGGATGAGCCGAACACCCCCCGGTTCGGTTCGCACCAGAACCCGCGAACGGACCGAAAGTTCGCACGAACGTTAGAACCCCATTGACGTCTATGGGACTCGAACGTTCGAAATCAAAAGTGCTCATTTTAAAGGCTAATTTGCATGGTATTGTCCTAAAAAGGGTTTGGGGACCCGGGTCCTACCCCAGGGGACATGTATCAATGCAAAAAAAACTTTTAAAAACGGCCGTTTTTTCGGGAGCAGTGATTTTAATGATGCTTAAAGTAAAAAAAAAAAAGTGAAATATTCCTTTAAATATCGTACCTGGGGGGTGTCTATAGTATGCCTGTAAAGTGACGCGTGTTTCCCATGTTTAGAACAGTCCCTGCACCAAATGTCATTTTTAAAGGAAAAAATCTCATTTAAAACTGCTTGCGGGTTTAATGTCATGTCGGGTCATGGCAATATGGATGAAAATCAGTGAGACAAACGGCATGGGTACCCCCCAGTCCATTACCAGTCCCTTTGGGTCTTGTATGGATATTAAGGGGAACCCCGCACCCAAATTAAAATAAGGAAAGGTGTGGGGCCACCAGGCCCTATATACTCTGAACAGCAGTATACAGGCGGTGCAAACAAGACAGGGACTGTAGGTTTGTTGTTAAGTAGAATCTGTTTGTAATTTTGAACATTTTTAACGTGTTTAGCTCCAGCCAAAAAATCTTTTCTAAGCTTTTTGGAAAACATAGGGAAGGGTTATCACCCCTGTGACATTTGTTTTGCTGTCTTTCCTCCTCTTCAGAAGATTTCACCTCACTTTTTTGTCCCAATGAAAAATGTTTTTTGAAAATTTGGGTTTTTTTGTGGAACAAGGATTGGAAAGCATCAGTGGAAAGGAGAACTTGTTTTCCCATATTAACTCTTACAGGAGAGAATTTCCCTTCCTAGGGGTAGATTTCATCTCACTTCCTGTTGTCTCCTTCCGTTTGCAAGTAGGAGTCGTTTGTAAGTTAGATGTTTGAAAGTAGGGTCCTGCCCTATATACTCAGCAGAAATTTGGGCCTTAGGTGTTGCTGTGGCCACAACACTGTAAGCCCTCACAGGGCCCTGCTGTGAAATATTAGATCAAGAATTGTAATTACATGCCCCTGTTGAACAGGAGCTGAAAAATTAGGCCTTAGGCACTGGTGCTGGTGCCACAACACTGCAACCCCTCACAGACACTCTAGTTGGAACGCAGGAACGAGCCCTGCTGCAAATTATTGCTTCAAAAATTGTAATTACACGCCCCTGTTAGACAGGGGCAGAAAAATTGGGCCTTAGGCACTGGTGCTGGTGCCACAACACTGCAACCCCTCACAGACACTCTAGTTGGAACGCAGGAACGAGCCCTGCTGCAAATTATTGCTTCAAAAATTGTAATTACACGCCCCTGTTAGACAGGGGCAGAAAAATTGGGCCTTAGGCACTGGTGCTGGTGCCACAACACTGCAACCCCTCACAGACACTCTAGTTGGAACGCAGGAACGAGCCCTGCTGCAAAGTATTGCATCAAAAATTGTAATTACACGCCCCTGTTAGACAGGGGCAGAAAAATTGGGCCTTAGGCACTGGTGCTGGTGCCACAACACTGCAACAAGCTATCAGCGTGATGATTGAGGAGGAAGAGGATAATTACTCAGGGATAGTCACTCAGCATCAGCATAGGCAGTCTTTGAAGGGATCTGAGATTTCAAAAAAAATTATTCGGTTACATCAGCATCAGGTGCTTGGTAGCTGGTGGTGATCCAAGACTCATTCATTTTTATGAAGGTCAGCCGATCGACCGAGTCGGTGGACAGACGCACCCTGTGATCGGTTACCACGCCTCCAGCAGCACTGAATGTGCGTTCCGAAAGAACGCTGGATGCAGGACAGGCCAGTAGCTCAATTGCATACTGTGCAAGCTCTGGCCAGTGATCCATCCTCAAGACCCAGTAACCCAGAGGATTTTCGGTGGGAAAGGTGTCCAAGTCTGATCTTGCCCCTAGGTATTCCTGCACCATGTAAAACAGACGCTGGCGATGGTTGCTGGAACCGATCATACCTTGGGGCTGCGGACCAAAAAATTGTCTGAACGCATCGGTCAGACGGCCACCTTCTCCACCGCTCCTTCTTTGACTGACCGAAGCCTCAGCAACACGTTGTCCAGAAACAGGAGTTTGTAACCTCCCAGTCTCTGGGAACGCGTTGCACAGACCTTTCTGCAAGGCCTCCCGAAGATGTTTCATCCTCTGCTCCCTCTGCGATGGCAAGATAAGGTCCGCAACCTTACCCTTGTAACGTGGATCAAGGAGGGTTGCCAGCCAGTATTGGTCCTTCTCCTTGATACCACGAATACGAGGATCCTTACGCAGGCTTTGCAGGATCAGGGAGGCCATGCAGCGTAGGTTTGCTGAGGCATTCGGTCCGGAGTCCTCTGGGTCACTAAGAACGACATGGTCCGCAGCCACCTCCTCCCAGCCACGTACAAGTCCATGTGTTTCTTGGGACTGATCCCTTAAAGACTGCTGCTGATGCTGAGTGCCAGGCTCCACCTCCATACTGACACAATCTTCCTCCTCCTCCTCTTCCTCCTCGTCCTCTTCCTGTGTGATCGGTGGGCACGCAGGAACACTGTCTGGATAAAGGGGGCCTTGAGAGCTAAGGAAGTCCTCCTCTTCCTGCCTCTGTTCTGCCTCAAGTGCCCTGTCCATTATTCCACGCAGCGTGTGCTCCAACAGGTGGACAAGGGGGACAGTGTCACTGATGCATGCACTGTCACTGCTCACCATCCTCGTGGCCTCCTCGAATGGTGACAGGACAGTGCATGCATCCCTGATCATGGCCCACTGGCGTGGGGAAAAAAAACCAAGCTCCCCTGACCCTGTCCTGGTGCCATAGTCGCACAGGTACTCATTTATGGCCCTCTGCTGCGTGTGCAGCCGCTGCAGCATGGCCAACGTTGAGTTCCACCTGGTGGGCATGTCACAGATTAGGCGGTTCTTGGGCAGGTTAAACTCCTTTTGGAGGTCCGTCAGCCGAGCACTGGCATTATATGACCGGCGGAAATGCACACAGACTTTCCTGGCCTGCCTCAGGACATCCTGTAAGCCCGGGTACCTGCCCAAGAACCGCTGCACCACCAAGTTAAGGACGTGAGCCAAACAGGGCACATGGGTCATTTGTCCCTGTCGGAGGGCAGAGAGGAGGTTGGTGCCATTGTCGCAAACCACCATTCCTGCCTTAAGTTGGCGTGGCGTCAACCACCTCTGAACCTGCCCCTGCAGAGCTGACAGAACCTCTGCCCCAGTGTGGCTCCTGTCCCCCAAGCACACCAGCTCAAGCACCGCATGGCATCTTTTGGCCTGCGTACTTGCGTAGCCCCTTGAACGCCTACGGAGCACCGCTGGTTCCGAGGAAGAGGCCATGGAGGAAGAAGAAGAGGAGGGGGTGGAGGAGAGAGGTGTGTCACAATCAGCATTTTGGAGGCGTGGTGGCGGAACAACCTCCAACACTACTGCACCTTGTCCTGCATCCTTCCCAGCTGCCAGCAGAGTCACCCAATGCGCCGTGAAACTTAGGTAACGTCCCTGTCCATGCCTGCTGGACCATGAGTCAGCGGTAATATGCACCTTACCGCTGACCGCCCTGTCCAGCGAGGCATGGACATTGCCTTCCACATGCCGGTAGAGAGCCGGAATCGCCTTCCGTGAGAAAAAGTGGCGTTTGGGTACCTGCCACTGAGGAACCGCACATTCCACAAACTCACGGAAGGGGGCAGAGTCTACCAACTGAAAAGGCAGCAGTTGAAGTGCTAGCAATTTTGCCAAGCTAGCATTCAACCGCTGGGCATGTGGATGGCTGGGAGCAAACTTCTTTCGGCGGTGCAGCAGCTGGGGCAGGGAAATTTGCCTGGTACAATCTGACGTCGGTGTACCAAAAGCAGATTGCCCACAAGTACTTGGCTGTGACACACCTAATTCTACACCTTCATTCCTCTCACTGCAGGTCTCAGAGAGGACTGAAGGTCTAGTGGGGTTGGAAATCTCAGCTGATGAGGAGCAAGGAGAGATCCTCTTTGTTCTTTGGTGTGGGTCTTTTAGATACGCTTGCCAACGAACTGCATGGCAGGTCAACATATGTCTGGTCAAGCATGTGGTACCCAAGCGGGAGATATTTTGGCCACGCGAGATACGCTTGAGACATATGTTGCAAATAGCAGCGGTGCGATCTGATGCACTCGTCTCAAAAAAGGCCCACACCAAAGAACTTTTTGAATAACGCGCAGAGACTGCAGCGCCCTGCACATGTGGAGCTTTGGGGTGTGATGCAGTCAATGTGCTGCCCTTAGGCTGGCCCCTGGAGGGCATCCTGCCTCGTTGGTGATGTGCTGCCGCCTCCTCCTCCTCCTCCTCCTCCTCCTCCTCCTCCTCCTCCTCCTCTCTTCTATCAGGCACCCACGTTGAGTCAGTGACCTCATCATCCCCTCCCTCCTCATCACTGGAGCAAACCTGGCAGTATGCTGCAGCAGGGGGAGCATGACTGCCAGATTGCTGTCCTTCTTGGGCACCCCCTCTGTCCGCGCTCATGTTACTGCCTTCATCGAGCTCAGTATCGTCATCAGAGCCTTCCAAACGCTGGGCATCCTCCTGGAGCATGTACCCAACACTGTGGTCAAACAGTTCGAGGGAATCCTCATGAGGACATGGTGGAGCTAGGGAAGGAGTCACTGATGACATTGAGCTGAGGGAAGAGGCCGCTGCTTTGCCAGACAAAGCACCCTGGGCATGGGTGAGAGAGGATGAGGAGGATGAGGACGGCTTGGTCATCCACTCGACCAAGTCTTCCGCATGTTGCGGCTCAACATGGCCAGCTGCCGAAAAAAAGGCCAAGCGTGTCCCATGGCCACGTGCTGATGAGGATGCACCGTCTCCACGACCAGCACTAGACACAGAGCCTGCTTGCCCTCTCTTATTGGCTTGTGACTGTCTGCCTCTCCTTCTTGGCCTTCCAGACATACTAATGGCCTGTAGCTGCACTAAGCTGGGATAGAACACCTGTAATTTTCTTCAAGTAGCTTTATATACTGTAACCAGACAAGCCTGCCTGTCAGTAGGAAGATAAGAGGAACGGATCTAGCTGAACACTGTGAGCAGGACGCACTGTACTAAATGTAAATAGTCTAGCTGCCTGACCGTGGTACTAATAGGATCAAATAGAACACCTGTAATTTTCTTCAGGTAGCTTTATATACTGTAACCAGACAAGCCTGCCTGTCATTAGGAAGATAACAGGAACGGATCTAGCTGTACACTGTGAGCAGGACGCACTGTACTAAATGTAAATAGTCTAGCTGCCTGACCGTGGTACTAATAGGATCAAATAGAACACCTGTAATTTTCTTCAGGTAGCTTTATATACTGTAACCAGACAAGCCTGCCTGTCAGTAGGAAGATAACAGGAACGGATCTAGCTGTACACTGTGAGCAGGACGCACTGTACTAAATGTAAATAGTCTAGCTGCCTGACCGTGGTACTAATAGGATCAAATAGAACACCTGTAATTTTCTTCAGGTAGCTTTATATACTGTAACCAGACAAGCCTGCCTGTCAGTAGGAAGATAACAGGAACGGATCTAGCTGTACACTGTGAGCAGGACGCACTGTACTAAATGTAAATAGTCTAGCTGCCTGACCGTGGTACTAATAGGATCAAATAGAACACCTGTAATTTTCTTCAGGTAGCTTTATATACTGTAACCAGACAAGCCTGCCTGTCAGTAGGAAGATAACAGGAACGGATCTAGCTGAACACTGTGAGCAGGACGCACTGTACTAAATGTAAATAGTCTAGCTGCCTGACCGTGGTACTAATAGGATCAAATAGAACACCTGTAATTTTCTTCAGGTAGCTTTATATACTGTAACCAGACAAGCCTGCCGGTCAGTAGGAATTTAACAGGAACGGATCTAGCTGAACACTGTGAGCAGGACGCACTGTACTAAATGTAAATAGTCTAGCTGCCTGACCGTGGTACTAATAGGATCAAATAGAACACCTGTAATTTTCTTCAGGTAGCTTTATATACTGTAACCAGACAAGCCTGCCGGTCAGTAGGAATTTAACAGGAACGGATCTAGCTGAACACTGTGAGCAGGACGCACTGCATTAAATGTAAATAGTCTAGATAGAAGATAACAGGAACAGATCTAGCTAAACTGAATACAGTGTATATATATATATGCAACACCTGGGATGCATATATATACACAATACACTGTAAGTGCAGCTAACTGACTGACTGTTCTGCCTAATCTATCTAACTCAAATCAAATGACACTGTCTCTCTCTCTCTCTATCTCTCAGCACACCGGAACACACACTACACAGGGCCGCCGTGCAGGCGGCCTTATATAGTGTGGGGTGTGTACTAAATCCCCTGAGCCATAATTGGCCAAAGCCACCCTGGCTTTGGCCAATTACAGCTCTCTCTACTGACAGCGCTGTGATTGGCCAAGCATGCGGGTCATAGTGCATGCTTGGCCAATCATCAGCCAGCAATGCACTGCGATGCCGCAGTGAATTATGGGCCGTGACGCGCCACACGAATTTAGCGCGAACGGCCCATAACGTTCGCAATTCGGCGAACGATCGAACAGCCGATGTTCGAGTCGAACATGGGTTCGACTCGAACACGAAGCTCATCCCTATCAGCCAGTAACTAGTTTTGTCAGGTACTTACTCCGACTTCCACTACAATCGTCTGCTATGCGGTGAACCTCATTGAAGTCTAAGGGAGGTGAATCTTATTGTTCAATTCTGGCCATTTATAGAGCTAATAGGTGGGCTTTAGTCCAACAAAATTCATGGCAATCTGGGCACTGCCATGGGGACATTTACCTACTGAATTGTCAGCTCTACCTAAAAGTTTCAAAACACACTGACAGTAGGGCTACTGGAAGCCCACCCTTTTATAGAAAAGATGCTGGGTGATCAATTTCTTCAGTCTGGGTAACCCATTCCTTCAAATTCTTGGTTCTTGTGTCTCAGTTGACTAGAGGCATAGGCTATGCACTGCATAGGTTATTAGTTATAGCGTATTCTTATTCACAAACTTTATGGTTTCCTTCATATTATATGCAGTAACCTGCATCTTTCTTTCTACAAAAGGCAGGTTTTCACAAGGAAGCACCAAAAACAATTGTTTTCTAAGTGCCGCATTCACACTACAATGAAGGAGAAGGTGCAGAAACATGCAGCATATCTATATTTTACTGCACCAGAGCTCATTTGAAGTTTACATCCATCCATGAGTTTCTATGCATCACAGCTGAAATAACTGAAACGTCAGTTTGTGACATTTTGATAACGTAAAAAATGCAAGACACTCCCCCCCCCACTGCCCATTCAAAACAGACACCAACCTGCACAGGAAAACAACTTTTTGTGAATGAGCCCTAAAATTCTCAGAAATGATTTCTTATTTAACTCATGGTACAGGCAAATCCAAACCCCATCCTTATATAGTAATTTAATTTGACTGTTTTTCCCATTTTATTTTTTCATAATACTATATATCTAATTGGCAACAGGCCAATGCTTTCTGTACTTGCGCCTTTCTTTTCTCTTCACATTAGTCTGCTCATTTTAGGTACAGTCAGATCATAATACCCTCCTCAAGTCTGCATGCTTTGATCTGTTTTCATATTAGTTTGCAGCTCTGGGGATAGAAAAAAACAAGCGCTGTTTCCACAGACCTTTTGTATACATAGCCTTTAACATACTACAAAGTACAGAAGTGTTGAATAAAGAGATGCTTGAGCTGGAGTACTTGTGTGTTTTTTTTACTTTAACTCTTTGTTGTATCTGGTAAAAGGGACTAGTGTATTATTATTTGTGACTTTATTATTAAAGTGACTTCCACATTGCACCATAAGTCCCCTCATTTACCGCACATGCATTTTTGGGGGGCATAGAGTTGAGGAAGATGCCCTTGTCCCTCAGCATTGGCACAATAGTATTTTGCAAGTAAAGGAGATTTTGCTGGACCCCCTTGCATGGTTCCCCTCCATTGTTGAAAGACATGTGGCCTAGTCTGGTGCAGAAAGGGAGGGGGGCACACGCTTGTTGCCACAAAGGTTGCATGACTGGATACGAATCTGGTTGGAATGTCAACACCAAACTTTTTTTCCTTTTTTTTAAGATAAACATTATCTGACTATGGAAGTTTCCCTGCTGGGTGACATTATTGACCATAAATCATCAATAAAAAAGGAAGGTGGGGACAAATTGGGACCTGGTGGTGAAATTTGGAAGCCCCCCTTTTAACATGAAGGTGACCAAATATCTGCCCCACCTAGGGAAATGAGTGCAGGATTATACTGGTAGCCCCCCAATTCCCACAAAGAGTAATGCCCCGTATACACGATCGGAATTTCCGTCAGAAAAAACTTGGATGGTTTTTCCAACGGAATTCCGCTCAAGCTTGCTTTGTATAAACACGGTTCTCTGAACTTTCGACCGTCAAGAACGCGGTGACGTACAACACTATGACGAGCCAAGAAAATGAAGTTTAGTGCTTCCGAGCATGCGACGAATTGTTTCCGAGCATGCGTAGGAATTTTGCCAGTCGGAATTTGTACAGACGATCGGATTTTCAGATAGGAACTTTTCCCGACCGAAAAATAGAGAACATGCTCCCAATCTTTTGCTGGCTGGAATTCCGCCAGCAAAAGACCGATGGAGCATACACACAGTCACATTTTCCGACATAAAGCTCTCATCTGAGTTTTGCTGGTGGAATTTCTGATCGTGTGTACGCGGCATTACAAATAAAAGCACACATACCATGAACAAATCCTTTATTGAAATAAAGCACAAATACATGCGTCAGGTTTTAAAAAATAATACTTTCAATGTCCCCTGAAGTAAATCCAGTATCATTGACTGCATCCACGTCAATCATAATGACCCATCATCCCCAATCAGGACACGGTGCACTCCTGCCTGATTTGTATGCTGGACTGCAAGCAAATCAAACAAATGCATATATAAACATGATGTAATGTTAAAGCAGAACTTCTTTCTCCCAATCAACATTGATTAATTTTAATTCTCTTGCTGACAGAATTAGTAAATAGATAGGAAAACATATCCTATTTACTTTTTTTTTTACATTTCTTCAGTTACCGTACTTCCTGGTTTCTTGCCTAGGCAAATGATGTCATACATCCCAGGAGTCTTTAGGAGGGGAGGAGAGGAGGGGGGGTTCTCAGCTAAGCAAACTCTCTTGCATGCATGCTTGAGCTAGTGGCAGATGGATTTAAGGAAGTAAATGCTAAATTATTAATTGGCCCTCAAGATGGCCATGGCCAGAAATTCTAGGAGGTGTTTTTCAAAGTGATTTCCTCAACAAAATAAAGCATAGAGACATGAATGGATGGAGGAGTTTTCTTTGAATGTTATAAAAAAATGTTTATAGTGTTTTTGGTTTGTGGTGCTCAGATGCAGTGAAGATCCGCTTTAATGATAATGTAACTGCTGCTGCAAATGACTGTTTGAGACAATTTATTACACATTCAATTCTCTAAAATTGATAATGCAGTTGGCAAAAACTTCGACCATCCCTGAGAAATTCAGTTTATTGGACAAATAATAATTTCATTACAATACTGCATCTGACAGATGAGCCAGACAGAAATGCAAGAATTGTCTGTATGTTATTATTGGTAACAACATAGCTAACTGCTATACCTGCATTAATTAATAGTAAATAATCTAGGGGGGTATACACAAATTCATACAAATTACAATTGAGAAATTTTATATAAATTTGAATAATTTGCATGCCCAATTTTTTACATTTTACAGTAGCCTTAAAGCAGAACTTTGTGAATGTACATTCTGGGCATGCCTTGGTTACATTAATAACTATATCCCATGCACAGGAGTTTACTCATCCCAAACCATTTAATCAAGGTGGCCAAAAATACCAAACCGTGAAGAAGACTGGGCAAGGATGTCAGAACCAGCGAGCTTTTCATGGGCTTAATTCTGTTTTAGAAAACCAATCAGATACATGCACTGTAATGCCACATAGACACGTTCAGATTTTCCGACGTAAAAAGTGCGATCGGAGCGTGTTGTCGGAAATTCCAACCATGTGTGGGCTCCATCGGACTTTTTCCATTGGATTTTCCGACAAACAAAGTTTGAGAGCAGGCTATAAAATTTTCCGACAACAAAATCCGATCGCGTCAATTCCGACCGTGTGAGGACAATTCCGACGCACAAAGAGCTACGCATGCTCAGAAGAAATTCCGAGACGGAACAGCTCGGTCTGGTAAAATTCGCGTTCGAAATGGATAGAGCATTTTCATCAGGCTGCAGTGTTTAAAATTGTTTAATACAGCGCACTCTCTTCTTCTTTATAATGCAGGAAGAAACAAAGTAGTTTTGCTGCTCATATTCACACAGACTTCTCACAAACGTATTTCTTTATTATTTATCGTGATTCCTTCAATATATTATGATTTGTCACATCTGACCAATTTTTTTTTTGGTATTTTTATTTTTGTTTTGTATTTTTTTCAAGGCTGAATTTTTATTTTATTTTATATTTTTTGTTGGGTTTGTATTTGTTTTAAGGCTGATTTTTTTTTAATTTTTATTGTTTTTACTCCAGAATATTTTTGTGTGTGTTTTGTGTGTCAAGTTACCACAACACCATTATTATCTTGTATTATTTAATCTCAAGGAGATTGTTTGGTGTTGGTGTCTCTTGTTAATTTCACATTGTATATTTGAAATGTACCTGCCTCCTCACAAACAAACTCTCCTTTTTGAAGGAAAACACACATAGGCAAGTATAATTGAAACCAAAAATTCCTTTATTAAGGGCTCAGAACCAAACAAAGAGGGAGGCAACGCTGGGGAAACAGCAGAAATTGGCGAAGCCTTGGACCTACAGGGCAGACATCAATTATTTTACATCAAAATTGGTGGCCTGAGGAGTCCATATATAAGGGAATGAAGTCTGGTCCAGAAGTCCAAGAGATCATGAAAGCAGCAGATGACATCTGTGTCCCCAGGCTGTGGTACTACAAGAGCCTGCATATTTTGCCAGACCAGACTGAACCCAGGTTATCACTCTCTGGTCTTCCTTCCACACTTCCTTCCCAGCTGTGGCTCTGGTGTTGGAGATGTGGCAGGAGGAGGAGTAGGACCTGGAGGAGGAGGAGGACTATGGGTGAGGTCACAAATGTGGGTTGCACATGTGATTTGGCCCCTCAACCCCTTATTTAGAGCTTCCAAAATTAAGAACTCACATAGGAGTTGTTGGCCCTCCTCCACCTGCATCATTTTGCATGCAGTTATGCCAGCAAAGTCCTCCTCCACACTGTGGGGTGTTCTGAGGGCCTCAGTAGCCTTCCAAAAGAGGCCTATGGCAGCTTCCTCCAGGTTACTCCTCTTCCTGCCACTTTGAAGGCGGAGGGGAGGGACCTGGGTATCAGGCAGCCTACTTGGCCCGGTCACCTCCTGGCTGAGAAATTATCCAGCGCTGCCTTCTTCTTTGTTTGGTTCTTATATTCAGGGTGGTTTATCTGCCACAGACAGGGCAGCTCCCTGAACATATCTATGAAGATTGGCATAAAGTCCTGATCCTTCAAGATATCCATTTTCACTGCAAGACACAACACAAGACAAACCCTAATGTCAGTCTAAAGTCTTCTAAACGTGTGCAAATACAGGCCTCATTCTAGAAGCAGTATAGGCCCAATGTTAAATCTTACCTTCGCTATCACGATCGGCGCCTCCATTACTCCTTCCTCCGCTCACAGATCGTACGTACTACACATGCGTGTTACGCTTTATAGACACTGCGCATGCGTGAAACTCCGCCCTCCCCTGACGTTCTTTCTAGTCTATTCCCTCCCCTTCTCGTTCATCGCAGTGGGGGAAGAGCACATGGTGGAGACACAGCAGGTGTCAGATAATTACAGCGAGGAGGAGGAGGAAAGCCCGGAGCCTGAAACGTCCCGATCCAGAAGGAGACGATTTAAGGCATCAAATATGTCCTTTGGGGAGATGTCGGAGATGGTGGACATCCTGAAGAGGGCCGACTATGAGAGGAAGTATGGACCTTACCCCAACCCCAATGTCCGAAAGGCCAAGATCATGACGAAAGCGGTCAAGAGTCTGCACCGGAATTTCGGGGTACGACGATCCAAGGATCAACTCAGTGAGCGGTGGTCGGACCTCAATTTAAGGGAGCACGAGCAGTACAGAAGGATCAGGAGAGTACTGCAAAAAAGTAAGTAGTTGTGCTGTGTTCCTATTCTTTATTTTTATTACGTTCGTGCTGCTCCATGTGCTTTTCTTAACTGTTGTCCAGTTTAAAATGGCAACTTTCATGTTCATGGGCACATTATTCGTTCTGCCTAGAAAACACCATTGTTTTGGCCATATGCATTTGCAAACATTTTTTAGGGCCTACTTGTCTGAAAAGAATTTGGTTGTGTAGATGGGTTTGTACCTAGAATGAAATGCAAACTAGATTCTGTGTAAGGAGAAGACACCCAGAAGCTGTTTACACATCTGGACGCTGGAGCACTAGTGTGGGACACAAGAACACCCTTTTTATTAGGGGGTCCCACACAGGTGCTCCAGTGTATACTATAGGGGTGTCTCCATCTGTGAAACTTGTACAAAACAAGTAAGTATTCAAGCTTGACAAAGGACAATAAAAATTCAACATCTTGGAACTCTGCCAAAACAGACAATTGTACCCCACTTCCAAGCAATGTTTCCTATTCCTATTTCTGCCATCAAATATCTGTGTGCTAAGTATATCTATTTTTTTTACATATGGGATAAAAGACTCGGAGGACACCCCTCATCTGCGGAGACCAGAGACCCCCCCACCTCATGAAGAAGTGGAAACCCACCAAAGACAACAGGAGGAGGAGGAGGCAGGAGACTGGTGGAATTAGTCACCACAACAGGTGAGTGTCTGCGACCACAGGCTCAGGTAAGAGATGGATGCCGGCAGATTTATAATACATGGTGTTTTTTTGTTTCTATCTTTTTAGGGGATCGTGATGTTGTGGATCCAGATCATTTCACCTCTGAAAGTGCCCAGATCCTGATTGGGGAGATCATGGGGTGTAATAGTGACTTGGAAAATATCCTGAAAAACATCAATGATGTTAAAAAAAAAAATGAAGAACATCATTGATGTTTTAGGGAGAGTTTAAAAACAATCAAAATCCCTTCCCTTTTTTGTGCTTTTTGTGATCCTAAAATTTATACCATTTTTTTACATATTATAGAAAAGCCAAATTTTGAAGATGCACACAGTGTGTCAACATGTGCTATCTGCCATCACGGGAGATCAATGGACATGTTTTGGGGGTGCAACCCCTTCCTCAATAATAAAGTAGCTGTGAGGAAGGGGTTGCACCCACAACTCCTTGATCCCCCGTAATGGCAGGTAGCACATGTTGACATTCGGCAATTTGTGTGTATCTTCACCTTCTTGGCTTTTCCTGGGGTGACTTCACCCCATCTGAACGCAATATCAAACACAGTTTAGAAATACTCATGTCTGATATTGCCTTCAAGTTCTACCAAATGTGAACTTTATAAGTTCAAGATTTGTGTCTTTCTTGTTGGTTTTAAACATGCCTGTTTAATCTTAAATGGACATTTCTACTTTTTCTAATGTGACCCCAAAAATTGTTATACAACAAACATGTTGGTTTGTTTTAAAAACCTTTTACAAATGCACGTGTGATTGTGCTGGTTTTAAAAAGATTGTTAATCAAGAATGTGTGGATTATTGTCTCAATGCTCCAATACTTTTGTGGTGCTCTAATTGGGGTTTTCTGTGACAATGGTGGTTATTTCCTAAGGGAAAATCCACTTTGCACTACAAGTGCAGTTTCAAGTGCACTTGTAGTGCAAAGTGTCTTTGCCTTTAGTAATTAACACCCAACAGTGCTTTGTAATGTTACACAATCACGCCATTTTCAGGACTCACCACATTTCTGTCAGGGTCAGCTAAAAGAAACACAAGCAGTAAATGTCACCAAAGATTTTTGTAGTTAAAATTTTTTTTTTATTTGAACAAGGTTTCAGACATTGTCTGGCATATTGATAGCCCCCTTACCCGCAAAGTATTCAAGGTATCTTAGACGGACATCACGGGCACTCAGGGGGGGCAAGCCAGGACGGCCACTTTCAAGCGCCATCAGGGTTGGTTCATTTTGAATTCCAGCCTCAGGCCCAACTGAGCCAGCATAATTGGCAGAATGTTGCCATAAAAAGTTGTGGAGAACACAGCATGCCAGGATGACATGATTCAGTTTCTACTCCGCCATGTGTTTGGGTGTAAGAAATAGGCGGAACCGGCTGGCCAGGATTCCAAACGTGTTCTCCACCACTCTTCTGGCTCTGGCCAGCCGGTAATTAAAAACCCTCTGGTCCGGGGTGAGGGTCCTCATCGGGAATGGCCGCATAAGATGGTCCCCCTGCGCAAACGCTTTATCCGCAACGAAGACGAATGGAAGTCCTTCCACATTGTCTTCTGGAGGTGGCAAGTCCAAGCTGCCATTCTGGAGACGCCTGTAGAACTCCGTCTGGGCGATGACTCCACCATCTGACATCCAGCCATTCTTCCCCACGTCCACATACAAGAATTCGTAAGTAGCCGACACCACCGCCAACATCACAATACTATTGAACCCCTTATAGTTGTAATAGTATGACCCCGAGTTGGGTGGTGGGACGATGTGGACGTGTTTCCCATCAATTGCCCCTCCGCAGCTAGGAAAGTCCCACCGTTGGGCAAAGTGGGAGGCCACAGTCTGCCATTCCTGTGGGTTGGAAGGAAACTGTGGAGTCAAACAAGAAAAAAAAATTAGTCATTTTGCACATAAACAGGGAAAGCAGATTAGACACAAACATTCATGGCCAATATCAAGATAACATTTATTTGAGGGAGTTTTTAAAGACCAAAGTATAAGGTACACCTATCAGATTCCCCTTCCCCCCCTATCATGGGCCATTTCTAACATTATAGGGGGGGAGCTCTTGGACAGGTAACCCTCTCCACTTTATTGAGAGATGAATGCCTAAATAATGGGTATTACTTTGGCCAGCCCCTCCTTACTTTACACTATTGGCAGCCCACTGGACAGGTAAGAAGTGTCATAATACAAATATATAAATACACACTGTACACATTTTAGCACATTTGGACATTCTGCTATTACCTATCAAGATAATAATAGGATACAAAAACTTTAAACAGTACCATTTGAAAGTATACAGGCAGTCTCTTGCACTACATGCTTTGGGGAATTCATCCATACATCTGACCACAAAAGAGATGGGTATAGTGTGTATGGGTTTGGCAAAGTCAGCAGATAGATGATTGAGGATAGATAGAGAATTGTTATCAGCTGACTTAGCAATTGGGGGGAGGGAGGGTTTCAAATGATTTGGGGACCCACAAACAAAAAATCCTCTGGCACTCTGCATGAATTTTAAGCACCAATAACATTTTCCCCTGAGCCTGGGGGGAGATGCCTGTCGAGAACTTGAGGTTCTGCAGGCTTCTCCCCGTCGCCAAGTACCGCAGGGTGGCGATGAGCCTCTGTTCCAGAGTGATGGCTTGCCTCATGCAGATATCCTGCCTGCTAATATAAGGGGTCAGCAAAGCCAACAAATGGTGAAATACGGGGTCCGTCATCCAGGGAAAGTTCCTGAAATCATCAGGATTATTCTCACGGATCTCACGGAGCAAAGGCATGTGACAGAACTGGTTATGCTGGAGCAACCAATTCTTGGTCCATGAACTCCTCCCCACCCTGTTCATGGACTGGACTCATGTCAAGGTAAGGACCCCAACACCAAGCCCCCCGCACAGCACGAACTCTACAAGGAGTAGGTATACGCAACATGGCTAGAAAACGGTCGGCTGCTCAGAACGAAGTAACAGAACGAGACTAGAAAAGGCCAGTTCAGAACTAAGCGCAGCACCCTTTGGGCTCCTTTTGCTAATCTCATGTTAGTAAAAGTTTGGTGAGAGACGATTCACGCTTTTTCAGACTCGTGGTTTTCAGATCATTTTCTGCTGTTCAGTTTGTGCTTGTGGGTTTGTATCTGCTCTTCAGTGCGTGCAGCGAGTTACGCGTTACGTGTGACTCTTGTCATTGGGTTCTTGTTCATTCGTTACTGATTTTCAGGTCGCTCTTCACAGGCCTTGCTGTTCTTCAGTGCGTTCTGTTACTTCGTTCTGAGCAGCTGACCGTTTTCTAGCCATGTTGCGTGTACGTACTCATTGTAGAGTTCGTGCTGTGTGGGGTCTTGGTGTTGGGATCCTTACTTTGACACAAGCCCAGTCCATAATCAGGGTGGGGAGGAGTTCATGGACCAAGAATTGGTTGCTCCAGCATAACCAGTTCTGTCACATGCCTTTGCTCCGTGAGATCCGTGAGAATAATCCTGACGATTTCAGGAACTTTCTCTGGGTGACGGACCCCGCATTTTCACCGTTTGTTGGCTTTGCTGACCCCTTATATCGGCAGGTAGGATACCTGCATTAGGCAAGCCATCACTCCGGAGCAGAGGCTAGTCGCCACCCTGCGGTACTTGGCGACAGGGAGAAGCCTGCAGGACCTCAAGTTCTCGACAGGCATCTCCCCCCAGGCTCTGGGGATCATTATCCCAGAGACCTGTTCTGCCATCATCCAGGTCCTGCAGAAGGAGTATGTTAAGGTAAGATTTGTATCCTTTAACATCACATTTTATCGTATTTAATGTTTGCTAATATATTGTATTTCTTTCCTCATTCCCTAATTACCATGATTGTAATATGCTGTGAACATCCTCTTTGTCCTCATGCATGCTGGATTTTTTTTTTATTTTTTTTTTTGTCCTTTATACATATTTGCCTTCACTTACCTCCCCAGCATTCTCTCCTGGCCCTATATTCACCTCATGTATTCACTTAACAAGTTTTTTTGTCAGCTCCATAGTAGTGCTTTACCCTAAATACCCCCTAAAATGTTTAAAATTGTGATTTGTGCATAAAATTGTGGATTGTCATTTGGAACCCTCCCTCCCCCAACTGCTAACTCAGCTGATACCAATCCTCTATCTGCTGACTTTGCCCAACCCATACACACTATACCCACCTCTTTTGTGGTCAGATTTATGGATGAATTCCCCAAAGCATGTAGTGCAAGGGCCTGCCTGAATACTTTCAAATGGTACTGTTTAAAGTTTTTGTATCCTATTATTATCTTGATAGGTAATAGCAGAATGTAAAAATGTGCTAAAATGTGTATAGTGTGTATTTATATCTTATATCTGCACTGGAGCACCTGTGTGGGCCCCCTAATAAAAAGGGTGTTCTTGTGTTCCACACTAGTGCTCCTGTGTCCAGATGTGTAAACAGCTGCTGAGTGTCCTCTCTTTACACATAATCTAGTTTGCATTTCATTCTAGTTACAAACCTATCTAGACAACAAACTTATTTTAAGAGAAGTAGGCTAGCAAAAATGTATTGAAATGCATCTGGCCAAAACATGGTGTTTTCTAGGCCGAACGAACAATGTTTCCTATGAACGAATAATGTGTCCATGAACATGAAAGTTGCCATTTTAAACTACAACAGTAAAGAAAAGCACATGGAGCAGCACGAACGTTCTAAAAATAACTAATAGGAACACAGCACAACTACTTACTTTTTTGCAGCACTCTCCTGATCCTTCTATACTGATTGTGCTCCCTTAATTTGAGGTCTGACCACTGCTTCCTGAGTTGATCCTTGGATCGCCGTACCCCAAAAATTCTTCTGCAGACTCTTCACAACTTTCGCCATGATCTTGGCCTTTTTGACATTGGGGTTGGGGTAAGGTCCATACTTCCCGTCATAGTCGGCCCTTTTCAAGATGTCCACCATCTCCAACATCTCCCCAAAGGACATATTCGATGCCTTAAATCGTCTCCTTTGGGATCATGACGTTTCTGGCTCCGGGCTTTCCTCCTCCTCCTCGTTGCTGTAATTAGCACGCACTTGTTGTGTCTCCGCCATGTGCTATTCCCCCACTGCGCCGAACAAGAATGGGCAGGGAATAGACTAGAAAGAATGTCAGGGGCGGGCGGAGTTTCACGCATGTGCAGTAAATAAAGCGTAACACGCGTGCATAGTACGTATGATCTGTGAGCGGAGGAAGGAGTGTTGGAAGCGCTGATCGTGATAACGAAGGTAACATTTAAATTTGGGCCTATACTGCTTATAGATTGAGGCCTATATTGGGACAAGATTAGGAGACTTTAGCCTGACATTAGGGTTTGTCTTGTGTTGTGTCTTGCAGATAAAATGGATGGCTTCAATGACCACAACTTCCTCCCCCTGTTCATAAATAAATACAGGGAGCTGCCCTGTCTGTGGCAGGTGAAACACCCGCATTATAATCATAAACTAAAGAGGCAGGCAGCGCTGGAGAAACTGCTGGAGTTGGTGAAGCCGGTGGTCCACATGGCAACCATCCCCTATTTAAAAGCCAAAATTGGTGGCCTGAGGAGCACTTATCTTAGGGAGCGCAAGAATTTCCAGGATTCCCAGAGATCCGGAGCTGCAGCAGATGACCTTTATGTCCCCAGGCTGTGGTACTATGAGAGACTGTGATTTCTGTCAGACCAGACTGAAGTCAGGGAATCCCTCTCAACCCTTCCTTCCACTCTTCCTTCCATCCTATCTTCCACCCCAACTGAGGCTTCCGATGTCCAACCTGGGACTTCCAGCCAGGAAGAAGTGGAGGAGACCAGCTGGAATCAGGTATAGCATTCTTCTACAGATTTCTGGTCAATAAATAAATGATGTTTACTAGATGTTATTATTGATCACTAATTGCTGATTTATTAAAGGGTTTTACATATCAATAGACAGTAGTGGGCAAAAATAATTGGGACAAGAATGAAAAATGCTGGGCTCAGAATGATAGTCTGTTATATTTGTTAACATTCCATTTGCAACAGTCATGAGATGAAAATTGTGTGTGATTGATGAAGAAAAAACTAAAACTATGTCCCTTTTTCATACACAGGAAGACCTCAGCCAGGAGGAGGCTGTGGAATGTGGCACACAGGAGGAGGCTGTGGAATGTGGCAGCCAGGAGGGGGTGGGGTTTAGTGGCAGCCAGGAGGAGGCGGGGATAAGTGGCAGCCAGGAGAAGGCCGGGCCCAGTAGGAGCCTGACAGAATCGCAGGTCCCTCCCCTCCACCTTCCAAACAAAAGACCCAGGAAGGGGAGTAACGTGCAGGATTCAGCGCTCAGGCTGATCCAGGGGGCTTCTGCGTCCCTCAGAGCCTTCCCCACTCATGAAGAGGCCTTTGCCTGCATGGCTGCCAGAAAACTGAAGGACATGCAGGAGGGCCAATGCCTCATGTGTGAGGACATTCTTTATAAAACACTAACTAAGGGGGTGAGGGGCGAAATCACACCCAATACCCACCTGTGTAAGTTGGACCATCCTCCTCCTCCTCCCACACCTCCACCACCACAGACACAGCGTGGAAGGAAGACCAGAGAGTGATGACCTGGGTTCAGTCTGGTCTGACAAAAGATGCAGGCTCTTGTATGACCACAGCCTGGGGACACAGATGTCATCTGCTGCTGTTCATGATTCTCTTGGACTTCTGGACCAGATTGAACTCCCTTATATATGGACTCCTCAGGCCACCAATTTTGCCTGAACATAATTGATGTGTGCCCTGTAGGCCAAAGGCTTCACCAATTTCTGCAGTTTCTCCAGCGTTGCCTTCCTCTTTCTTTGGTTAGGACCCCTTAATAAAGACATTTTTTTTCAATTATACTCGATTATGTGTGTTTTCCTTAAAAAAAAACAGTTTGTTTGTGAGGAGGCAGGTACATTTCAAAAATACAATGTCAAATTAACAAGAGACACCAAACAATCTCCTTGAGATTAATAAATAATACAAGATAATAATGGTGTTGTGGTAACTTGACACACAAAACACACCCAAAACTATTCTGTAGTAAAAAAAAATAACCCGAAAAAAAAGATCAGTCTTTAAAAAATACAAAACCAAAAAAAAAATTAAAAAACACAAACTTAAAATTTTAAAATTTTTTAGTCAGATGTGACAAATAAAAAAATATTGATGAAATCACGATAAATAATAAAGAAAGAAGTTTGTGAGAAGTCTTTGTGAATATGAGCAGCAAAACAACTTCATTCTTCTAGCATTATAAAGAAGAAGAGAGTGCGCTGCATTAAACAATTTAAAACATTGCAGCGTGACGAAAGTGCTATATCCATTCCGAACGCTAATTTTACCAGACCGAGCAGTTCCGTCTCAGAATTTCTTCTGAGCATGCGTGGCACTTTGTGCGTCGGAATTGTCCACACACGGTCGGAATTGACACGATCGGATTTTGTTGTCGGAAAATTTTATAACCTGCTCTCAAACTTTGTGTGTCGGAAATTACGATGGAAAAAGTCCGATGGAGCCCACACACAGTCGGAATTTCTGACAACAAGCTCCGATCGCACATTTTCCGTTGGAAAATCTGACCATGTGTACAGGGCATAAGACCATGTCTGTAGATGCATCAATGTGAAAAATGTTGTTATTCAGCTGTACAGAGTTCTAAATAAGAATTTCTAAAAAGAAATGATCAAAAATTGCATTGTAGAGATCTCAGTAAAGACAAGTTTATTTAAAGCAAAAATAATTTTAAAAGAACAAAATGTATATATGTATGTATATATATCACATGACAGAAGCCACGGAAGACATCATTTAGATTTCCCCAATTTAGTTTTATGTGTAGTTCCTATTGATATCATGTTAAACTCAAGCTTGATTTCATAAAACCATGATAAATAACCTTGACAAATGTAAAATGTGACAAAATGTATTATGAGCAAATAATACAATACAATAATGTAACTGATGACAAATCACAAAAGCTTATATCTGAAAACAGCATCAATAATAAAAGGAAAGATTTGCATTTTACACCGAAAATTATGTTTGGATTAATGTTCTTGGAACAAGATGCAAAGTGTCTTATATCAATTCCATGTGCTATGGAAATTGCATGTCATGATTTGCAGTCTTTTGGAATTTTATCAATGACTTCCTGAAAATTCTCATAAATTGTGGTGATTATGATGCAGTGATCAATCATATTGAAAAGATATTTGTTACAATAGTTC
Source organism: Aquarana catesbeiana (assembly GCF_042186555.1). Taxonomy (NCBI): domain Eukaryota; kingdom Metazoa; phylum Chordata; class Amphibia; order Anura; family Ranidae; genus Aquarana; species Aquarana catesbeiana. The sequence continues at coordinate 225,103,035 of NC_133327.1, forward strand.
TATTTGTCAGTCCAATATCTTGCTAACCAATTTATGGTTATTATTCATCATGTGCTAAGCTATGTAAGCACCCAACAAATTATTCTAAAAGAGCATAGATTGTACTTATTTTTTTCATTTCCTGAATGATCTTTGTGCTTTAGCACACATCATTGAAATGGTAAATGGGGGGAAGGGACGTGAAGATCTATTCTTGATTAATGTGCATTTTGATTATACATTTTATGTCCAGGTAGATAATCTCCTGATAGGACCTTGCTGTCATGTTACAGCAAACTGCCCTTGACATTAATGTCTCAGCTAAGCTTTACTCTAATGAGAAATAGGTGAGAGGAGTAGTTTTCTGGGAATATTTCATACATCATTATATGTTAAACCTGCAGGGAATGTTGGAGGATATTAAAGAATCTAAAAATAGTTGATTTAAAGCAATAGATTTTCACTCCGTGCGGACAGCACATTCATAGTCATACAGAATATATAAAAAAAGATATGTTTCAAATCAAAAATAGCCATGTGAGAAGCCTCAGATTGCAGCCTCTGAGCTCTAGGCCACTTTACAGGTCCAAGGCAGTGAAATTGAACATATTCAGTGTAACAGCAAGTAATGTTGGCCGAGAACTAATACTTACACTTGAAGTTGCTCACAAAGGAATTTTTCTTTATGACAGCTTCTCTTTAAGCAAATATCCTGTAAAATATCTGATGTTTTATGCACAGTGATTTTACGCTTTAAATCTGGGAAGTGGTAAAGCCCCATTCTTACAGATGTAGCTTAGATCCAGAAAAAATATCACAACTGCGAAGATATGTTTTATAGTTAGTGAGTAGCAACATTTCAATTGTTCCAGGGTGTTATTTATACTGTACATGTAATACAATAATGTTAAACATATTACTATTATGCCCTGTACACACGGTCGTATTTTCCGCCGGAAAATGTGTGATAGGACCTTGTTGTCGGAAAATCCAACCGTGTGTGGGCTGCATCACACATTTTCCATCGGAATTTCCGACACACAAAGTTTGAGAGCTTGCTATAAAATTTTCCGACAACAAAATCCGTTGTCGGAAATTCCGATCGTGTGTGCACAAATCCGACGCACAAAGTGCCACGCATGCTCAGAATAAATTAAGAGACAAAAGCTATTGGCTACTGCCCCGTTTATAGTCCCGGCATACGTGTTTTACATCACCACGTTCAGAACGATCGGATTTTCCAACAACTTTGTGTGACCGTGTGTATGCAAGACAAGTTTGAGCCAACATCCGTTGGAAAAAATCCATGGATTTTGTTGTCGGAATGTCCGATCAATGTCTGACTGTGTGTACGGGGCATTCGAAGTCACATGTATTATTTAAATTTGTGGAGTATAGATGTAACAACTTTAAAAATATAAAAAATATGACCCTGTCACATGCATTACCAGAAGAGAATGTAAGTGGTCATGCAAACTTTCATTGCAAAGGCATATTCCATTGTCACAATCAAAACCCAAGCTGAGCAGTAACATGCAGCCACTGGTAAAGTGAGTATATGTAGACAGAAAGTGACTGAAAGAAGCTGGAGGAAATCATCAGTGCTGAGAAACAAAATGGTGAAATCAATATTTTATAAAAGAAAGAGACACGTTAGTTGTTTATGGTGACAAAATGTCATCTAGTTAGGGTTAAAACTATGTTAAATCTATTCACTGTTAACTCCTCTCTTCCTCATGTGCAGTGTGCAAAAATGTAAAATTCCCAACATTACCACAATGGCAAGTAAGACACTGAATTTTTTTTCTTTAAAGCTTTGATGTATTAAAACCAATGTTCCCTATAATATAGAATAATAGTATAAATTTTGTTAATGCTATAATTTTCCCAGAAGTTGATCCAATGAATATTCTCACTTCTTTACCAACTTTAGCTGGTAGTATATTTCCTGTGTCAGGTTAGTGCTTAAGGATTTTCCGCAGACAAAACCTCAGACTTTTGTCCAAAGGTGTGTGCCTGGATTTTGTCTTTCATACAAACGACAAGGAATTGTCGACCAACAAACACGAACGTACTGACGTACTACATGGTTTTTGAGCTCTTTAGCGCCACCCTTTAGGCTCCTTCTGCTAATTTTGTGGTATGCCGTGTACACACGAGTGGAATATTTCACAGAAAAAGTCCAACGGGAGCTTTTCATTGTATATTCCGATCGTGTGTATGCCCCATCGGACTTTGCACATCGAAAATTTTGACAGACCTAGAAAGAGAACATGTAAATTTTTCTGACGGAACCAATTCCTACCGGGAAAACCGCTTGTCTGTATGCTCTTCTGACGTACCAAAAATGACGCATGCTCTGAAGCAAGTACGAAGCTATTGGCTACTGGCTATTGAACTTCCGTTTTCTAGTCACGTCCTACGTGTTGTACATCACCGCATTCTGGACAGTCGGAATTTGGTGTGACCATATGTATGCAAGACAGCTTGAGCGGAATTCTGTCGGAACTCCGTCGAAAAACTTTCAGAGTTTATTCCGACGGGAAAACCAGTCATGTGTACAGGGCATTAATAGAAGTTTGGTGAGTGTTGATTTGCGCTTTTCATTTCGCGCTTTTCATTTAGCATTTTTCATTTTGTGCTTTTCATTTAGTGTTTTTCATTTCACGCTTTTCATTTCGCGTTTCAGTTTGCGCTTTTCAGTTTGCGATTTTCATTTCGTGCTTTCGTCAACCAGACATGTTGCAGAATCGGAGGAGATAACGTGTTATTTATTATTGGCCTTGCAGTTATTGCTTTGATTCAAATCCAGTCCAGAAACAGGAGGAGGAAGAGTTCTTGGACCAAGAATTGGTTGCTTTATTAATCGTGACCAATTATGTCATATGCCTTTGCTGCGGGAGCTCCAGAAGAATAATCCAGATGATTTTCGGAATTATCTCCTGATGACGGACCCCTGCTTTCACCAACTCTTGGCATTGTTGACCCCCTATACTAAGAAGCAGGACACATGCATGAGGCTTTTATTTTATTTTTGGGTTGAATAATAATGATTTGATTTGGTATATTTTCTATATTTTTGGATGCATAGAATGCACTTTTTGACTAAGTTCTATTGACAGATACAGTAGCATGTCTAATTTTATTTGTTTTCTTTTTTTAATGCACAATAAAAAAAATGTGTAGAATAATACTTGGCTATGTGTTTTACTTCAAATGAAAGTTTGGGAGTAGGCAGTTACATTTAAAAAAATATAATGTAAAATTGACAAGGGACAACAACATAGTTGTATCTTTGATTTTAAAAACTATGGGATAATGGTGTTGTGGTAACTTGCCCAAATAAAAATAAAGCATAATAATATTATTCTTGATATCAATAGAAAAAAAAGCCTTTGAAAACTTGTTTGCAATAACTCGCTGCATTTCGAGATTTCATCATTTGCCACCTCAAGAATGTTAATTCTCCTTTACGAACACTAGTTTACAAGACCGACCCCTTCTGGCTCATCCTTGCTTACAAGCATGCGTGTTTGTACTTTGGACTTTTGTCCGACGGACTTGGGTACACACGATTGGAAAGACCGACAACAGACATTTGTCCGCGAAAAATCCGACAACAATTGTCCAATGGAGCATACAAATGGTCGGATTTTCCGCCAACAGCCTGTCATCACACATTTCCTGTCGGAAAATCTGATCGTGTGTATGAGTCTTAAGACTCAAGGGTTCAGTGTTTTGTTGCTGTGGCTCATAACATAACTTGTTGATCACTTTGCATTACTTTTAAAGGTAGTTGCATACATGCAGGATTGAATAAAATCACTTAGCGACATCTTATCAACTTGAAAAGGGAGGGAATTCTGTGTTTTTAAAAGTAGTGGTTTTCATTTTAGTGGTGTAAGATGTGGTACTCTGGTTAAGAGGGATTAGACTCTCCCAGATGTACCCATGTATATATGCAGTCCTGGGTTCATTTTATTAAGACATTTCAGCCCCACTCAATTTAGACGTGAGCCAAGCAAAAAGCATGTGTTGGTGTTTGATATGTCACTTACTACATTATTTTGCATATATTTCAGTAATATTTTTAAAAGAAAATCTTTCAACAGCGAATCATTAGCAAAAGGTAAAGGGTATGACTTAAAACAAAAAACACTGATCCAGTAGCATGGCTCACTGAAAGAGGGGACAGCACTATACTAGTTCTAAAGATTTCAGTAGAATGATATTTTATAACATTTCAGGTTTGTAAATTTCTTAATCTCAAATTCCTCAGACCTGTTTGCCCCTATTTAGTCAGATGAAATACACATGCTATAGCTTGTCACTTTACAACCCTGCGTCTGCATAATTTTTGGATGTTGCAACACCTCACTATCACCACTCTTCACCACTACATAAAACACTGGATTAAACTTTAGCACACTGCTGATGACAAATAAAGATCAAAATCTAATTTAAACTAGAATCTAAATAAAATTGTAATAAACCAGTACAGCTTCAGATTCACTAAGGCATTGGAATTGCATGAAAATATATTTTGTCATTGCAGTATGAAAGTTAAAATATACGTTTTATAAGAAAAATATGTTTGGTTTAAACATTTTCTTTTTGTGTAAGCACTGAAAAAATAAGTAAGAGCACTTGGTATCCATATGCAACAGTAATTGTAAAAATATGCAGTATGTATTTTTTATTTTACTAGAAAAGTGTGCATATGTGACTGAGTGTCTGATTTTTATGAGACACTGAAGTCTACTGTAAACAATGTACCAAATGAGAGCATTATAAACATGACAAAATGTTTTGGTGTGAAACAAAAATATGATATTTGGTGTAAATATCAGTCATTTCTTGTCTTTGCTTAGAATACTGTAGTACAAAATCAATAAAAACTTTTCTCCAACTAGCTAAATTTTAGATTCAGTGCACACAGTGAATTAAGAGTCACTCTCTTTTTCTAATTTAGGCTGAGCACTTTCAAGACCAAAGAGATTCCAAGCTATGGCAAAATCTCTAGTAAAAAAGGAATTTTGAAACTCACTATAACTTTTAAGGGAGCCCAAAAATTGATAAACTGTCAAACTCTGTAATTGGGCACACAAATCTTAGTGTATATGAGTAGTATTAGCAGTAGTATTAGCAGTAGTTAGCGTTCCTTTTGGCTCAAATTTTAATCTGTTATTTTATTTTATGATTTATTTATTTTTTTGCTGCTACTGTGAGCACATTCAAAAATGCCAAAAACTGGTCTAATAAAATAACCATAAACATGCATGCTCTTTTATTATAGTGCTCTTTAAAAGCTGATCTGTATGCTATGATAATCTTTGTTAAAGTCCATGCAGAGTAGCAGGAGAATGTCTGTGATCACTGTGCACAGGAGCCTCTGTGAGAAAAGTGCAAAATTGAATGACCTATCCCTCAGTTACAATAATACATAATAATACACCACATAGTGAGGCAAGGTAGTGAGCTTTATTCGGTGGCTAGGCCATGACCAATGTTTTCTTGAAACCATGCCACAGTTCAGGCATGGTTTCAAGAAAATATTGTATTACCTCTATACAGCCAGAAAGCTTGGCGGATACCAATAACAGAACATAAACTAAAGAATGCAAAGAATTAACATGAGTACGACATTTACAAATAAATATCCATCCAACTGCATTATATGTCATTTTCTAGTTGACTACAACTCAGCTTTAAGATATACTGTATAGGCCAACTTTGCAGATATAACATTTTACCTTTTTCTTTTCTCTTTCTTTTGAGAGCTATCATCAAGGGTACAGTTTGTTCAGATTTTTGTTTACATTAGTTTGTTTTCAGACACATGCAAGAGGCTACTAGATATGTTTGGAGTTACATCAAAGAATGCATCTTTGGAACACTAGTATCTGAGGCCAGCTCACAACTGGCAGATGGGGATCAAATGACAAAATCACAGCTACTCTTTCATTTACTGTTTTTCTGTTTGCTACCAGCTTATGCTGTATAGAAATCCTATTTTTACGGTTTCTGCTTTTGAAGGTATTTATTGAACCAGGTTTGAAAAGAAACATAATATTTTACTGTTATTTTTTATGACAAAATTGGTACATCATCCTTTGTTTATGGCATATTTGTCAAGCAATACCTTTAGCATTTTGCCAATGCCACAACAAAATGAAGCAATTTCTCTACTCCTGGCTCAAACAGGCACTTGGAGCTGACTCTCTACCAGCTACTTTTGTCATTGAGTTGGCCCAACACACACCCCGTGCCCCCCCTTCCACCGGACTCCTCTCCACACTCCATCATTGCACAGATACTCTATATTCAGGACGGGGTGGCCATTCTGCACCTGGCAAGAGAAAAATGGACACTCTGTTACAATTGTAATACCATCTTTATTTACCCAGATTTTTCAGTAGAGGCCCAGTGCCAGTGTGCCTTCTTCACGGCTGTGAAGGATCGCCTTAGGGCTTAAGGCCTTCAATATGCTATGCTGTTTCCAGCTAAATTACAGTTGTGATCATAAGTTTACATACCCTGGCAGAATTTATGATTTCTTGGCCATTTTTTAGAGAATATGAATGATAACACAAAAACTTTTCTTTCACTCATGGTTAGTGTTTGGCTGAAGCCATTTATTATCAATCAACTGTGTTTACACTTTTTAAATCATAATGGCAACAGAAACTACCCAAATGACCCTGATCAAAAGTTTACATACCCCAGTTCTTAATACCATGTATTGCCCACTTTAACATCAATGACAGCTTGAAGTCTTGTGTGGTATTTGTGGATGAGGCTATTTATCTTCGTAGATGGTAAAGCTGCCCATTCCTCTTGGCAAAAAGCCTCCAGTTCCTGTAAATTCTTGGGCTGTCTTGCATGAACTGCACGTTTGAGATCTCCCCAGAGTGGCTTAATAATATCGAGATCAGGAGACTGAGATGGCCACTGCAGAACCTTCATTTTATTCTGCTGTAGCCAATGACAGGGCGACTTGGCCTTGTGTTTTGGATCATTGTCATGTTGGAATGTCCAAGTACGTCCCATGCGCAGCTTCCTGGCTTATGAATGCAAATGTTCCTCCAGTATTTTTTGATAACATACTGCATTGATCTTGCCATCAATTTTGAACAAAATTCCTGTGCCTTTGTAGCTCACACATCCCCAAAACATCAGTGATGTACCTCCGTGTTTCACAGTAGTAATGGTGCACCTTTCATTATAGGCCTTGTTGACTCCTCTCAAAAAAAGTAGCGTTTATGGTTGTGGCCAAAAAGCTCAATTTTGGTCTCATCACTCCAAATAACTTTGTGCCAGAAGGTTTGAGGCTTGTCTCTGTGCCATTTGGCATATTGTAAGCGGGATACTTTGTGTCATTTGTGTAGTAATGGCTTTCTTCTGGCGACTCAACCATGCAGCCCATCTTTCTTCAACTGCCTCCTTATTGTGCATCTTGAAACAGCAACACCACATGTTTTCAGAGAGTCCTGTATTTCACCTGAAGTTATTTGTGGGTTTTTCTTTGCATCCCAAACAATTTTCCTGGCAGTTGTGGCTGAAATTTTATTTGGTCTACCTGACCGTAGTTTGGTTTTAACAGAACCCCTCATTTTCCACTTCTTGATTAGAGTTTGAACACTGCTAATCGGCATTCTAAATTCCTTGGATATCTTTTTATATCCCTTTCCTGTTTTATGCAGTTCAACAACCCTTTCCCGCACATTCTTTGACAATTCTTTTGGTTTCCCCATGACTCAGAATGCAAGATGCAAGGGTCTGTTGGGAGTACAGAAACTCACCTTTTATACACACACACACACACACACACACACACACACACACACACACACACACACACACACACTAATTTACACACACACACTAATTACAAGCAACAGATCACAGGTGGGGATGGTTACCTTTAATAGCCATTAAAACCCCTTTGTGTCAACTTGTGTGCATGTTATCATGTCAAAATCACCAGGGCATGTAAACTTTTGATCAGGGTCATTTGGGTAGTTTCTGTTGCCATTATGATTTAAAAATAGTAAATAGAGTTGATTGATAATAAATGGCTTCAGCCAAACACTAATCATGAGTGAAAGAAAAGTTTTTGTGTTATCATTCATATTCTCTGAAAAATGGCCAAGAAATCATAAATTCTGCCAGGGTGTGTACACTTATGAGCACAACTGTACGTGTCACCCAGGATGGAAAAGTTAATTTTTTCACTCATCTGAAAGAAGCCCTGTCCTGTCTGGATGATTACTTTCGGCCTGCTCCTAGATGATTATTATGATAGATGTTATTCTTTGGTGCTTCTGCAGGCTAGGTTTTCACCCCACTGTCTTTTACATTGTGCTGTTAATTACCTGCCACTATGCTAAAATCTGTGGCTCCTTCTGTATGCAATATCGTGTGCGTGTGCATTGAGGCAGTTATTCTATTACTATTTCTATTAGTTTTTCTATTACTTAGTGTCCCGGACTCTTCTGTTTAAAATATACCCCAGAGAAGGAGAAGAAAGAGGGTAGGGGAGGGAGGATGAGAAAGGTAAGGGCTAGGTAGAGAGGCCTGGCAACCCTCTGACCTAACTGGGACAAAGATTGCTTGGCTGTATTTAGATGAGGGGAGCCTCCGCCTCTCATTATGTCACTCTCCTCCTCTTTGGGGAATAAATATGATTTACTTGGTCGATTTAATAGGGTTCTAGGATATACACCTTTTTATATGTTTGTAATACTATGTATGTAGTAGGAATGGTATGTGATTTAAAGGTTCTTTTTATCTTTGGTTGCTTATTTATGAAAGTTGTTGTGGCTTTTTTTGGGACGTATTGTCTTTGTCAAGTTTTTTTCTAAAAATGAATAAAAAAAAAAATCAAACAGTTAAACCCATATTACTGGTGTTTTGTAACTGTTTTAACATCTGCTGTTTTACTACTTATCTACTGGGACTATGACTTGCATTTTCTTCCCTGCTGATCACTTGTTTCCCATCCTTGCAAAGAACTTGCCGATTTCCACGGTGAGCCTCTCAGGCTTCAACGCATCCCCTGACCCATTAGTGGGGCTTCCACAGGGCATTTTGTTTGTTGTTTTGTTGATGGGACTTAAGCTTTCTGTTTTTGGGATGGGAGAGCGGGGATGGTTAGGGTGGGTATTTGTGACTTTTTTTGTAAGAGCATTTCAGGTACCTTTTCCTTTTTTTTTTGCCTTCCTTTGCATCCCTTACTACTACTACTTACATCAACGTCACTCCAGGTGGTAATACCATACTATGTGCTCCTCCATGTCTGTACTTGTATTTTATGTCTACAGCTTTGAGAATTGTTTCCTGGAATACAAGGGGGTTGTATTCACCTCAAAGTGATCCCTAATATTTTCTATTCTTAAAAAGCATAGGCCCCATATTGTGTGTCTACAGGAGACTCACTATACTGTCCAAATCCTTTCATGCTACCCACACCTCCTACTCTTGAGGAGTCTCTATCCTGTTGGCCAAATCATTTCCTGGTGACATAGTGAAGGTGTCTACATACCCTGATGGCTGGGTTGCCAACTGTCTGTAAATTTATGGACAGTCTGTAAATTTAAGCCATATACATGCTGTCTGTAGATGTCTATTTTCTTTGTCCGTAAAAAATTTGGCGGGGGGCTGGTTTCAGAGCTGTGCATGTTTGGCAGCACTCTGGTGGCCTCGGCCGTCGGAATGCTGCCACTGGGGATGCCATGCTTTTAATAGCATACACATCTGGAGGGATGTCGCAACTACCTGTTTATAAAACCCCAGGTCTGGGCAGTTTTCCAGCTGAATGGTACGTCAAATTCAATCAATTGTTAAGCCCCATTCTTTTTCGCACATTTACAACAGCTCTGGATGTGGGAGTTCTGCCCCCTTCTATCAGGGAAGCATTAACTGTGCTCATTTTAAAACCACAAAAAGATCCCCTTTAATATGACTCGTATTACCCTATTTCTTTAAGAAATTCATTCCTAGCAGCTCCACTGGCTCTTTCAGAATTTACAATACCCCCATAACTGTCCACCTACCCATGTCATTATTTCCCTGGATACTAGTAATACATTTGATAGTGTTGACTGACCCTATTTCTTTCAGATACTGCAACAATATTGTTTTGGCCCTCATATGATTGCTTAGATATATCTTTTATTTACAACCCCTATGGCCAGAATCCAAGTGAATTTCCAAGTTACTGAGGCTTTCCCTATATGTCATGGCACCTGTCAAGGCTGCCTGCTATCACCACTATTATTTGCTTTGGCCATAAAGCCCCTGGCAATTCGAGTCCGCACATCCCCTAACATTAGTGGCCTCCCCATTGATAAGATTGAAGAACGCATCTCACTATGCAGGTGATACTTTGGTTTATTTAGCAGATTCAGTTGATTCTTTATATTCCCTATTACATGAAATCACATTTTTTGGTAATTTTTCTGGTTTCTGGGTGAACTGGGACAAATCTAGCCTGTTTCCCTTAAACCAGGAAGCCGTGTCAATGATTCACTGGCCTCCAAATTACAAGCTGTTTCTTCCTTCCGATACTTAGGTGTTCAGGTCCAATTGCCCCTTAACTCCTGCATTGCTAATAATGTGTGTCTCTTGGTGTCCCAACTACAATGTCAAACAAAACAGTGGATGGATCTACCATTGGATTTACTTACCCAACTACGGTACATTATAGCCAACTCCCTTTGTAGGGTACCTAAGTCCATTTTTCGCCAAATTGACATCATATGCACAGTGTTTCTATGGCATCATAGACCACCCAGAATAGCACTGGAGCTATTAAAGCTGCAAACTCAGCTGGCAAGTCTAGCTTTTCTTAACTTTTACCTCTACTACCTGGCATCCCAAATGGTATATGTTCATCCCACGTTAGATAATGCCTGTATGACTATAGAAGCAGCTATTGCCTCCTCCATGAAAACGCTCCGTAAGCACAGTTTCCTACTCACCAAGAGACCATGAGCACCACCCTCTAACTGTTTTCCACTGATGTAACCTGTGAAGGGCTAGAGGTTGTGCCGCCATTCTCTGCAGGTTTGACGGCCCCTTATGTAAGTTTGAAAGAGGAATTTCTTTTTATACTGGTTGTTTTTATACTGGATGTTTTTTATGTATAATATATAATATTATTATTATATATTATATATTATAATATTTGTGAATTTTAAAATACTACACTATGAGCAAAAATATTGTTTTTGGTTGGTGACACTATGCTAATAACTCTGGTACTATCCCCTGGTGGAGTGGAATAGAGCAGTCTGGTCCTGCCATCTGTGAAGCGAGAGTGCTGATGCTGGATGCCATTTACACAAAGCACTTATTGCTGTTCTAATAGTCTGTTGCAGTCTGCAGGATGCTTTCGGCCTGAGCAGATGTCCAGCTGTCTAATGTGAAAACCATCCAAGACATATCAAGCCTATATCAGTTACCTTCTACGTACCCCCTTGAACCATCTACGGTTGCCTTATCAGGATCCGCCCTCAGCCTCAGTGGAGCTTCAGGTTTTAAACCCTTTTATGCCCTCCATCTTTGGGCCTTTCTTCAATTTTTGAGGAATCAAACTACTTATTTACATGTATATGTAACAAATTCTTCATCGCTATGCATGAAGTAACAACACTTTGAATACGTTAAGTAACCTCTATCTACCACAATCAGGAATACGTTGGATAGACAGACAGTGTCAGTGCCTTTGTTTTTAATCATTCTGGAATGCTAAGTCAGCTTACACAGTGCCAATAAATCTCTGTAAACCTATATCCACCCCGAGGAATGAGGCTAAGTAACTCCGAAACGCATCGGCTGCAAGTATATTGGTACCAACATCTTATCTGTGTACAAGTGCATGAGTTGCATTCCTTACAATGTGTGCTATATTGTTTATTGACGTTTTTATTATGTTTTGAAATGAATAAACTACTGTTTATATATTATATACTCTCCCTACGCTTCTCTACATGTGCCTTTAAAGTCCACTATTAGGGGAATTTTCTCTTTGTTTGAAGGCTAAAGTGAAGCACTTTTATTTGTTTTACACCCACAACAATATGAACTGTTTATTTGTGTTGTTCTGGCAAACTTCAGTTTATAGTCACATTTTGGTGGACACTTTTATTATTTTAATGCTGCATTTTTGTTATAATTTAGTTATTGGTGTACTATATAGCTACCCATTGCACGCGGCTGTTTAAATTTCACTGAAAAAGTGCTTTATATTACTATTTTTTCTCTAATCTCTCTAATTGTGTACAATGTAGCCTTACGGAAATCCCCTTCACCGCTAAAAATTCAACAATGGTTTCACTGCATTGAGGATATGCAGCTTATTGAAAATTTAAGTAGCTCCCTTTATGGTCCACCAGTAAATTCACCAAGACTTTGTTCTATTGGTTGGGCTTCTCCTATACAGATGATTCTAAACAAATAATGGATGGCCCACCTCTGATGAACCAATAGATAGACCCCCCCCCCTTGGTAACAACTTGTTAAGCCCCTTTTGGCTCTGCAAGGTGTACAACTTAATTTACCTCTTATTTCCTCCCGCCCAATGCAGTTTCCCTATATTATCCCTCTTCTCCCTCCTCTTTGCCCCTCTTCTTATACTTCTTTTATACCTTTCCCCTACTTATTTCTTCTGCCCCTATAGGCTGGAATCCATTCTTGTATTCTATAATTTGGTCAGGCTATATAGCCTAGACAGTAGAAGTTGGTTACTATTAGATGAGACACATTTACCAGTCTAGTGATATAGTGACAAACAGTGATGTGTTTATTTGTGCTATTTACAGGCTATATACTGGTGCTGTACAGTGCTAAAAAAAGACACATTTCAAAAACTTCCAAAACAAAATCCTAGCCTAGCCTATCCAGTACGGGCACTAATTACGTAATCACAATCCTACCTAACAGGCTGTCCAAGCCTAAAGCTTCTCAGCTTCCACATACATAGTTTAGCAGTTCTCATCAACCTTTAGCTCTACTAGGCATGACCTGTCTGCTTCACAGGTTGCCTGTGTGCCACGGGAAAGCCTAAATGGGCTGAAAGGGATAGGTGAGAAACCCAAAGTCGAAAATGGATCAGAGGTTTTGAAAGGTGTACAAGGGGAACCTGGGAGATGTGTAAATCCCAAATAGGACTTTTCTTTTTCCTGTGTGCTGGTGTGAACAGCCTTAATAATCTTACATGAGAGAGGGGGGAAGGTTTGGGAAAAGGTTTGGGAAATTACAGCAGAAATGCTGTAGCCATGTGTTTCCATCCCTGTATATAATATTACAGAAAGAGAAATGGGACTTTAAATGAGGCACGTGTACAATGGCTGGTGATTTGATCAAAGGTAAAAAATATTTAATAATTCATACATTTACACTAGTTAATTTTTTAACAAGATGACATAGTACATTTAATGCATAGTGATAAAAAAGATGAACGGTGTAAAGAGGAACCTGAGAGATGTGAAAATCCCAAATAGGACTTTTCTTTTTCTAGGCTCTATGTGAGACACTCTGCTGCAATATATAGTCCCTGTCATTGTATTAGTAGGATTGAATACAACACAGATGCAGAGTGAGGGGCTCCAGAATATTGATTCTGAGTGGAGAAAACAGATTTTTCAGGTTTCTCCAGGTTTTGTAATTACTGAATCAGGGTCTGGAGTCCAAAGGTATCAAAGAGCTTTAGGAGGAAGGGAGCCTCTACCCCTGTGTCCAGGTCTTGCCAGAGACCAGCAAGGTGTGTGTGCTGGTGTGAACAGCCTTAATAATCTAGGGTCTGGCTGCAGTACAGGGCTCCACCCTCCACAGGATTCTGTGAGGGTGCAAGGGAGCAGCCAGAGGCATGATGTCTGCACGGTGTGGGGACGTCTGTAAAAGAACAGACAGAGGCTCTAATCCTGAGGGCCAAAGTGTACAGAATGTGCAGAGAGAGGTGCAGAGGTTGCAAGCAAATTCCACTTAAACCTTTATTAAAATTGCAAGGAAACTGACCATTTCCCATTTCACTGCTTCTTCACAGCATTTTGACCCTGATTTATCAAGCTTTCATATCATATGCCCTATGAATAATTATCATCAGCTTTATTATCATTGTTTTAACACCCAAGTGGCTGCATTTTTTTTTCGATTGACTGACAAAGTAAACATGTTGGTGGCAATTTAGCTTTTTACCTACTACATGCAAGGTAAAAAGCTAGTATTGCATCGGTTCTGCAGTGCCCTGATCATCGCACAGGATTGTAATGTACCTCTTTCTTTGGTTTTATAGGAAAACATATATCCCCACCAAAGACACCAGCCTAGCACATCAAGTTGTATGCCTTTCAGTGTGTGTGTATATGTGCAATGTCGGGGAAGGGGTCTTAAAAGGCCTATAAAAACTTCCTAATAATACAAGTGCAAAATGCAACAATGATTTAAATGATTTCTTCACCAATGCCAGAAGTCTGCTGACAAAAATAGGCGAGTTGGAGGCTTTGGTGCATGAAGAGAACTATGATTTAATTGGTGTTACTGAAACTTGGCTTCAAACTAAATATGATTGGGCTGGTAATATTCCTTCCTATGCTTTCTTTCAGAGAGACAGGGTAAAACAAATGGGAGGTGGCGTCTGTCTCTATGTGAGAACCGATCTAAAAGTTAGTGTGAAAGAGGACCTTGTTAATGGAAAGTGCGGTTGTGCTGAGGCATTATGGGTGGAGTTACATATGGGTGGGCATGTTGGTGGGGACTAAGGAAAGTGTATTCTTATACCCTTAGGAGTTGACAGAGGCATTGCCTTGAACACGTGAAGTAGTGTTAAGGTGGCACTCTTAATTAATGGACAGTACTTCTTACCTTATAGACATCCATCTCTGCTCTCTCTGTTAACTTCTCTTGTTACAACACTCCGGCTGAACACCTTGTTTCAGAAACCTATGCAGCATTTGTGAGCCAGTGGCACTCCGCATACCGTACTTCACAGCCAGGACTCTTCACTCCCCCAGTGACCCAGTTGTCATTATTATTATTATTATTATATGAGATTTATATAGCGCCAACAGTTTACTCAGCGCTTTACAATGTATAAGGGGGGACAACACAATTACAGTACAGTTCAATACAAAAGGTACAGGAGGGCCCTGCTCGTAGAGCTTACATTCAAAAGGGAGGGGGTGGTGGTACAAAAGGTAATAGCTGCAAAGAATGATTTGATGGGGGTGGCTCAGGGACAGTTATGTGGGTGTGGGATAGGCTTCCCTGAATAAATGAGTTTTCAGGGATCTCCTAAAGGTAGACAGGGTAGGGGCTGATCGGACATACTGGGGCAGGGAATTCCAGAGGATGGGAGAGGCTCTGGAGAAGTCCTGAAGGCAAACATGGGAGGAGGTAACAAGGGAGCTAGAGAGCAGGAGGTCCTGGGAGGAGCGGAGGGGGCGATTTGGGCGATATCTGCAGATGAGGTTGGTGATGTAGATGGGGGCGATGTTGTGAATGGCCTTGTATGTTATGGTTAGCATTTTGAATTTTATACAGTGGGGGAGGAGAAGCCAGTGAAGGGATTGGCAGAGAGGAGCAGCAGTCACGGATCGATTAGTGAGGTGTATTAGTCTAGCAGCAGCATTCATAATAGACTGAAGGGGGGATAGCCTGCTTAAGGGTAGGCCATTAAGGAGAGACTTGCAGTAGTCGAGGCAGGAAATAATCAAGGAGTGAATAAGTTGCTTTGTGGTGTCATTAGTCAGGAAGGGTTGAATTCTGGAGATGTTGCAGAGGTTAAGGCGGCAGGATTTAGCCAGTGATTGGATATGGGGGCTGAAGGAGAGGTCAGAGTCAAGGATTACACCCAGGACCCTGGCATGTGTGGAGGGACCAATGGTTGTGTTGTTGATATTAATGGTGAAGTCACAGGAGGGGGACCGTAAAGGAGGAAATATAACAAGCTCAGTTTTAGAAAGATTAAGTTTGAGGAAGTGGTGTGACATCCATACCGATATGTCATTCAGCAAGTTTGAGATCCGTGAGGAGATAGTGGGGGTGAGTTGAGGAGTGGAGAGATAGATCTGTGTGTCATCGGCATAGAGGTGGTATTGGAAGCCATGGGAGGTTATCAACTGGCCCAGGGAAGAGGTATAGAGTGAGAAAAGAAGAAGCCCAAGGACGGAGCCTTGGGGTACCCCAACAGAAAGAGGAAGGGGAGCAGAGGAGATGGAGTTGTAAGTGACACTGAAAGTGCACTGAGATAGGTAGGAGGAGAACCAGGATAATGCAGAATCACGGAGGCCAAGGGAGTGTAATTTGCTGAGGAGCAGCAGGTGGTCAACTGTGTCAAAGGCAGCAGAGAGGTCTAAAAGTATGAGTATGGAGTAGTGGCCATTGGTTTTGGCAGTTATTAGGTCATTGGTGATTTTTAGTAGGGCAGTTTCAGTAGAATGTTGTAGGCGGAAGCCAGACTGTAGGGGGTCGAGAAGGTTGCTGTCCGTGAGGTAGCGACTCATTTGGTCATAAACAAGGTGTTCCATGAGCTTGGAGGCAAACGGGAGAAGGGAGATAGGTCTTAAGTTATTCAAACAGGTGGGGTCTAGTGAGGGTTTTTTAAGTATGGGGGTAACCAGTGCATGTTTGAGCGGGGAAGGAAAGGTGCTGGAGGAGAGGGAGAGGTTGAAGATGTGGGTTAGGGAGTTGAGGATAGAGTGGGAAGGTGGTCGCAGTAATTGAGAGGGGACAGGGTCCAGGGGACATGTAGTGAGGTGGGCCATGGAGAGGAGTTTATCAACTTCTTCTGTGGTAACTGGGCAAAAGGAGGAGAGTATTGAGTGGGGTGTTGGACCTGATATGTTGTGTAGGGGAGGAATTTGAATGCTGGATATCTCCTTGCGAATTGTGTTGATTTTGCTATTGAAGTGTTTGGCAATATGTTGAGCGGTAAGCAAGTTGGTGGGTGGGGGCAGTGGGGGTGAAGTAAGGAATTAAGGGTAGAAAAGAGTTGACGAGGTTTGGATGAGAGGGTTTTGATGAGAGTGTTGTAATAGGTTTGTTTAGCAGTGTGGAGGCAGGAGTTGTATTTGAGAAGGACAGATTTGTAGAGGGTAAAATCTTGCAGGGATTTAGATTTACGCCATGCTCGCTCAAGAGCACGGCTGCGTCTCTTGAGACTTCTGTGTTGTCTGTTTGCCAGGGTTGTGGCAGATGGGGCCTGGTTCTGCATGTAGAAAGAGGAGCAAGTACGTCTAGGGAGGATGACAACGTGGTGTTGTAGATGGAAGTGGTTAGGTCTGGGCAGGACAGGGGTGCGATTTTGTCATAAAGGCCATCAGTAGCAGAGTGAAGAAGGGAAGGTTTGAGGTTGCGAAGGTTCCTGTGGGTAGTGGTTTGTGGGTTGGCAGCATGGGATATAGGAGACAAGGAGAGTGTGAAACGGAAAAGGTTGTGATCAGAGAGAGGAAAGGGTGCGTTGGAGAGATTGCAGGGAGTGCAGCGATGGGAGAATACAAGGTCGAGAGTGTTGCCGTTGGAGTGAGTGGTGGTTTGTGTCCATTGTGTTAGGTTAAAAGAGGAGGTTAGGTTGAGTAGTTTAGAAGTGGTAGCATTATTAACATTGATTGGAATGTTAAAGTCACCTAGGATGATGGCAGGCACTTCGGATGAGAGAAAATAGGGTAGCCATGCAGAGAAGTCATCCAGAAAGCGTGACACTGGTCCAGGAGGCCGATAAATGACTGCGACCCTCAGACAAGCTGGAGAGAAAAGACGAATGCAGTGCATTTCGAAAGAGCAGGTGGAAAGAGAGGGAGGTGTGGGCAAAACCTGGAAGGTGCATTGTGGGGAGAGGAGAAGTCCGACACCACCTCCTTTTCGTCCACTGGGTCTGGTGGAGTGAGTCCAGAGAAGGCCACTGTGGGACAGTGCAGCTGGAGATGTAGTATCGAATTCCTGGAGCCAGGTTTCAGTTATAGCAAATAGATCAAGGGATTTGGAGAGGAAAAGGTCATTGACAGAAACTAGTTTGTTGAAGACTGAGCGGGCATTCCAGAGGGCACATGAAAGAGGGGGGCTGACTTGTGGAATCAGGGGAATTGGGATGAGAAGGTTGAAGTTACGACTACTGTTGGAGGAGGTAGATGGCCAATCTTGGCGTTGGGAATTGGGTGTGGGAGGGCCGGGGTTTGGTGCAATGTCCCCAGACATTAGGAGTAGTAGGAGGGTGAGGGTGGTAAGGTGGGAGTGGGATTTATAGGAGGGCAGATGCTGTGGTGGAATGGTCGTGGTGATACTGTGTGGGCTTAGCATGAGCAGGAGGTGGTAAGTGGAGTAATATTGAGTGGGCAGAAGAGAGGGAGATATGTAAAGGTTGGGGGCTGGAGAGGTGGGGTAAAGACATGAGAGTTTAAGGAGAGAGGACTTTATAACAAAGATTAGTGTGAGCATTTTAGAGGGTGGGGACGGGCTAATAGAAGGAAGGCTGAGGAAAGTTAGAGAATGAAGTGGAACTTCCTGCAAAATAGCTGTGGAACAATAATATCTGTACTATATTATAATATTCTGGATGTTAAATAACTAAAAAAAAAAAAAAACAAGATCAGCCTTGAAAAAAATACAAACCTAAAAAAAAATCACATCAGGCTTGAAAAAAAACAAAAAAAAAAAACACCAAAAAAAAATGATATAGATTTTTGGTCAGATGTGACAAATCATAATATATTGAGGGAATCATGATAAATAAGAAAGAAAGAAGTTTGTGAGAAGTCTGTGTGAATATCAGCAGCAAAATTACTTCGTTCTTCCTGCATTATAAAGAAGAAGAGAGTGCGCTGTATTAAACAATTTTAAACATTGCAGCGTGACGAAAGTGCTCTATCCGTTCCGAACGCTAATTTTACCAGACCGAGCTGTTCCGTCTCGGAATTTCTTCTGAGCATGCGTGGCACTTTGTGCGTCGGAATTGTCCACACCCGGTCGGAATTGACGCAAATGGATTTTGTTGTCGGAAAATGTTATAGCCTGCTCTCAAACTTTGTGTGTCGGAAAATCCGATGGAAAAAGTCCGATGGAGCCTACACACGGTCGGAATTTCCGACAACACGCTCCGATTGCACATTTTCCGTCGGAAAATCCGACCGTGTGTACGGGGCATTAGAGTTCATAGCAACAGAATCGAAGAACTGGCTCAGTCTGTTCTATGGAATCCTGCTGCTGCTAAAGGTGTGTTGCAAAAAACACCTCTATATACTGACCAGTCTGTTATTCCCTGTTCCATTATTTCCAATGACCCATCTAGGTTGCTGATCTCTTATATTTATGCATTTTCAAAGACAAGGTAGACACACAAACTCATGAGATCAGAATGACTCTTTAACTCCCTCAGTCCAAGTGGCAGCCGCATACAGTAACAAGGGAAAACATAACATATACAGCATACAGCAAGGGAAGACACATGTCATACCACTCTGTAGGCACCTGCCTACAATATTATGGAGGTAGTAGGTAGTTTGTTATGGAGGTAGTTTGTTAGGTAGTTTGTTACAGAGAGCCAGTGTTAATGAGGAGGTAGTGACTCAGCTCCTTCCACAGAAAGAAAGAGCTGCACAGACTGGCTCAGTGGTAATAATGAGAGAATTTATCCACCCTAAAATTGACTGCTGTGATAGCCCTGCTAGAACAGTTAAAGCGTAGGAATCTTTAAGCTTATTACAAGACAATTTAATGGTACATTTTAAAGAAGCCCCAACTAAAAATCAGGCTTTGTTGAATCTGTTAATCTCCAATACAACAAGAAAATCACTGAACATATGATGACCTCATTTATTTAGGTTGTAAACCAGAGAAATGACTGGATTGTAAAACATTCTGGGACACCTTTGAGCACCCAAAGTAGAGCAGCAATTCAGCAATCATAGTGTGAACTGCGGGTGTGGTCAAATTGTGTTAACTGTGGGATGGATTTAAAGGGGCATAGTTAAACAAAACCCAATGCTACCTGTACTCAATAAATATGAAATATTAATTACAATATAACGGGAAAGAGTCTGACATTCATGTACAAACCTCAGCACAATCATTTAAAAAAAATGAATTAATTCCATTACGTATCATTTTTCCACACTAGAAATAGTAAGAGAACTAATACTCTGTCTGCAACTAGCTTAAAGAACAACTTTAATAAGTTATTCAGGGACCGTTTAGCAATTAGCAGGTTTTGAGACTGTGAACACTTAAGTCAGACATTTTTAATGTACAATATAGTGTATATAATGCAGGAGTCTTTTAGGCATGAAGTGCAGAGGTCAAGGGTATGTCATATAAAGATTGGAGGGTTCGGGAGTATGTAATGCACAAGTGTTCAAGGGTCAGGAGTAAGTAACTCACCGTGTGTAATGCACCATGTGCAGGGGTTTAGGAATGTATCATGTACAGAATTCAGGGGTCACAAGTGTGTGATATGATCAACGCAAATCCTCTCCCTCCAAAAATCCTCTCTCCTAACAGACCCCCACTCCCCCCACAAAAAATCCCTCTCCAGCACAAATCCTCTCTCCTTCAAAATGCCCTCTGCCAGCACAAACCCCCTATTTCTTCCAGCACAAATCACTCCTCCTAGCACACATTCTTTCCACAGGCACAAATCTTTGCAACCATCCCCCAGGTCATTGTATTTCTCACGCACTATTCCACCTCCCTCCCTAAACTTACATACCGCAGACAAAACACAGTAAAATTCAGGGGGATGTTCTTCCTCCCTGACTTCAACTTGTGTTGTATCATGTGATACATCAGAGCCAAGGAGGAGCTTACGGACAGCTTCCCCTGGCTCTGTAGTCATTGTAGTAGTATTGTTCTGACAGGCACCCAGCAGGGAGAGATTCTGACTGCTGCAGTGGGTGGTGATCCCAGTGCTGGGTACTCAGGGCACCCCACAGGAGATGCAAAGCACATGCCCCAGGATACCAGCACTAGTGACCCTGCTGTTGCAAATAGCTAGCAAACACTTACTGGAAAGTTAAAAACACCTAAAATTAGAGAGCAAACTTTCCCAAACTGAGGCTGCCCTACAAAACTTAGAATGGGAGCGAATAGTGTTATCAAAGATTACAGAACAGAAATAGGAATGTTTTACATCGACTGTTTGCAAATAAATAGCAAACTATATTACCATGGGCAATAAAAAGGCTAAAATTGAAACCTATGTGACGTCCCATGTTAAAAAGTAATTACGAATAGGAAAAGGTCATTTATAAAAAGTCAAATATAAAATCAAAGGAACACTTTCCTCATTTGAAAGTTACAAAGAGTATAACAAAATACGTAAACAAGAAACTCCAGATCACAAAAATTCATAAAGGCTTCTACTTGGTAAGAGCTGTGAAAACGTGGAATAGGCTAACCCTGGAATTAGTCAGCTCAGGTAATTAAAAAAAAAGAGGATGACTTTCAAAATGAAGGATCGACCCAATGTGAGTTTTAGGGTACAATAATGACCCAATCTTTAAAGTATTCTTAAAAAATGATTATATTTCTAAATGCACAGGATATAACTGGATATTAACATTTATAAATTGCAGCAGAGATAGTTGCTCCAGTAAATATCAGATTAACAAGGAAATACATTTTTCTCCCCTGTTGGAGCAAGATGAACCTTGCTTTTGTAAAGCTGTTTTTGCCTTCCTCTGGATCAACTGCATATCAGGTTCAGTTAAATTAGGTTTTCTATTGTTGGTTGAATACGATAGACTTTTTTTCAATTTGACCAACTATGTTACTATGCGAAAGCTATAGTACTTGCTACTGGCGAGCCTTGTACTCTAAACTCTCCCAATTGTTTCTTACCATGAGGGTGAAAGGTAGGTTGCCATCTTCTGTTTTTGTGATAATGCTGGAAAAGTCTGAAGTCTAAAATTGAAGGGGACCACAGAGACTAAGGTGGACAAATATCTGTGGGGCAAATTAAACTCAATGAGGTCAAGAAGATATAAATAGATTCACATAAACCATACCAGAGCAAACCAAACTTGTATGTCAATATTTTAGTTTTGAACATTTTTATTGTCTTAAACAGTTATGCAAAAGGTATGAAACAATATAGAAAAGGTCTACAAGATTCAGTCCAAGGCCTGAGTGATACATATGATACAATAAAATGAATATACATCAATTCAGGAAACAAATATCCAAATCATGCAACTACTCAAACAGTGCAAATTATCAGATGTAAGGCCTGTTGCTAATATCTCATAACTTGCAATCTAGTTTATGAGAGAATGTGACCATGCTTATTAAAGACATATTGTAAAAGGGGGAATGTGATAGACTAGCTCAGTATTTTAATAATGCCTTAGATATTTCCCTGTTGTTTTTGTAGTGAAGAATTTGTGTGAGCATGAACTAAATTTTCCACTAAACCTCCCTCTCCCACTCTAGAATAAGTCCCAGTATTTATTTTTTTCTTTTACCTTGTTCATCTACAGTAGACGATCCATTGATCGAAACGCGTCGGACGCTTTCAGCATCCTTCTTGTTGCCCATTTTTGATTTTATACTCTGTGATCACATTTTATTGTTATCTGGCGTTTTTAGCAATAAAAATCCTATTTTTGCTCATCTACACTATGTGGAGCTTGTTTATTTTTTCTCCACATACCTACTGAAAGATTCAACCAGCCTTCAATCCATTTTTTGTACGTGACGCACTGTTCCCTTTGATCCGCACCTCGGCCATCCTTTGGGAGGACCCACCTGGCGGCCCCGGGAGATCCGCGCAGAGTTTGACCCAGAAGGTTCGCAGAGCTGTGATGTCCGTTCACTGGCCCTGAGAGGCAACCTGCTCGAGTGACTCCCTGTCGCTGACAAGGGAGTCCATCGCATCTGGTAAGAGTTTCTTACACACCATCTTTACCAAGTCGCATGTCATTGTGAGATACCACTTGGGGACGATTTGTTGATTCACCCGTGTTATAACATCTGCCTCCCCGTATCCACGCATGGTTTTCAGTGGGACATTCCATGTTATTTGTTCCCCATTCACCGATAGGACTTTATTCACCTATATTGAAAGACTTATAAGTTTTTTCACTGTTATGTTTATTTTTTGTGGATATTTGTTTTTTTCAGTTGTTTTCTTGATTGAACACTTTTGGCACAATCTATGCGCTACTTTTTATTTTTATTTTCACATGTTTCTTTGGTTGTTGTCACCTTGTAAGTAGCTGCTCCACACTATATATTTTTTCAATTTAGCGCAGTGTACACTTTTATTATATTTGCAAATGTACATGTAATGCAGACATGGAAGGAATATTTACTTTAAACCACTTTAATGTATTTAACTGCTTCCAGAGCACCCGTCGTCGGTCGACGGTGGCAGAATGGCTCCCCTGTGCGAATCGCCGTAGCTGTACGGCGGCCTAAGGGGATTAGGGGGCGCGCGTGCGCCCCCTGCATCACTGAAGAGCCCTTGCATGTGCCCGGCGGCCGCGATGTCTGCCAGCGCACTTGCGATCACTCCAGACAGAGCAGGAACGTAGATGTGTGTGTGTAAACACACACATCCACGTCCTGTCAGGAGAGAGAAGACAGATTGCATGTTCCTACTATATAGGAACACCGATCAGTCTCCTTCTCTAGTCAGTCCCCTCCCCCCACAGTTAGAAACACCTCCCAGGGAACATATTTAAGCCCTTGATAGCCCCCTAGTGTTAACCCCTTCCCTGCCAATTACATTTATACAGTAATCAGTGGCTATTTAAAGGACTAATCGCTGTATAAATGTCGATGGTCCCAAAATCAAAATTCTATAAATCTATCCCCTATTTTGTAGACACTTTAACTTTTGTGCAAACCAATTAATATACGCCTATTGCAAATTTTTTTTACCAAACATATGTAGAGGAATACATATCAGCCTAAACTGAGGAAGAAATTTATTTATTTTTTTTTTTTTAATTTGGGAAATTTATTATAGCAAAAAGTAAAAAATATTGTGTTTTTTTCAAAGTTGTCGCTCTTTTTTTGTTTATAGCGCAAAAAATAAAAACCGCAGAGGTGATCAAATACCACCAAAAGAAAGCTCTATTTGTGGGAAAAAAAGGACATCAATTTTGTTTGGGTACATGACCGCGCAATTGTCAGTTAAAGCAATGCAGTGCCATATTGCAAAAAATGGCCCGGTCAGGAAGAGGAAAATCCTTCTGGGGCTGAAATGGTTAATAATAAAATCCATGTTTTTACTTTTTTAACACTAACATGCAAAATACATTTTTATTTTGTTCACTTGCATTGACTATGTGCATCATTTCTGTTCTTCAGCTTGTTACGCTGTAGGGAATGCAAGCCAACCAAAATAATTCTCTGGATGACACAAAGAATTCTCAAGGATGTCACGAACATCTTCCAGGAACAAATTTATAGTTGCTAGGCAACAATAATGCTTTACCAATCCTCAATAAATAGACAGCATAAGAAGCACTGAGTGACTGGATTCCCTGACCTTCCTGTAATTATACTAAGGTTAGAACACTTTTTGAAAGGTTGGTATTGAAGTATTTGTCTGATTATCCAGCAGTAAGTGATTATTATATATCATACCAAAGAAAAATATGAATGTATTTCACATATATATACATATATATGTATATATATATATAGTGGGGACGGAAAGTATTCACACTTAAATTTTTCACTCTTTGTTATATTGCAGCCATTTGCTAAAATCATTTAAGTTCATTTTTTTTCCTCATTAATGTACACACAGCACCCCATATTGACAGAAAAACACAGAATTGTTGACATTTTTGCAAATTTATTAAAAAAGAAAAACTGAAATATCACATGGTCCTAAGTATTCAGACCCTTTGCTGTGACACTCATATATTTAACTCAGGTGCTGTCCATGTCTTCTGATCATCCTTGAGATGGTTCTACACCTTCATTTGAGTCCAGCTGTGTTTGATTATACTGATTGGACTTGATTAGGAAAGCCACACACCTGTCTATATAAGACCTTACAGCTCACAGTGCATGTCAGAGCAAATGAGAATCATGGGGTCAAAGGAACTGCCTGAAGAGCTCAGAGACAGAATTGTGGCAAGGCACAGATCTGGCCAAGGTTACAAAAAAATTTCTGCTGCACTTAAGGTACCTAAGAGCACAGTGGCCTCCATAATCCTTAAATAGAAGATGTTAGGAATGACCAGAACCCTTCCTAGAGCTGGCTGTCCAGCCAAACTGAGCTATCGGGGGAGAAGAGCCTTGGTGAGAGAGGTAAAGAAGAACCCAAAAATAACTGTGGCTGAGCTCCAGAGATGCAGTTGGGAGATGGGAGAAAGTTGTAGAAAGTCAACCATCACTGCAGCCCTCCACCAGTCGGGGCTTTATGGTAGAGTGGCCCAATGGAAGCCTCTCCTCAGTGCAAGACACATGAAAGCCCGCATGGAGTTTGCTAAAAAACACCTGAAGGACTCCAAGATGGTGAGAAATAAGATTCTTTGGTCTGATGATCTCTGGAGAGAACTAAAAATGGCTGTCCACCAATGTTTACCATCCAACCTGACAGAACTGGAGAGGATCTGCAAGGAGGAATGGCAGAGGATCCCCAAATCCAGGTGTGAAAAACTTGTTGCGTCTTTCCCAAAAAGACTCATGGCTGTATTAGATCAAAAGGGTGCTTCTACTAAATACTGAGCAAAGGGTCTGAATACTTAGGACCGTGTGATATTTCAGTTTTTCTTTTTTAATAAATCTGCAAAAATGTCAACAATTCTGTGTTTTTCTGTCAATATGGAGTGCTGTGTGTACATTGATGTGGAAAAAAAATGAACTTAAATGATTTTAGCAAATGGCTGCAATATAACAAAGAGTGAAAAATTTAAGGGGGTCTGAATACTTTCCGTCCCCACCGTATATATACTGTATATATATATATATATATATATATATATATATATATATATATTCACTTGTAGAGGAGAACCGCACTCTGCTTACAGTTTTTGTAAATCTCTCCTGAAGATATTGTTAAATAAAGCAAAGAAGTTTTTAAGTGCAGCAACCTCTTGGACTTTTTTTCTATATACAAGGTCAGTGGGAAGACCTTATTGCTGGCACTAAACTGTAAGCAGAGTGCGGTTCTCCTCTACAAGTGAATATATTTTTCCCCTGGGAACAAGCACCAGCTACTATCAAGGAATCATTGCAAGGATGGCAACAGGTGGCTCATACTCATTCTCTGAAACAGAGGCTTCAAGGATCTTCACTGACACCATGGGATCCAGGGATTTTCTGATCCAGTCCTCCTCTATACAACTTACTAGAAAAATGGAGAAACTAATGCAAAGAGCCATCACCATGGAACTCCACGAGGTAACGTTAGCGGAATACTATAAGTTACAAATGATACCTAGAGGGCTGAGGGTTCGTTTGACTCCAACCCTCTTTTCACAGAACAAGGATTTTAAAACCAAATTTGCCCAGATCCTCAATAAATGTTCCTTTGATATCATGACATTAACTGTGCAATTTTTGCAACAAGAGAGGACTCTCGTACAGCAGGAGATTGCTGAACTTGAAAGACAGTTACAACAATGTTATAATCAAGAGGAACTACAGGAATTCAAGAAAATTAATAATGATAAATTAGAAAGATTTCGCACCAATATTCAATTCCGTAAGCGTACAAAACTTGAACGAGATCGGGAAGATTATAAAAACAATTGTGTCTACAATTGGACTGATCCTACATATTACCATTCAAAGGGCTACAGAAAAATACAACGTAAAAATCTGGCTAGCTCAAACTCCTCTATGACATCTACTGGATCATCCACCAGTGTATCAACTACTCCTTTTTTACCAGGGAACCTGACCGAATCCGGACCAGGAGGGGCGGTCGGCGAACAAAGAAAAGACACAGCAGGGGGTGTAACCACCAGACGTAAGAAACGCCAGAGACATTAGATGAAAATCTGGTACATAACATTTCTTCTATTGTTTTGTCTAAAACTGAACTAAGTGTTTTGAATAAGGGTTTGGGCTTTTGCCCTAAAGAGAAAATGAATGATTTTGTACTTAAACAGGATTTATATAGATTTTTTAGACAATTAAGATTTAAAGCGTACTATTCTGGTGTGTCCACTGCCACAACTAAAGAATTATCAATATTATCAATCAAAAACATGGGTTTAAAACCAAAAAGCACTAAAGTACCACCCACTTCATGTGCTGCTGTAGAGGTATATATAGAGAAAGTGGAAAATGACATAAAAAAATGTGTGTGTGATAGAGATAAGAGAGACCATATACCTCACAATCTAAATAGAGATGAGATTGCAGCGTTAAACTCCTTGTCAGTCCGGCGTGATATTGTGGTAATGGACACATCCATGTATGAAAATAAAGTTATGAAACATCTTAGTGATACTCTTACTTATAAAAGACTTGATTGCTGTCCAGTTTTTAAAGTACAAAAAAGGATAAAAACAACCTTAACTAAGGCAGTTAAACAAAAAATCATTGATGATGAAACTATGGAGTTTTTGATATGTGAATATCCGGTTACACCGGTACTGTATATGTTACCAAAAATCCACAAAGACCCCAAAAATCCCCCGGGACGTCCCATTGTATCAGGGATGGAATCTGTGACAACACATCTAGCACAATACCTGGATAAGTGTTTGACACCATTGCTATTAAACACTAAATCATTTATAAGAGATACTACAGATTTTTTGTCAAAAATTCAAGATATAAACTTGTCATCAGATTCCATCCTGATATCATGGGACGTCTCTAGTTTATTTACTATTATTCCACATGATTTAGGAATAGAGGCATCTCAGCGATTGTTAATTCAATCAGGCATCTATAAAACCGAACAAATTTCATTTCTGCTTGACCTTTTGAAAATTACTCTTGAGGAGAACTATTTTCTTTTCAGGGATACTAATTTCTTGCAACTGAACGGAGCAGCGATGGGTTCAAATGTTGTACCCCCATATGCGAACGCATTTATGAATATGATCGAGACATCCTTTATTTATGTCAATGATTTATTTTTAAAACATTGCCAATGTTGGTACAGATTTGTGGACGATATTTTTGCTATATGGGATGGTAACATGGAAAGCCTATACTTATTTGATAAATACATTAACCATTTAGTACCTGGATTAAAGTTTAACATTGAAATTGGTAAAAATGAGATCTCCTTTCTTGATACTCTACTTAAATTGAACAATGGGCAGATTACTACCGACTTATATGTGAAACCCATGGACTGTAACCAATTGCTACATTTTAATAGCTTTCATCCCCCAAATGTTTTTTCATCCATCCCAAAAAGTCAGATGATGAGGGTACAGCGGATCGTGAGTGACCCGCTGTGCCGTGATCAGAGACTTAATGAAATAAAAAACAAACTTACTAGTAGAAGATACCCACAAGCTTTAGTTAATATCGATTACTCTAATACAGATTATAATAGATCACCCCGAAAGGAAAACAAGAGAATCCCCTTTATTATGCAGTATCATCCCTTCTCCAACAAAATCAACCAAATTGTCAAAAGACATTGGAATCTTTTAAGATCCAGTTACCCCATGGTACAGGAATTCTGGAATCCACCCATGTCCTCCTATAGAAAAGGTAGAACGATACGAGATTGATTGATTAAATCTGATCAACGTGTGGCTGCAGCAGCGAAACTAACCTTTCTGGGACCAAAAAATCTGGGATCGTATCCCTGCTTGTCATGCATACAATGTAACTCTATGATTAAAGGGAAATACTTTACACATCCACATAGGGGTTTCAATATCCCCATACGGGGTTACTATACATGCCAATCCTCATATGTAATTTATGCCATAAATGCCCGTGCGGTTTAGTTTATGTAGGGGAGACTACACAAAAAATAAAAGACAGGATAGCGAGACACAAATACTCAGTACGAGATAAACTAACCCAATTACCGTTGGCGAGACACTTTTTGGAATTTGGCCACACTGTATCACAATTAAAATATATGGTCCTAGAAGGTATTGAGAAAAATAGGAGAGGGGGCAACCGTGAATTGATTCTAAGAAAAAGAGAAATATACTGGATACATTTTTTAAATACGATTGCTCCATATGGCTTAAATGTTGATTTGGATCTTTATTTATTTGTTTAATTGTTGGAATAGGCATTTAAAAGTAGCCAGATAAAATAACTTTATGATGGGGATATCTTTTTGTTTTTACTCATGAATGTACCATTTCCCTGCATTTTTATAGGTATTCTGCATATATTATAATGCGAGTGAGGAGAATGAGAGATTTGACACCTGCTGCTTATCCTTGCTTTAATGGCATGTTATAGAAACATATGCATATATAGATGTTAAATGGTATGTGATTTGAACTAATCAGCCATATTGATTCCATGTGTGAAGTACTTCACTAAACCTGTATTTAAATGAATGATTGGAATGAGACCTTCAGATGTGCTTCAATGGATCTCAGGAAGGGCGTAAGCTGACTAGCCCGAAACGTAATCCATCCATCCATCCATATCTGAATCTACTCATGTCTGAAACTGTGTAGGCATTTGTTGCCTTTGATATTGCTTGAAAGGATTATACTTGCTTTGTAAATCTCTCCTGAAGATATTGTGAAATAAAGCAAAGAAGTTTTTAAGTGCAGCAACCTCTTGGACTTTATATATATATATATATATATATATATATATACACACACAAACGTCTTAATGTCAGCACTTGTGATTACCCTAATTAGATCTAGAAATGTAGTTTGTTTCCAGTGTTAGTATTTTTTTGTAATTTTTTTTTTTTCTTCATGAAAGTTATTTACAGTATTTCTATTCCACACACATTACTTTTTTTCTGTTATGTAACAAATATAAAATGACCAAGCAGTTTGTTTTGCCAAATGTCTTTATACTTTTGGCTCTGTATTGTGTGCACTGGTGATGTAAGATGCTAGCTGTAAAAAAAAATCAGCACTGGCATAGTACCAGCAGAAAGCTGCTGATGAAAAAATGATATGCTATAGCATACAGACAGTACCATTAGGAGGAAGCCGACACTAAAAACAATACTAAACATTTTAGTACCTAATTAAAAGGATATCAATAGTTAAGGAAAACGGAATTTATTCAACTTAAATGGAAAGAAAAATAAATATTAATTGTAAGTCTGTTGGAGGTGGGCATAAGTAGCTGAAGGCCCTTTAACTGAGTTCTTCTGGGAGAAAACCTTTGACTCTTGCATGGGGATTAATTCTTTGGTAGCCAAACATCAGTAGATCTGTAAAAACCTTTGATTTTATATACCAGTTTTACTGGTGGCCTATGGTCCAAAAATAATATCATGTAATCGGTTGTAATCTTTAAAACTGTACCATGTGTACACAAAGCAATATTTTCTGCTGCAATGTCCATGGCTAAATATAACCATGGGTTTCATTAGTAATTTCTCTCCAACCAAAAAATAAATCAAAATATTTAGGTATTCATGAATTGATTTTGTGGACTTAATATTGCTGCATAGCTGCTTATGACAGGGAGGGAGCAGTTTACTTCTGGCTTCTGCACTGTTTTTTATTCGTTATTAGATGCTAAAGTGTGTTTTTCTCAGCTTACCACAGTCTATGCAAAGAACAAACTTCTTCTTATGTACCATCCATTAGTACAATGCATGTCAATCTACAGCATTGGGGAAGAATTTAGCAGATGCTTCAGAGAAAAATGCCTCATGATACAACACATACAGTAGGGGTCTTTTTATATAAAAATTGCATAGCTATTCTATCCAGAAAGAGAAACTGCATGTACATTGATTCTGTGAAAATTAACCAGCTGAGCAAAAATACAACTGTGTTGCAGCATTCACTCCACTCCCCAGCGCCCTGTTTATAAAGGCAACAATCTGCTGTATAGAGGAACAAGATCTCATGTACTTTTCCCAGTAACTAATACCACTACTAATATACACTCACAGCGTTCACTCCACTCCCCAGCCCCCTTTTTAAAAATGTAACAGTCTGCTTTGTAATTAAATAAGTTCTCATGCATTTTACCTGTATTATAAATGTCACTCTCTCTCAATTAGCTCACTGTTCACTGCAATAAATCTCCTTCAGCACCTTCAGTCAGGCAACTGAATATTTTAAGTATGGATAATGTTCACCCACCAAAAGCAAATGTCCAGCTGCTAGTCATTAGGCACTTCCCTGATCATATTTAGTCAACGACATCAGGCAGAGTCCCCAGCCTCTTTGCTTACATTCAGCTAGAGATGTGTCATTGGTTGGTTAATAGGACACTGGCGGCTGTCTAATGCCCCTTACACACGGTCGGATTTTCAGATGGAAAATGTGCGATCGGAGCGTGTTGTCAGAAAATCCGACTGTGTGTGGGCTCCATCTGACTTTTTCCATCGGAATTTCCGACACACAAAGTTTGAGAGCTTGCTATAAAATTTTCTGACAACAAAATCCGTTGTCGGAAATTCCGATCGTGTGTACACAAATCCGACACACAAAGCGCCACGCATGCTCAGAATAAATTAAGAGACGAAAGCTATTGGCTACTGCCCCGTTTATAGTCCCAACGTATGTGTTTTACGTCACTGCGTTTAGAACGATCGGAAATTCTGACAACTTTGTGCGACCGTGTGTATGCAAAACAAGTTTGAGCCAACATCCGTCGGAAAAAATCCATGCATTTTGTTGTCGGATTTTCCGATCAATTACCGACCGTGTGTACTGGGCATAAGTCCAAAAATACAATGGTGGGGTGGTGAATGCCCAACGACCAAACATTTACTTTATAAAGTGAATACAGCTTCATATTGTTCACTATCATTAACATTGAAAAGTGAACATTTACTTACCTAAGTGAACAGTTTTACGCCCAATAAAAGGGTTAGAAACACCCCAACTTAAAAAAAAAAAGTCCATGCTGATTCTTAGTTATTACCTAATACTATATGTATTTATGTTTCCTCCTCAGAATGGGTAAATACTAAAACAACTTATTTTAGCCACAACAGTGAGACACTTTTGAATGACTAATAAAAAATATGTATTTAAAGTTCACCCTTTAGAAAAAAATAATAAAAGCACAAATTTTGGCAGGAAAAGAAATGTGCACTTATTATTTTTTCCCATTGAAGTCTGCAAAGCATTTCACATAAGATCAGTGGATAATGGGTGCAATGTCATGCTCCTGCGGATAAGCATAGAGAAAGGTCTACGGCACACCTAGCAAAGCCATTAGTAAATAGGTGAACGCAACCTCAGCCAGCTTTGTACAAAGTCATGCCCCAATGCGGTTCACTCCACTCACTGGGCTTAATCATGACCTTCATGATTAAGCCCAGGCTGCTTTCACCTATTTACTAATGGCTTTGCTAGGTGTGCATTGTTTGAGACCTTGCTCTATGCATATCCACAGCATGTGAGAAGTTAGACAGACTTCTGCCCAGCCAGCACCCATTATAGAAAACACCAGATGGATTTACAGGAGTTTGAGTTTTATGATGTCAGTCTCCTTCAGACACATCCTCCAGCTTTCTGCACATAATATCCACATAGGCTTTTAGTTAGAAGGCTGGATGTCAATGGACTACGAGTACACCAATCAGCATACTTGTAGTCCATTAAGAACTACAAGCCATCTGCTGTGGTGGTAGACAGGACTTGTAGTTTACTTTTCACACATCCCTGAAAATAAATCACACATTTTACTTGTCACACCCTAAATACAGCTGTAACATATAACATGTTCCCTAATGTGAACTTATTCTTTAACAATTCAATTTTTATCATAATTTTATGTAAATTTATCAGATATCTTCTTTTTGGAAAAAAAGTCTATGTGTTTGGCAATATGACTACACTAGACCACCAAGTGTCCAAAACTCCTCTAAGGGATAAGGTATGTAAAAATTGGTGCTGCTAGAGGTAGTAGTCGGAGCTGTTAGTGGGTCTTTGTCTCTCAGTGGAGCAGGAGGGGGAATAAAGGAAAGAAAGGGCCAGATAGTGTAATATTTCAATCAGAGGTCGGTTTTTATTAAAAACAACGGTTAGGGTACTCACTTCACTCACAAGAAAAAACACACAGAAAACGTATCTCCTACGACCGGCGAGCTCGTTTGCATATATCAGTCTTGGATGCCTATCCCGTCTCTACGCGTGACGTCATGGTCACGTTCATCCCCTGAGGTTTTTAGTGATTGTATATTGAGTTTAGTGTTTCCAGTTAGATACTTATCACATCTGGTCTTAAGTCTTTATTGAATGATTTTCTTGCACTTTGCACTTTGCTATTACCACCGATTATTGTGGCCTTTCAATGCCTCCTATTCAAGTCTATGGTAACACTTTGCAAATGCTTTGGCAGGCAGTTGCAGTGTGTTTGCGGGGCGTTAAGATTAGTTTAATTTCTGTAATGGAATAGGCATTTGTGGTGTGGTTTAAACGCACCTTAATGCTCATCAAACGCTTCAAAACTGCCCATAGGACATTTATGGGGCATTTTTAACTCCTTATTAATGCTTGTAAAATGCCAGTCTAATGCCCATACTAAAGCTCATTAACATAAGTCTAATGCCCATATTAATACTATAGAAGGATTTGTTAAGCATTAGAAATGTAGTGAAGTGTGAACAAGCCCTAAAGTATTTCAGTGGCCAAGCCCTATTATCAGAGCATGTCAGGTCTTCCACATGCAGAGGCCTAAGGCCATTCCCTCATCAAAAACTCAAATCATATATATAGTGGGGAAAATAATTATTTGATCCCCTGCAGATTTTGTAAGTTTGCCCACTTACAAAGACATGAAGGGTCTATAATTTTTATCATAGATGTATTTTAAATGACAGAGAGCATAGCAAAGCATAATGTTTATACCTCCGTGCTTGACTATAGGGATGGTGTTTTTAGGGTCATAGTCACCATTTTTCTTCCTCCAAACACAGTTGAGTCGCGTTAATGCCAGGGGGCACAATTTTGGTCTCATTTGACCACAGTACTTTCTTCCAATCCTTCTCTGAATCATTTAGATGTTCATTGCAATGACTATACATGTGCCATCTTGAGAAGGGGTACTCACTGTGCTTGGAGGAAGGAAAATGCTGACTTTGACCCTTAACACCATCCCTACAGTCAAGTTTGGAGGTGGAAACATGGATCAAATGTCTGCGGCATCAGGACCGTGTGTACTGCAGCCGGTCTGACAGTCGTTCACCTGGCTTTTGTCGAAGGGGCATGATCAAAAAAGGTTTGCCGACTAGCTCCCGATCAGCGCTGACCGGAGTGATCAGGTGGGGGGGTATCACCCCTCATTTACGCCCTTTTAAACTTATTAGAGACATACCTCTCTCTTCTCTAACCTACAAGGTGGTATTCCTTGTAGCTATCGCTTCTACAAGGTGAGTGTCTAAGCTGGTGGCCTTGTCTTGCAAAGAATTCTACTTTGTTTTTGCATAGGGACCCATTTTCTTTTCCTCCACCTCACTGCCAGCACCTTAATCCTTCTCTCCTCCAGGAATACCAATGAGGTAAGCAATCATGTGGCTCTGGAGCTGCCAGAGAGGTCAGAAAGGCCTGAAACTGGGACTTTCTGCTGTGATTTAAAAAAAATCCCTTCCATGGACCAGAAGATTGGAGGCACATGGTTTTCAGATGGGATCCTACCACCATCAAGAAAGGCAGCACAGCGGTTCCTTACACTGTCTCCCCAGAGTACAGCATTTTGGGCTTCCTCTGGGATAATGCAGTAAACCCTTGAGTAAAATGTCCCCCTTTAAAAACCCCTATTTCTAACTCCTACTTACTGCCAGAACCCAAACAAGCTCCTCACATTTAGAACCCTAATCTTACTTCACCTCCCCACTGCCAACTTCCACCTCTTCATATTCAAGCTCTGCCTTCTGCTGTCTCATTGCATTACACATACTGGAGGAGGACAAGGATGGCCTTATATGGAAAATAATTGGTGCTGGAGGATGTCCTTTGAGACAAAATGATGGTGGCAGGCTACCTGCCACTGTGGTGTAGCACAGGCCACAAATTCTCAGAAAGGCATGTTTGGAAAAGCTGATGTTAATATGCTGCTCATGGGAATGATTTGGGGGGCCTTTAAAATTCCACCGCAGCAGCAAGTATGTTAAAAAGGCCCAAAAAACACTCTGTGGACCAGCCCTGGACATAGCAGTGTCCAAATAATTCTGCTAAGTCTACATAACTAGTTGGTGTTGTTAGGAGCTGTTCTGAAGCAAAGTCCGTCAGTCCTTGCAGATCGCATTGGTGAATACTAGCACTTTAGACACTACACCTTGGAGACACAAGGCAGTGAGATGCTTAAAGTGGAACTTTAAGCTCCAAAATAAAAAGGGCGAACAGACAGGATTTTTAATGCAGAAGAGATATGCTGTGTCTCTTCTGCATTAAAGCTACTTACCTGCCTGTCTGCCCCTGGACAGTAAGCTGTGCAAGCACAGCTTACTGCACAAATTTGACAATGCCAAATCTGATGGAACTCAGACGTAACATCATCTTGACCCATCCAATGAGGGGACGGAGCATTGCTGGATTCAAGGTGAGTATAGTTCCACTTTAGGAGAGCTTTAACAATTCTGGATTTGAGGGGATCATTTGAGATTTTGGCAATGGGAAGGAGAGAGAGGATATGGAGCGTTAGAGGTGCCAGGAGGTAGAAATGTTGGCAGCAATAGCAAGAATAACATGGAAAAGTTTTTGATTTGGTAAAACATATAAAATAAATGTGTTTTTTCAGGGACATTTGCAGTGGGTGTTTGGCAGTCCTTTGTGATCCAGATCTGATTAGTTGTATTAAATGTCTGCTAGTACCTCAACTCATATTGGGCCACCTTCATCCAATGGTATATCGTTAGAACTGATGCTTTTAAGTGTTTTAGTTACAGCCTTTTTCATACCTAGTTCTCCCTCAGCCCGCAGCTCCACGGCACTTTTCAGGGATTTTCTCTACCCATCCATGGGCAGGTCCAGGACCACTCGCTCCTCCGCAGCCCGCCGGGGTCCTCCATAAGCTTCCAGAACTACTTTATAATGCCCAACATGTCCCCAGGCGGTGCGGACAAGATGGCACCAGACACCTTCTCTTCCCAGTCTCGGGCCTCCCTGCAGCCTCTGTCCCTGGCCCCGCAGCCACATCGGGACTCACTAGCACCCCTACCAATGGCCCCGGAGATCAACGGGCCTCCGCAGGTGGTGAATCTCTCCCTCCAGGCACCCTCAGCCATGCCACGTGGGGAGCAGGCTGCAGCACAAGCCCAGCTCCCCATGCCGTACACACAGTGTGCAGACGGCTTCCCGTGGCTGCTGCGGATGACCTCAGACCCCTGCATCCATGAGAGCAGCTCCTCTGGAGGACCCAGAGGACTTCTCAGCTCTCTCAGGCCCTGCACAAGCCCTCTTGATGCCTGATAGTGACTGTAGACCTCACCCATCCAGCACGCCTGTACCTGCCTTTCCCAAGTCCCAGAAGCAGTCCCGATCCAGAGACTCTGGCTCCCCCAGAAGAAACGCGGGGACCCCCCACCTATGCCCAGATTGCAAGCTCCCACGCACCTCTCCAGACAGGGCGCACACCAGGCCTAGCTCTGTTGCGGACAGAGTGGAAATGGCTGAGGAGGAGATCCAGGAAACCAAATTAGCAGTCCACTGCACTCAAATTCAGGGTGCAGACCAAAGCCTCCTGCTAAGGGACATGCAAGGATCCGGACAACAGAGGGAGCAAAAACAGCATTCACGTGCACGGTCTCCCTGAATCAGAGGAGGCTGAAGACCTACAGTCCACCCTGCAAGTCCTGTTTAACAACCTTCTGGGTGAAACACATTGAGATGGACAGAGACCACCATTCCCTCTGGCCTAAGGGCCCCACTTCTAAACCATGCAATGTCATCTGCAGGGTCCATTCCTATCAGCTGAAGGAAGACATCATGCGCAAAGCTCGTTCCATCCACAAAGTTGTCTTCGACTACAACCCGGTGCAGCTATTCCCAGACCTCTCCTGGATCACTCTTCAAAAACGTAGACTCTTACAACCCCTTCTCCACACCTTACAGGAAAAGGACATTATCTACAGATGGAATTTCCTTTCAGCCTGACAGTAAGACACCAGGAAAAATCGGCCATCCTACGCTACCCAGAAGACTTGGATGCATTTTGTAATGCACTTGGTTTCCCTGTTCCTCAGCTACCTTATTGGGACCTTGTGGCCACCCCTCCTCCACCACCTGTGGTTTGGCAGAAGGTCCCCCCCACTAAGCAGTCCCACGGACCGGATACCCCCCGCAAAGCCACCAAACACAGAAATGGCTGATCCCCCCCGTGACCCCCTGTGACCCTGTTTCTCCCAACAATTTTTTGCGCACCTCTGTGTCCTCCTGGCCCGTCCTATTTTTGTTACTTGGTCGGGAGGACATATAGGAACCACATTAGCCTTCTGGCCCCTGGGTCTCACAGGGCCTTTTAATGATGTATATCATACTTAATGTGTGTTCTATTGTTCTAATCTCTTTTTTCTCTCCTAGCTCTTTCTCCCTCTTATCTCCATCCAATGGCTCTTCATTTGTGGTCAATGCACCCATTACAGAAGAACTTACGACTACCATAAAAACCTTACCCTCTCATAAATACTCTGGCCTGGACAGCCTACTGTACAAGTAGTACAAATTCTTCCTTCCCCTACTGCTCCCACACATGTGTAACCTATTTTACACCTGCATGGATAGAGAAGACGGGGCTTTAGGCATAAAGCCTAGGGACTTTAGAGGTGTCAGTGTTTACAATAGGTATTGAAACCACATTGAAGTAAAAAAGAAATTTTATTACAAATTGATTAAAAGGAGCCTGGTAAAGGTCACATATAGTACAGTATTTTTCAAAATGTAAATATAAAATGTAACAACAGTTTATATTACAGATACCACTTGTTTTCTCAACATGTTTCGCTCTGTGGAGCTTCTTCAGGAGATCATGTGGTACCATTGGTAAGAACTGGAATTTGCATAAAGAAAAAATAATAATCAGTACAGTGTAAGATCATACATTTCAGCATTTATTGATAATGAGGGAAATTGATAGATCAAATTGAAAGTTTATAAGACATTGCAAAATGCATATATAAGTCTGTATTGATATATTTATGGTGTGATCCCTCGTGCTAAATTGAGTATACGGACTAGGTCAATAACAGCGTGACTAACTAAATTAACGGATATGAATGTGTATAGGTAGTGATGATGTCTCTACGGACTGCAGCAAAATCGAAAGTGTTCACTTACACTCAGCAAAATAATGATAATAAAGTGATTTCGCGCTTCAAATCTATCACATCAAAACATAATTATAAATGCAATATGTAAATGAAATGTGTTCTACAAGTGTGAATCCAGTACAACATAATGTGCAGTGCTCAATATAAATATAAATAAGTGATCATCAAAAGTGCTGATGTGCATCAAAAAATCAAAAAATCCAAAAAATCCAAAGTTTATAATGTGCTTCTTCCACTGGGACCATATAATGGAGGAGGAAGGTGATAATGATGTTTTAAATAGTAGTGAGCCCGACTTTACCAGATCACTACTATTTAAAACATCATTATCACCTTCCTCCTCCATTATATGGTCCCAGTGGAAGAAGCACATTATAAACTTTGGATTTTTTGGATTTTTGGGATTTTTTGATTTTTTGATGCACATCAGCACTTTTGATGATCACTTATTTATATTTATATTGAGCACTGCACATTATGTTGTACTGGATTCACACTTGTAGAACACATTTCATTTACATATTGCATTTATAATTATGTTTTGATGTGATAGATTTGAAGCGCGAAATCACTTTATTATCATTGTATTGATATATTGCAATTATTACTGCAGTAAAAAATATATATATATAAAACACAAAAGAAAAATTCTCGACCTTACCTAAAGCATAAACTCTGTGACCAAAATTATAAATGATAATTTATAAAATGAAGCTGAAGATCACCAGGCAATGAAAAAATTCATCCATAAAGGAGCCCTCTCTCACTGAGTTTCTGAATCCCCAAAAAACTTGCAGAGGTAATACTTGTAGGGTCACACTTTATAATATCCTAGTTGAAACCACAGGACAGAAATAATTATAATTGTATAAAGTATTTGTATAAAGAATCTGATTGATAGTTTTCAATACAGAAATCATGATATATAGAAATATTCAGTTGGTTTTACCTTTAATGTAATTTTAGATAGAATCAATATTCATTATGAATGACATACTGGGTGTTGAATGGGACACAAGCACCGTCATGGGATGTAAGGGAACAAAAGACTTCAATGTGGAGATGTTTGGCAGGTCTGGAAGGGGAGGAGGCAGGATCAGCCTGCGCCTGAATCCAGAACCTAAGCAATAAAAATAGCCACATCCGTAACTGGAATTAAGATTTAAGTGTAAGATTTAGGATTGGTAGGAAAAAGTATAGGCTGCCACGAGAAAGGGCTTCCTACCTTGTAGAGAGATGTCCAGGGATTGGATGTGCCGAGGAGGAGAGATCCTCCTTGCTTCGTGATGTCCAGCAGAGGAATGACGGGGAGCACAGATGAGTCTCCCCATTTAAGTATTAGACTCCGGAGCGGCCGGCGTCTGACATCACCGCCGCTCCGCGGACGTATGTAAGGTGTCACTGCGCATGCGCTCCGAACTGAAATGGCAGATGATAGAGACTGCCTGGGTATGCAGTCACCAATCGCCATTTTGGAAGATCCTTTGCCCTCACCTGATGTGAGGGGAACTAAGAAGGCTAAGAAAAGAGTGAACAGGACTGATGACAGGCATCAGCCGTTCACTACATAGGTAGACAAGCCGTTTGAAATATATGGGTAATAATACAACAATGTGGGAGACAGCGCAGGGAACCAGAAGGCATTTGAAGGGGGGATCATTGATTAGGAACCCCAACTAGCAAATGCCTGGGTGTCCGTGCAAGTTAGAAAATAAGGGCGATCCAGGTTGGAGAACGGGCTACATATGGAGTATGTACTCAAAAATATATAAAAAAAAAATATATATATATATATATATATATATATATATATATATATATATATATATATATATATATATATATATATATATATATATATATATATATATATATATATATATATATAAATCATAATGGTTAACTGATAACATAAATCGATATTAATATAATAATATTGTTTTTGTTAGATTTTCTAAGCCTGGTGATCAATCACAGACAATCAACAATACAGTATGCTTGGTAAACAGAATTATTATTGTGGCAAGGTTAAATATTGAAAAAGCCAAAAAATGAAATAAAATAAAAATAAATAGAAATAAGGTTGAAAGAAAGAAAAAGGAAAATGGGGAGGGGAGAAAAGGGGTAATTACAGAAAAGGCTTATAACTTAGAGCATCATTGAGGCCAGGGTTTTTAAAGCATCTAAATTTACAATCCATTTTGCCTCCCGCTGTAATAAAATTTGATCATAATTGCCTCCCCTATCGCCTGGGGGAACATGTTCCAGGGCGACAAATCGCATCAAGGTGTCATCAAATTGATGAAATAGGCCCATATGGCGGCTGATGGGTGTTTCCATTCTTTTTTTGCACAGCAGAGAGACATGGTCTCGTATTCGGTGAAAGAATGGGCGCTTGGTTTTGCCTATGTAGAAGACATTGCAGCCACATGTCATTAGGTAGACAATTCCAACTGACTGACATGTGACTGAAAATTTTGGAGAATATAAACGGCCATTGGGAAGGGCAATGGTGCCTGTTGCGTGGATATACCTACAAAAACCACACTTATGGCATGGTCTTGTACCTCTGGAGGTGTTGGTGATGGTGGAGGATGGGTCATAGTGACTATGGACAATTTTATCCTTGATAGACCGTGATCGTCTGAAAGTTATTTCAGGGTAATCTTTTAAATGTTTATTGCTTAGGTTCTGGATTCAGGTGCAGGCTGATCCTGCCTCCTCCCCTTCCAGACCTGCCAAACATCTCCACATTGAAGTCTTTTGTTCCCTTACATCCCATGACGGTGCTTGTGTCCCATTCAACACCCAGGATGTCATTCATAATGAATATTGATTCTATCTAAAATTACATCAAAGGTAAAACCAACTGAATATTTCTATATATCATGATTTCTGTATTGAAAACTATCAATCAGATTCTTTATACAAATACTTTATACAATTATAATTAGGACATTATAAAGTGTGACCCTACAAGTATTACCTCTGCAAGTTTTTTGGGGATTCAGAAACTCAGTGAGAGAGGGCTCCTTTATGGATGACTTTTTTCATTGCCTGGTGATCTTCAGCTTCATTTTATAAATTATAATTTATAATTTTGGTCACAGAGTTTATGCTTTAGGTAAGGTTGAGAATTTTTCTTTTGTGTTTTATATATATATATTTTTTACTGCAGTAATAATTGCAATATATCAATACAGACTTATATATGCATTTTGCAATGTCTTATAAACTTTCAATTTGATCTATCAATTTCCCTCATTATCAATAACTGCTGAAATGTATGATCTTACACTGTACTGATTATTATTTTTTCTTTATGCAAATTCCAGTTCTTACTAACGGTACCACATGATCTCCTGAAGAAGCACCACAGAGCGAAACATGTTGAGAAAACAAGTGGTATCTGTAATATAAACTGTTGTTACATTTTATATTTACATTTTGAAAAATACTGTATTATATGTGGCCTTTACCAGGCTCCTTTTAATCAATTTGTAATAAAATTTCTTTTTTACTTCAATGTGGTTTCAATACCTATTGTAAACACTGACACCTCTAAAGTCCCTAGGCTTTATGGCTAAAGCCCCTTCTTCTCTATCCATTTATATACGGGATGTGGTGTCTTATATGTTGGTCCTTCTTGTTTCTATCTCATAGTATATTTTACACCTTCCTTCAGCAAACACCTATCCTGAATGACATGCAGAGATCCTTCTTTACCCTGATCCCAAAACCAGACAAAGACCCTTCCTTATGTGCCAGCTATAGGCCCATAGCCCTCTTGGACTCTGACCTAAAAATATTAATTAAACTTCTCTCGATCAGTTTGAACATGGTCTTACCCTTCCTGATCCATAAAGATCAGGTGGGCTTTGTTCCAGGCAGGAAAACACGAGAAAGGTCATAGATTTAATTGCTGTAGCAGAGATAGCTCAGGGTCCCTGATCTTGAGCCTGGATGCAGAGAAAGCCTTTGACTGCCTTGGTGGCCTTTTCTGTTTGCCACGCTATGCCACATGGGATTCAGGGGGCCCTTTATACAGGCCGTA
The DNA here is from genome assembly GCF_042186555.1 of Aquarana catesbeiana. NCBI lineage: Eukaryota > Metazoa > Chordata > Amphibia > Anura > Ranidae > Aquarana > Aquarana catesbeiana. Next base: position 225,145,391 of record NC_133327.1, read on the forward strand.
CAACATCTATATATTGAACCCTACATCACATGTAAAAACCCATTTTCCCCTCACATCCTCCTTTCCAGTCACTAATGGTACCCGCCAGGGCTGCCCGCTCTCTCTAGAGCCTCTGGCGGCGACTATTCGTGGGAACTCATACATTCTGAGTATATCGGTCACAGGGAAGGAATTTAAAATTTCACTGTTTGCAGACGAAATTATACTCACTTTGACCCAGCCTAGAATCTTCCTACTGAACCTGCGCGTTGAGCTTGACAAATATGGGGCACTCTCAGGATATAAAATAAATGCGTCCAAGTCAGAGGCCCTTCCAGTCAATCTTCCAGAGGATGAAGTCCACCACCTACAGAGCTATTTCCCCTACAATTGGAAACTCGCTTCCTTGAAATACCTGGGGTTAATCTTACCCCAACCTTTGTCACACTTTACCAAGCCAACCCCCCCTATATAAGTCAATCAGGGAACTGGTGCAAAAATGGAAGACCCATCACATTTCTCTCCTGGGACACACTGAGCCGTCAAAATGGGCATCCTCCCAAAGCTCCTGTACATATTCCAAACACTATCCATCCCTGTACCCTACAGACATCTCCACAAGTTACAATCAGACTTAATACGCTATGTATGGAACTATAAGAGACATAGAATACTCCACTCAGTATTGCTGGCATCGTGCTCTGACGGGGGCCTAGTGTTCCCCAATTTTGTGAAGTATTATCAGGTGGCCCAAGCTATGCATGATAATTTTCTGGTTTTCCCAACACTCCTACAATAAATAGACGGAGATAAAAAAAAACCTGACTGGTGCCTGTACATCTGAATAGCCTACTCTGGAATGCGAATGTGGAGGTAGAACCCAGCCATTTGTTGGGGTCAATGTCCCAGCTTAGGCTGCTTTGGGGCAAGTTATCTAGTGAACATGAGCTTAAATTTGACAAATCACAGCTAAATTCCCTCCTCTGCAACCCTAAAGTGCCTGCTAGCCTTACCCGTCAGGTGACATTGCCCTGGGCGTCACGGAACTTGTTCCACTTTTGACACTTAGTAGACCCTAGATCCCGCAAATTGCTGTCATTCCCTGAACTCCAAGCTAAACACGATCTGCCCCACCAGGTCTTTTATGGATACCTGGAGATTCGGCATTATGGCCAAACCATGGCACTGAATCTGCAGTTCTCTGTACCTTCCACTTTTGAACGCATTGTATTGGAGGGCTCAGCATGCAGGGGGCTGATCTCCGATATATTTTGGATCCTTAACACATACTTCCTACCAGACCAAGGTAAACATGCTTACATGCTCCGTTGGAAGAGGGTGTTAGGTGAGGAAATTCCCATGGAAGCATGGCAGGCGATCTGGACTCAAGCAGCCAAGAGCTCCTTATGTACACTATATAAGGAAAACGCTTACAAAATTCTCTACTTCTGGTACTTGACTCCAGACATGCTCCATGTTATCTACCCCTCCAGTTCTGACTGCTGCTGGCATTTCCAGGGGGATAGAGGCATCCTTTTTTACATCTATTGGCCTTGCCCTCTAATAACCGCATTTTGGCAATTAACGCAACAACTACTGACCCGCCTCTTTGAAGTGCCAATACCCATGACTCCAAAATTCTTTTTGCTGGGCCTCTCTCCATTAAAAATAGCCAATACCTATAAAAAACGTCTTATGCCATGTACACACGGCCGGACTTGCCAACGGGGCCAAACTCCGTCGGAAAGATTTAGAACATGTTCTATATCTGAGTCTGTCGGAAATGCCGACAGAAAAAGTTTGATGGGGCAAACACATCGTCGGAATGTCCGACCAAAAGCTCCCATCTGACTTTTTCTGTTAGGAAGTCCGGCCGTGTATACGCGGCATTAGGCACATCCTTACGGCTGCAAGTTGCCTTGTCGCCCTCAACTGGAAGAGGCGCTCACGAGTAGGGATGAGCCGAACACCCCCCTGTTCGGTTCGCACCAGAACTTGCTAACAGGCAAGAAATTCATTCGAACAGGCGAACACCGGTAAAGTCTATGGGACACGAACATGAATAATCAAAAGTCCGACAAGACACATAATTGATAAAAACGGCATGGGAATTCCCCACAGGGGAACCCCGAACCAAAATAAAAAAAAATGATGTGGGGGTCCCCCTAAATTCCATACCAGGCCCTTCAGGTCTGGTATGGATATTAAGGGGAACCCCGGCCAAAATTTTAAAAAAAAATGGCGTGGGGTCCCCCTCAAAATCTATACCAGACCCTTCAGGTCTGATATGGATTTTAAGGGGAACCCCGCGCCAAAATTTTTTAAAAAAATGGCGTGGGGTCCCCCCAAAAATCCATACCAGACCCTTATCCGAGCACGCAACCTGGCAGGCTGCAGGAAAAGAGGGGGGACGAGAGAGTGGCCCCCCTCCTGAACCATACCAGGCCACATGCCCTCAACATTGGGAGGGTGCTTTGGGGTAGCCCCCAAAGCACCTTGTCCTCATGTTGATGAGGACAAGGGCCTCATCCCCACAACCCTGGCCGGTGGTTGTGGGGGTCTGCGGGCAGAGGGCTTATTGGAATCTGGAATCCCCCGTTAACAAGGGGACCCCCAGATCCCGGCCCTCCCCCCTGTGTGAAATGGTAAGGGGGTACAAATGTACCCCTACCATTTCACAAAAAAACTGTCAAAAATTTTAAAAATGACAAGAGACAGTTTTTGACAATTCCTTTATTGAAATGCTTCTTCTTTCTTCTTTCTTCCTTCAGTTTCTTCCTCCATCTTCTTCTTCTTCTGGTTCTTCCTCTGGTGTTCTCATCTAGCATCTTCCTCCGCGACGTCGCCGTCTTCTTCCCTTCTTCTCCTCGGGCCGCTCCGCATCCATGATGGCATGGAGGGAGGCTCCCGCTGTGTGACGCTTCTCTCTTCATCTTCTTCTCTTCATCTTCTTTTCGGGCCGCTCTGCATCCAGGATGGCATGAAGGGAGTAGGGATGAGCTTCGAGTTCAAGTCGAACTCATGTTCGACTCGAACATCGGCTGTTCGCAAGTTCGCCGAATAGCGAACAATTTGGGGTGTTCGCGGCAAATTCGAATTCCGCGGAACACCCTTTAAAAGTCTATGGGAGAAATCAAAAGTGCTAATTTTAAAGGCTTATATTCATGGTATTGTCATAAAAAGTGTTTGGGGACCTGGGTCCTGCCCCAGAGGACATGGATCAATGCAAAAAAAGTTTTAAAAATGGCCGTTTTTTCGGGAGCAGTGATTTTAATAATGCTTAAAGTGAAACAATAAAAGTGTAATATCCCTTTAAATTTCATACCTGGGGGTGTCTATAGTATGCCTGTAAAGGGGCACATGTTTCCCGTGTTTAGAACAGTCTGACAGCAAAATGACATTTCAAAGGAAAAAAAGTCATTTAAAACTACTCGCGGCTATTAATGCATTGCCGGTCCGACAATACACATAGAAGTTCATTGATAAAAACAGCATGGGATTCCCCACAGGGGAACCCCGAACCAAAAAAAAAAAATGACGTGGGGGTCCCCCTAAATTCCATACCAGGCCCTTCAGGTCTGGTATGGATATTAAGGGGAACCTGGCCAAAATAGCACTTTTGATTTCTCCCATAGACTTTTAAAGGGTGTTCCGCGGCATTCGAATTTGCCGCGAACACCCCAAATTGTTCGCTGTTCGGCCAACTTGCGAACAGCCGATGTTCGAGTCGCACATGAGTTCGACTCGAACTCGAAGCTCATCCCTACTCACGAGTCACCACACTCCCTGGATGCCCTGTATGCTAGTGTCAAGGATGTGGAGCTTATGGAGAAAATGACCGCTAGGATACGGGACAGACTAGAGGACCACGATAAGGTCTGGGAGCTGTGGCATCTCCGGGAGGACCCACCTTGAGCCAGTAATGGAGCTAATGTAATGACCCTCTACTTTTTTTTCCCTCTCTTCCCCCTCACACTTTTCTTCTTCTTTTTTTCTCTTTATTCTTCTTCCTTCTCGTTACTCTCCATGCTATATTTTATGTGATGTCAGATTTCATGCATTGGCTAATACTGTATCAAAGCAATATCACTACTGAAGTTGATAATGTATAATGCTAATTTTGAAAAAGGCTCCTCCTTTCTCATTGCTATTGCGACCTTTCACACGTTGTTTTATTTTTTCATACCTTTATGTGTTTGCCTGATCAGGGCAGGGGTGGCCTTACTAGACAAAAATGTTAAAAATTTTAATAATTAAAAAAAAAACAAAAAAAACAAATGAAAAGTATAAAAAGTAAATCTGTAAACAATGTAAAAAATAAATACAAAAACAGTAATGGTGAAAAACCAGAAGGCCTCTCTTACCATCCTGTTTTTAAAGCAGCAAAGGCTTGAATTCCCTTGTGTTGGAGGTCTGTGCGCCTGCTCTCGAGGTGTCTTTGGTTCTCCAAATTAATAAATTTAGGGACATGAAGGACCTTACAGCTACCCTCCACAATCAGTGGGAGTCCTTTCATGACACCTGGAGACCATGGCAACACTTTATTTTTACTGATGCCTATCTACAGGAGGTCTCACAACATTGCTGATTTTTCTAGGCATGTTGCAAGGCTCTGGGTGAGAGAATCAGTCTTTTTGGTTCTTCTGGCTCTCCAAGTCCTTGTCTTTTTTCTTTGTATGTGCTTCCATTTTTTCTTTTTCCGTCCATTCTCTCCCATCCCTTTCCCCTTTCTGTTGCTCTCCCCTTCTGTATGTATACATTCAGCTTGGAAACCCCTCCCTTGTAGTTTCCTTGCTGTTCATATGTATCTGACCATATGTGATAGATTTTATTTTATTATCTAGATATACAGTGGAGACAGAAAGCATTCAGACCCACTTAAATTTTTCACTCTTTGCTATATTGCAGCCATTTGCTAAAAGTTCATTTTTTTCCTCATTAATGTACACACAGCTCCCCATATTGACAGAAAAACACAGAATTGTTGACATTTATGCAGATTTACTAAAAAAGAAAAACTGAAATATCACATGGTCCTAAGTATTCAGACCCTTTGCTGTGACACTCATATATTTAACTCAGGTGCTGTCCATGTCTTCTGATCACCCTTGAGATGGTTCTACACCTTCATTTGAGTGCAGTGTTTGATTATACTGATTGGACTTGATTAGGAAAGCCACACACCTGTCTATATAAGACCTTACAGCTCACAGTGCATGTCAGAGCAAATGAGAATTATGAGGTCAAAGGAACTGCATGAAGAGCTCAGAGACAGAACTGTGGCAAGGCATAGATCTGGCCAAGGTTACAAAAAAAAATTTCTGCTGCACTTAAGGTTCCTAAGAGCACAGTGGCCTCCATAATCCTTAAATGGAAGACGTTTGGGATGATCCAGAACCCTTTCTAGAGCTGGCCGTCTGAGCTATCGGGGGAGAAGAGCCTTGATGAGAGAGGTAAAGAAGAACCCAAAGATCACTGTCGCTGAGCTCCGGAGATACAGTTGGGAGATGGGAGAAAGTTGTAGAAAGTCAACCATCACTGCAGCCCTCCACCAGTCGGAGCTTTATGGCAGAGTTGCCCGACGGAAGCTTCTCCTCAATGCAAGACACATGAAAGCCCGCGTGGAGTTTGCTAAAAAACACCTGAAGGACTCCATGATGGTGAGAAATAAGATTCTCTGGTATGATGAGACCAAGATAGAACTTTTTGGCCTTAATTCTAAGCGGTATGTGTGGAGAAAACCAGGCACTGCTCATCACCTGTCCAATATAGTCCCAACAGTGAAGCATGGTGGTGGCAGCATCATGCTGTGGGGGTGTTTTTCAGCTTCAGTGACAGGACGACTGGTTGCAATCGAGAGAAAGATGAATGCGGCCAAGTACAGGGATATCTTGGATGAAAACCTTCTCCAGAGTGCTCAGGACCTCAGACTGGGCCGAAGGTTTACCTTCCAACAAGACAATGACCCTAAGCATACAGCTAAAATAACGAAGGAGTGGCTTCACAACAACTCCGCGACTGTTCTTGAATGGCCCAGCCAGAGCCCTGACTTAAATCCAATTGAGCATCTCTGGAGAGACCTAAAAATGGCTGTCCACCAATGTTTACCATCCAACCTGACAGAACTGGAGAGGATCTGCAAGGAGGAATGGCAGAGGATCCCCATATCCAGGTGTGAAAAACTTGTTGCATCTTTCCCAAAAAGACTCATGGCTGTATTACATCAAAAGATCGCTTCTACTAAATACTAATAGGAATATGTGATATTTTAGTTCTTCTTTTTTAATAAATCTGGAAAAATGTCAACAATTCTGTGTTTTTCTGTCAATATGGGGTGCTGTGTGTACATTAATGAGGAAAAAAATGAACTTAAATGATTTTAGCAAATGGCTGCAATATAACAAAGAATAAAAAATTTAAGGGGGTCTGAATACTTTCTGTCCCCACTGTATTGGCCGCCAGGGGACTCCTTCAGTATTCTTCACTCTCTATCCTACAGGGTTGCATTTTTACGTTAGGGCTACACATATAGGCAGGTAACTTTGGAGATACTTTCCATTATGCCCTCCCAGTTGAAAATATTCTGTACGCCTTGGAACTTATCACTCTGTGTATGCTCTGATCTGTTAAAGCGGAGGTCCGGCCGTTTAAAAAAAAAAAGTCAGCAACTACAAACACTGTAGCTGCTTACTTTTAATAAGGGCACTTACCTGTCCAGCGAGCCCGCGATGTCAGCCCCCCGAGGCCGATACGTCCATCGAATCGGGTGATGGCGCCGCCATCCTAACTAAGGGAAACAGACAGTGGAGCCTTGCGGCTTCACTGCTCGTTTCCTACTGCGCATGCGTGAGTCGCACGGCGCTTTGAAAATGGCCCTGTTGTTTTCTGGGACACACACATATCCCAGAATACAACGGGGCAGCTCACTGAAGAGGATGAAGTGACAGAACAGCGCCGTGGAATAGGAAGAGGAAGATTAGGAAGACTGCCTAGCAACAGGGGTTTCTGATAAGTAAAAACATTTTTTTTTCATTTTTTTTTTTTATATATTCTTTGTAGAATTTTAATGTCATTTTTTATTTTAGGGTGGACCTCCGCTTTAAGCTGCCTTGGAAGTCTTGATGCTGATATTTAATGTTTGTTTCTAGCTTACTTACAGTATGTCATTGTATCTTTTGGCCAAATAAAGGAATTACAAAAAATAAACAGTAATGGTGGGTGTGAAAATGTTAATACAGGACTGTCTAGGCCAGTGATGGTGAACCTAGGCACTCCAGATGTTTTGGAACTACATTTCCCATGATGCTCATGCACTCTGCAGTGTAGTTGAGCATCATGGGAAATATAGTTCCAAAACATCTGGGGTGCCAAGGTTCGCCATCACTGGTCTAGGCAATGGACTAAAGGAAGGGGGCTGTTTTGCTAGCTCTTATGAAAGCTGCTGACATGCCAAGCTCAGCTTCTACAGCACCCCCTGCTAAAGATATGAAGGTTATTATCCTATTTAACTTTCCACTTGAAGAAAGACATTCAGTCTCCTGAACAAAGGGCTGTCCTTCTCACCGTCAGCACCAATGGATGAATTCATGGTTTATAAGGATATAAACCTCTTTTTACACAAGGTGATTTTCCGCATATGGCATGCTGGCCATGAGAAGGATAGCGCACAGGATGACAGATCAACCTATGTGACCCCTGAAGATAAAGAAGAACGGCTATCTCTAGAGAACTTGTTAGCCCCTCTGGATGAACAGATAGGAGATGAGGATGAACCTGATCTTGATAGGATTAGAAGACCCAGTAACCTCTATATAAAATCAAATAAAATGCCCCCTATCTATAAACATCACTGGATGAAGATCTTCCTCGACCTAGTTAAAGATGACCTACATCGACTTGATTGGTCATCACGGGGCCTGGATAATCTATCCAGTGATGAAAGAAAAGCAATGCACGAAGTGGTAAGGGATTTGATAATCAAAAGCAGTGACAAGGGGGGCAATGTTGTCCTGCTGTCTAGTGATATGTATGAAAAAGAAATCTTCAAGCAACTGAGCGACACCTCCACCTGCAAAAGACTGACATCCAACCCCCTTCCCATCCTAGTTGTCATCTTGAATCAAAAACTCCTTTTGGCTCATAAAGCTAACCTTTTAACCAAAAAAGAGCAAGACTACCTGAGGGTGGGGAAGTACAACAACCCCATCTTTTATGTGATTCCTAAGCTGCATAAATCACTCACCAATCCACCGGGGAGACCTATCATCTCAGCAATAATGGATCTACTTGAAAAAATAGGCAAGTATGTAGACAGATTTATTAAAAATCTGGTGACTTCACTGCCTTCCTATGTCCAGGACACACGTGATGTCCTGATTAAATCACAGGACTTGGATGTCTCCCCTGGGGTCCTACTTGTTGGGATCGACGTGGAGTCTCTCTACACGTCGATACCCCATGAGTGGGGCCTCGGGGCAGTTTCCTTTTTTCTAGAAATAACCCACCCTGAATTTGGGGCCCAGAATGAATTTATTCTAGAGCTTCTAGAGCTTGCTTTGGCAAATAACTATTTCCAATTAATGGATGGTTATTATCAACAGACTAGTGTAACAGCCATGGGGGCACCATGGGCTCCCTCATATGCCTGTCTTCATCTGGGCCTCTGGAAGCTGGAGACGCTCTACAGGTCACCGCTGTACCTCAGCGTGGTACTTACCTGGCTGAGATACATCGACAATATCCTGGTGGTGTGGAGGGGGAAAAGGAGCAACTCACTAAGTTCCCTTTGATGCTAAATAATAATGTGAGACATATTAGGTTGACCTATGTGATTGACCCTAATACTATCTCTTTCCTCGATATACAAAGCTTTATAGTTGGCAAAAGAATAACTACCTGCACTTATAGAAAACCCACTGCCACCAACATACTCCTACTGGCTTTCAGTCACCATCCAGAACATTTGATTAGGGGAATCCCTGTGGGTCAGTTCCTTCAGCTACATTGGAACTGCTCCAGGGATGATGATTTCCACAATGAAGCTGTAGAGATGTCCAGGAGATCCAGGGATAGGAGCAATAAAGTCCTAAAAAAGGCCTGGACAAAAGATAGGAGTGACTTGCTGATAAAGAAGCAGGGAACCCCCATGTAAGGATCCTCTTTTAAGGATAATCATGACATATGGATCCCAATGGGAACAAGTGAGGAGTGTTCCACAAATCATTGGGGAATTCTAACCAAATCCCCTGCATTGGTTGATATTGTAGGCCCCCATCCCCAACTGGTTGCGAGAAGGGCCAGGAATCTTAAAGGTACCCTAGTTCACTCCGAATATGCAAGAACAAGGGCAAAAAAATGGCTAACTGACTTAAAGGTATGTATGCATGTGGTCACTGCCAAATGTGCAAATTTGTTGACAAAACTATGATTTTCAATGATGCAAATCGATCTGTGGAGTTTAGAATTAAAAACTTCATAAACTGTGCGACCTCCAGAATAATTTATATGCTGGAGTGTCCCTGTAAGAAGTACTATATAGGTAAAACCAAAAGACAACTCAGAATTCGCATTGGTGAACATCTAAGAAGCATAAAGAATATAGGCAATGAGGAGACTAAGAAGAAGAAGGAGGATCTATCCCTACTAGCGCTACACTTTGCAGACTTCCACGGAGGCAGTACAGCGGGTATTAAGGTCAAGGGGATATACGCTTTAAATTTTCCACCGCGAAGAGGTGACTTTGACACAATTCTGCTGCAAAAAGAGAAAATGAACATGGAATGTAGCTTTCAGCCCTTTCTTGAAAGTTAGAAAATAGGGCTAGTCAGTATCCCCAATATGAGGCGACCAAACAAAAATAGAGGGAAAAGTTCTCCCCTTTCCTTGGTTTTTGTCTGCCGTTTTGGGCTGCTTCCGGAGGAAGATATATGGAACGTGTGTGTTTTTTCTACATAACCAAACTGATGCTGGCTTGAGATCCCTTGGTCTGCTTTTCCTCTTAGCCCTGATCCCATCTTCTACATTATTAGCCTGTCTCCATGTTTGGATATACTGTGCCCTCTACACGAGCCTATTTGTCTAGCTGCAAACCTATGGTGTGGTGTTTAACTGGGAGGTTGCCATCTAGTGGCCACTTTAGAATATGTAATTCTCCATTAAAGTTTCCCTGTGAACAAATTGTATAAATAGAAGGCCAGCCTAAAGCCCTTCCATCTTTGATAAAGACCGCGTGATTGGTCGAAACATGTTGGCTACGACACCACAGCAGTGACGTCGTGAATCATTTTTGAACGAGCAACCGAAAAGGTCCATCCACATACAGACATGATATATATGTTGCAGCGCTCCAGCGACCGGAGATCTGCAGCGGACAAGCTCTCTGGATGCCTTGGCGAGAAGTGAGCCCCAGGACTGACCAGGATTGAGCAGTGAGAGATCTCCTACCAGGCCGCTATCAACGGGTCTGCCTAGGATGCCTAGGGATCAAGAGACACTCATGCTTTCCAGTTGGGTGAGTGTCCTATTGATCAATTACCAACTGTTTACTTTTTTCAACACTGTTCTGTGGCTACTACCCAAAACCCACAGACTGTTTACGGATTAACCATTGATCATACAGCTTGATCTGTGTCAGCAACGCTGAACTAAGGACTGTGTCCGGCTAATCTATGCCAATGTATATACAGACCACCACAAACTGGTTCATTCCCCACAAATAGTTTACTTTCTTTAAGGCTGATCTCCTGGACTAATTTACTCAGTACACAAGTCCTTGCTGCATGTTCCCCAGTTTGGGAGTAGTTGGTAGACAGTGTGGTGATAAGCGCATGTCCTGAAGGTATGTGGTACCAGGACCTATGTTCCTATCACATCCCCACTCTCTGCCACACATGCTGCTATATTCTATACTTGTGCATATCATGTGTGCTTACAGTCTGATCTGATGTGATGTTCTTAATAGTTAACGTTGTCTTAGTTGTAATCTTATTCAGGTGCTGGTGACGGGACCCAGTTTTTGTAATCTGATATTTTTGTGCAATAAACTATTTTCTCTATTTAAGCTGCCTGGTCCGCCTGGGACTCCCTTTTTCAGGGGGACTCTAACCCCTGATTTCTTCTCTTCATGACATGCCAAGCTGACATACAGACATTGGCTGTGTGGGAGGTTTGGGTACAATTTTGTTCTTCCACTCCAGCAAAACCTGGCATGGGAAGGGAATTGAAATAAGTCTTATGTGGCAGGGATGACCTTACAAGTTTATTTTCTATTTACAGTAAGTAGCGAGGTTGAATTAGGCTGAGTTAAAGATAGGCTTCTTTTTTCCATCAGTCTACTTATCTTGCCACCTTCTTTAATAGTCATTTAGTAAACATGTCATAACAATATGATTGTTGTAATGTATTTAGATTAAGGATAGAGGGATTTCGCGCATAAAATCTATCATATAAATAAATAAAATTCAAATCTAATACTATTAATATGTGGGTGTACAAAATGGCAAAATCTTAAATAAAGTGCATCAATAAAGTACCCGTGCTGAAAATTCATATATCACAATAAATAATCACATTAAGAGTCAAAAAACAAATCAAACACGTGTGCAAGAATGCAAAACATGTGTAGCAAAGGTGCAAAACTGCAAACAACGTAGTGTAGGATACTTCCAATAAATGTATATATCAGAAAAAAAAGTTCATAAAAATGACCATAAAGAGTTCATGAGTAATGGTGGTCATAGAAAAAATAGATGTAGATAATAATGATAATCTTCATAAAACGACTGGCGGCTCAACCAGGCTCTCTAAACTCTCACCTCAGAGATGGAAATAACAGACATCAGTGTAATCTTTCTCTGTTGTGATAACAGCAACGTTCCCCTCTGCTTACTGTCGGGCACTTCAGGGATGGAAACAACTGGCAACAATGTATATCTTTCACTGTAGTAATGCAGGCAGCGTTCCCCTCTGTTTAATGTCAAGCACCTATAAAAATAAACTGGGAATTTTTTTCCACCTAGGCTATGCCAGCCCCGTGGGAGGAGGGGGAGGAGAGAGGAGGCCTCTGATAGTGTAGTATTTCGAATAATCAATTTATTGGGTATAAAAACAAGTGGTCTCTTACATAAAAACAGATAAAATTCACATGAAAAGGAAGGAGCGGCGTCCGAGGCGCCTCCTTACGTGACTTCCGGTATAGTCAACTCTCTGCCACGCCCTACGCGTTACGTCACCGCTCGTGACTTCAACTGGGGAACCGGATTGGCCTAAGAGGAATCCTATTTGTACAATGAAACCGGAAGTAATGTAGCGGCCATTTTTGTTATGGTAATGTTATCTCTATGGGACAGCGGCCATCTTAGAGGTGGCAATCTACATAGATCGCGGCCACTACGAGGGGAAATCGAGCTGAAACTGAAACATCATGCTACATCGCAGATCACAATTAAAAACAGTAATGTTAAATATCTAAAATTATAAATAAAATGATTGTTAAAACTAGAAGTAATGTTAAATACAGTAATGTTACATCGCAGACCTTGTTTCACTTTAGCGCGAAGGATTTTAGTATTTATATAATGTATTTAGATTATTTCTTTTAATTGATCTGATGTCAGCTAAAGCAATATAACATTTTTAATATAATAATTGTCTCTATTTAACCCTGAAACTGAGCTGCAGCATGGTGGCCAAGACCATACAGCAGTTTAACAGGACAGGTTCCACTCAGAACAGGCCTCGCCATGGTCGACCAAAGATATTGAGTGCACATGCTCAGTGTCAAATCCAGAGGTTGTCTTTGGGAAACAGACGTATAAGTGCTGCCAGCATTGCTGCAGAGGTTGAAGGGGTGGGGGGGTAAGCCTGTCAGTGCTCAGACCATACGCCGCACACTGCATCAAATTGGTCTACATGGCTGTCATCCCAGATGGAAGCCTCTTCTAAAGATGATGCACAAGAAAGCCTGCACTTTGCTGAAGACAAGCAGACTAAGGACATGGATTACTGGAACCATGTCCTGTGGTCTGATGAGACCAAGATAAACATATTTGGTTCAGATGGTGTCAAGCGTGTGTGGTGGCAACCAGGTGAGGAATACAAATACAAGTGTGTCTTGCCTACAGTCAAGCATGGTGGTGGGAGTGTCATGGTCTTGGGCTGCGTGAATGCTGTTGGCACTGGGGAGCTACAGTTCATTGAGGGAACCATGAATGCCAACATGTACTGTGACATACTGAAGCAGAGCATAATCCCCTCCTTTCAGAGACTGGGCCGCAGGGCAGTATTCCAACATCATAACAACACCAAACACATCTCCAAGACAACCACTGTCTTGCTAAAGAAGCTGAGGGTAAAGGTGATGGACTGGCCAAGCATGTCTCCAGACATAAACCCCTATTGAGCATCTATGGGGCATCCTCAAACGGAAGGTGGAGGAGCACAAGGTCTCTAAAATCCACCAGCTCAGTGATGTCTTCATGAAAGAGTGGAAGAGGACACCAGTGGCAACCTGTGAAGCTCTGGTGAACTCAATGCCCAAGAGGGTTAAGGCAGTGCTGGAAAATAATGGTGGTCACACAAAATATTGACACTTCGGGCCAAATTTGAACATTTTCACTTAGGGGTGTACTCACTTTTGTTGCCAGCTGTTTAGACATTATAGACTGTGTAGTGAGTTATTTTGAGGGGACAGAAAATTTACACTGTTATACAAGCTGTACACTCACTACTTTACATTGTAGCAAAGTGTAATTTCTTCAGTTATCACATGAAAAAATACAATAAAATATTTACAAAAAATGTGACAGGTGTACTCACTTTTGTGAGATACTATATATATATATATATATATATATATATATATATATATATATATGTGTGTGTGTATATCATTTGTTTTAAAAGCAATGGCAAAACATTTCCCAATCAATATGCTCATAATAAAAATGTAAACATCACTCTTGTCTTTTAGGTGTATGAAGGGGTTAAAGCTTATATTCAGCCAACAACATTGCCCGACTCTCCCTCTCCCAAGTAATCACCTAATCTTAAAAAAACTGCACAAAAATCCCTAAGTACTCAACTTTTTTTGTGGTCATGTGATTTGCCAGATCCTAAGTTTTCTATCTTCTGGACTGCAAAATGGGAGGTCTTTCTACAGGTGCCCATGTTGCTGCCTTGGTTAAATGTACACATCTTACTGGCTGTCCAGTATAAAAGGTTCTCTCATACTCCAGAATAGGGATGAGCCAAACGCCCCTCGGTTCGGTTCGCACCAGAACCTGCGAACGGACCGAAAATTTGCGCAAACTTTAGAACCCCATTGAAGTCTATGGGACTCGAACGTTCAAAATCAAAAGTGCTAATTTTAAAGGCTAATTTGCATGGTATTGTCCTAAAAAGGTTTTTGGGACCCGGACCCTGCCCCAGGGGACATGTATCAATGCAAAAAAAAGTTTTAAAAACAGACGGTTTTTTCGCGAGCAGTGATTTTAATGATGCTTAAAGTGAAAAAAAGTGAAATATTCCTTTAATGTAATGTCGGGTCCTGGCAATATGAATGAAAATCAGTGAGACAAATGGCATGGGTACCCCCCCCAGTCCATTACCAGGCCCTTTGGGTCTTGTATGGTTATTAAGGGGAACCCCGCACCCAAATTAAAAAAAGGAAAGGCGTGGGGCCCCCAGGCCCTATATACTCTGAACAGCAGTATACAGGCGGTGCAAAAAAGACAGGGACTGTAGGTTTGTTGTTAAGTAGAATCTGTTTGTAATTTGGAACTGGTACATTTTTAAATTGTAGCTCCAGCCAAAAAAAATATTTTTAAGCTTTTTGGAAAACATAGGGAATTGTTATCACCCCTGTAACATTTGTTTTGCTGTCCGTGCATCTCTTCAGAAGATTTCACCTCACTTTCTGTCCAAATGACAAATGTTTTTTGAAAATTTGGGGTTTTTAGTGAAACAAGGATTGGTAATAAAGCATCAGTGGAGAGGAGACACGTTTTTCCCATATTAACTCTTACAGGAGAGAATTTCCCTTTCTAGGGGTAGATTTCATCCCACTACCTGTTGTCTCCTTCTGTTTGCAAGTAGGAGTCGTTTGTAAGTTAGATGTTTGAAAGTAGGGTCCTGCCCTATATACTCTGCAGAAATTTGGGCCTTAGATGTTGGTGTTGCCAGAACACTGTAAGCCCTCACAGTTACGCTTGGTGGGCGCAGGAATGGGCCCTGCTGTGAAATATTAGATCAAGAATTGTAATTACATGCACCTGTTGAACAGGGGCAGAAAAATTGAGCCTTTGGTGGTGGTGGTGGTGGTGGTGGTGGTGTTGCCATAACATTGTAAGTCCTCACAGTTACTCATGGTGGGCGCTGGAATAGGCCCTGCTGTGAAATATTAGATCAAGAATTGTAATTACATGTCCCTGTTGAACAGGGGCAGAAAAATTGAGCCTTAGGCACTGGTGCCACAACACTGCAACCCCTCACAGATACTCTAGTTGGAGCGCAGGAATGAGCCCTCCTGCAAAATATTGCATCAAAAATTGTAATTACACGCCCCTGTTAAACAGGGGCTGAAAAATTGGGCCTTAGGCAATGGTGCTGGTGCCACAACACTGCAACACCTCGCAAATACTCTAGTTGAGCGCAGCAACGAACCCTCCTGCAAAATATTGCATCAAAAATTGTTATTACACTCCCCTACTAAACAGGGGCTGAAAAATTGGGACTTAGGCACTGGTGCAGGTGCCACAACACTGCAACCTCTCACAGATACTCTAGTTGGAGCACAGGAACGGGACCTGCTGCAAAGTATTGCATCAAAAATTGTAATTACATGGCCCTGTTAAACAGGAGCTGAAAAATTGGGCCTTAGCCACTGGTGGCGGCAGGCAGAACCTAAAATTTTCTTACAAGCTATGAGCATGATCATTGAGGAGGAAGAGGATAGTCACTCAGCATAACAGGATAGTCACTCAGCATCAGCATAGGCAGTCTTGAAGGGATCTGACATTTAAAAAAAAATTATTCGGTTACATCAGCATCAGGTGCTTGGTAGCTGGTGGTGATCCAAGACTGATTCATTTTTTTGAAGGTCAGTCGATCAACCGAGTCGGTGGACAGGCGCACCCTGTGATCGGTTACAAAGCCTCCAGCAGCACTGAATGTGCGCTCCAAAAGAACGCTGGATGCAGGACAGGCTAGTAGCTCAATTGCACACTGTGCAAGCTCTGGCCAGTGATCCATCCTCAAGACCCAATAACCCAGAGGATATTCGGTGGGAAAGGTGTCCAAGTCAGATCTTGCCCTTGGGTATTCCTGCACCATGTAAAACAGTTGCTGGCGTTGGTTGCTGGAACCGATCATACCTTGGGGCTGCGGACTAAAAAATTGTCTGAACGCATCGGTCAGACGGCCACCTTCTCCACCGCTCCTTCTTTGACTGACCGCAGCCTCAGCAACACGTTGTCCAGGAACAGAAGTTTGTAACCACCCAGTCTCTGGGAACGCTTTGCACAGACCTTTCTGCAAGGCCTCCCGAAGATGTTTTATCCTCTGTTCCCTCTGCGACGGCAAGATAAGGTCCGCAACCTTACCCTTGTAATGTGGATCAAGGAGGGTTGCCAGCCAGTAACGATCCCTCTCCTTGATACCACGAATACGAGGATCCTTCCGCAGGCTTTGCAGGATCAGGGAGGCCATGCAGTGTAGGTTTGCTGAGGCATTCGGTCCAGAGTCCTCTGGGTCACTAAAGACGACATGATCCGCAGCCACCTCCTCCCAGACACGTACAAGTTCATGGGTTTCTTGGGAATGTAAATGATCCCTTGAAGACTGCTGCTGATGCTGAGTGCTAGGCTCCACCTCCATGCTGGCACATTCCTCCTCCTCCTCATCCTCTTCATGTGTGATCGGCGGGCATGCAGGAACACTGTCTGGATAAAGGGGGCCTTGAGAGCTAAGGAAGTCCTCCTCTTCCTGCCTCTGTTCTGCCTCAAGTGCCCTGTCCATTATTCCATGCAGCGTGTGCTCCAACAGGTGGACAAGGGGGACAGTGTCACTGATGCATGCACTGTCACTGCTCACCATCCTCGTGGCATCCTCAAATGGTGACAGGACAGTGCATGCATCCCTGATCATGGCCCACTGGCGTGGGGAAAAAAAACAAGCTCCCCTGACCCTGTCCTGGTGCCATAGTCACACAGGTACTCATTGATGGCCCTCTGCTGTGTGTGCAGCCACTGCAGCATGGCCAACGTTGAGTTCCACCTGGTGGGCATGTCACAGATTAGGTGGTTCTTGGGTAAGTTAAAATCCTCTTGGAGGTCAGCCAGCCGAGCACTGGCATTATATGATTGGCAGAAATGCACACAGACTTTCCTGGCTTGCCTCAGGACATTCTGTAAGCCCGGGTACCTGCCCATGATATTAATAGCGTGAAAATCTGAAAATCAAACAAACTCAGTCCATGGGTTCAAACATAAAAATTTCATCAGTGAAAAAAAGCTTCCATCCACTATACAGCTCAGCAGCAACTAATCCCCCTATGAGTGGATTGACAAAGGAGAGAGATGTGCAGGATGGTGCAAATCCACTGACGGTGACTCCAATAAGTGAGAAAGTGATAAAGGTGGACTCTTACCCTCCGTGTTGGACCCCCTCCTTGGCAGGGTCTATCAGGCATGCAGATTTTTGCCCTCTGCAGGGACCGTGTAATGAAAAGATCTCCCCAGCAGCTGTCTCCTGTCTCTCCCTTTCCTGACAGCAGCTGGGGAGATCTTCTCATTACACGGTCCCTGCAGAGGGCAAAAATCTGCATGCCTGATAGACCCTGCCAAGGAGGGGGTCCAACACGGAGGGTGAGAGTCCACCTTTATCACTTTCTCACTTATTGGAGTCACCGTCAGTGGATTTGCACCATCCTGCACATCTCTCTCCTTTGTCAATCCACTCATAGGGGGATTAGTTGCTGCTGAGCTGTATAGTGGATGGAAGCTTTTTTTCACTGATGAAATTTTTATGTTTGCACCCATGGACTGAGTTTGTTTGATTTTCAGATTTTCACGCTATTAATATCATTGTACTTCACATGTACACATTTTTTGTTTCTTCTTTGAGTTTTTATGTTTTTCACTTATATATTTCTACCACTCATGGAGTCATTTACTTGCTCTCAGTAGATTGGGGTTTTTACTACCACCCACATGTATTCACATCTATGTGTGTATTTTCATATAATTAGCGCACTTTATTTATTTTTTATTTTTCATGGTATACACAGATATTGGTGTATTTTGTGTGCAGCTTTTACCTTTGACCTTTTTTGCTCTGCAGCGCAGTTTTTCTTTTTATTTTTTAGCCCCTTGAATGCCTACGGAGCACCGCTGGTACCGAGGACAAAGCACAGGAAGAGGCCATGGAGGAAGAAGAAGAGGAGGGGGTGGAGGAGAGAGGTGTGTCAGAATCACCAGTAGAAGCATTTTGGAGGCATTGTGGCGGAACAACCTCCAACACTACTGCACCTTGTCCTGCATCCTTCCCAGCTGCCAGAAGAGTCACCCAATGCGCCGTGAAAGATAGGTAACGTCCCTGTCCAAGCCTGCTGGACCACGAGTCAGTGGTAGGGATGAGCTTCGAGTTCGAGTTGAACTCATGTTGGACTTGAACATCGGCTGTTCGCCAGCCGAACAGCGAACAATTTGGGGTGTTCGCGGCAAATTCGAAAACCGCGGAACACCCTTTAAAAGTCTATGGGAGAAATCAAAAGTGCTAATTTTAAAGGCTTATATGCATGGTATTGTCATAAAAAGTGTTTGGGGACCTGGGTCCTGCCCCAGGGGACATGGATCAATGCAAAAAAAAAGTTTTAAAAATGGGAGCAGTGATTTTAATAATGCTTAAAGTGAAACAATAAAAGTGTAATATTCCTTTAAATTTCATACCTGGGGGTGTCTATAGTATGCCTGTAAAGGGGCGCATGTTTCCCGTGTTTAGAACAGTCTGACAGCAAAATGACATTTCAAAGAAAAAAATGTCATTTAAATCTACTCGCGGCTATTAGCCACTTGTCACCTGCCATATAGCAGAATGACAGCGTCAAAGTGGTTTCAATATCCTGACTGGGCGTCATATGATGTCCGCAGGATATTGAGCCACTGCGCGCCCCTGGGGGTGCGCATCGCGGCGATTGCTGTTGCGAGGTGTCAGTCTGACACCCCGCAACACCGATCTAGGTAAAGAGTCTCTGATGGAGACTCTTTACCACGTGATCAGCCGTGTCCACTCACAGCTGATCACGATGTTAATAGGAAGAGCCGGTGATCGGCTTTTCCTCACTCGGGTCTGACAAACGCGAGTAGAGGAGAGCTGATCAGCTGCTCTCCTGACAGGGGGGGTCTGTGCTGATTGATTATCAGCGCAGCCCCCCCCTCGGATCCCACCCAGGATCACCAGGGAAGCCGCCCAGGACCACCAGGGAAACCATCTACACTGGACCACCAGGTATGCCCCCTAGACCCCCAGGGAAATACTAATCAGTGCCCAGGCAGCTGCCAATCAATGCCCAGGCAGCTGCCAATCAGTGCCCACTCCAATGCCTACCACTGCCAGTGCCACCAGGGATGCCTATCAGTGCCGTGTATCAGTGCCGCGTATCAGTGCCCATCAGTGCCACGTATCAGTGCCCATCAGTGCCACGTATCAGTGCCCAGCAGTGCTGCGTATCAGTGCCCATCAGTGCCCAGCAGTGCCACCCATCAGTACCCATCAGTGCCACCCATAAGAACCCATCTTTGCAGCCTTTCAGTGCCCATCAGTGTCGCCTATCAGTGCCCACCAGTGCCACCCAGTGCCACCCATGAGTGCCCATCAGTGCCGCCTATCAATGCCCATCAGTGCTGCATATCAGTGCCACCCATCAGTGCCGCCTACCAGTGCCCATCAGTGCCGCATATCAGTGCCCATCGTCAGTGCCCGTCAGTGCCCGCTCATTGGTGCCACCTTATCGTGCCACCTTATCAGTGCCTGTCAGTGCTGCCTTATCAGTGCCCATCAGTGAAAGAGAAAACTTACTTATTTACAAAATTTTTTAACAGAAACAAAAGCAAAACTTTTATTTTTTTCAAAATTTTCGGTCTTTTTTTATTTGTTTCGCAAAAAATAAAAACCACAGAGGTGATCAAATACCACCAAAAGAAAGCTCTATTCGTGGGAACAAAATGATAAAAATTTAGTTTGGGTACAGTGTAGCATGACCGCGCAATTGTCATTCAAACTGCAACAGCACTGAAAGCTGAAAATTGGTCTGGGCAGGAAGGTGTCTAAGTGCCCTGTATTGAAGTGGTTAATGAATTGCCGGTTTGACAATACACATAAGAGTTCATTGATAAAAACGGCATGGGAATTCCCCACAGGGGAACCCCGAACCAAAATTAAAAAAAAAAAGATGTGGGGGTCCCCCTAAATTCCATACCAGGCCCTTCAGGTCTGGAATGGATATTAAGGGGAACCCCGGCCAAAATTTAAAAAAACATGGTGTGGGGTCCCCCTCAAAATCTATACCAGACACTTCGGGTCTGGTATGGATTTTAAGGGGAACCCCGCACCAAATTTTTTTAAAAAATGGCATGAGGTCCCCCCAAAAATCCATACCAGACCCTTATCCGAGCACGCAACCTGGCAGGCCGCAGGAAAAGAGGAGGGATGAGAGAGCATCCCCCCTCCTGAACCGTACCAGGCCACATGCCCTCAACATTGGGAGGGTGCTTTGGGGTAGTCCCCAAAGCACCTTGTCCTCATGTTGATGGGGACAAGGGCCTCATCCCCACAACCCTTGCCCGGTGGTTGTGGGGGTCTGCGGGCGGGGGCTTATCGGAATCTGGAAGCCCCCTTTAACAAGGGGACCCCCGAATCCCAGGCCTTCCCCCTGTGTTAAATGGTAAGGGGTACCTTAAAAGTACCCCTACCATTTCACAAAAAAAGTGTCAAAAATGTTAAAAATGACAAGAGACAGTTTTTGACAATTCCTTTATTTAAATGCTTCTTCTTTCTTCTATCTTCTATCTTCTTTCTTCTATCCTCTATCTTCTATCTTCCTTCAGTTTCTTCCTCCATCTTCTTCTTCTTCTGGTTCTTCTGGTTCTTCCTTCGATGTTCTTGTCCGGCATCTTCCTCCACGGCGTCTCTTTCCCTTCTTCTTCTCAGGCCACTCTGCATCCATGATGGGAGGCTCCCGCTGTGTGACGCTTCTCGTCTTCTGACGGTTCTTAAAAAATGGAGGGTGGGGCCACCCGGTGACCCCACCCCCTCTGACGCACACTCTGTTATTTAAGAACCGTCAGAAGACGAGAAGCGTCACACAGCGGGAGCCTCCCATCATGGATGTGGAGTGGCCCAAGAAGAAGAAGGAAAGAAGACGCCGCGGAGGAAGATACCCGGCGAGAACACCGGAGGAAGAACCAGAAGAACCAGAAGAAGAAGAAAATGAAGGGGGTCCCCTTGTTAAAGGGGGCTTCCAGATTCCGATAAGCCCCCTGCCCGCAGACCCCCAAAACCACCGGGCAAGGGTTGTGGGATGAGGCCCTTGTCCCCATTAGCATGAGGACAGGGTGCTTTGGGGGGCTACCCCAAAGCACCTTCCCAATGTTGAGGGCATGTGGCCTGGTATGGTTCAGGAGGGAGCCACTCTCTCGCCCCCCCTCTTTTCCTGCAGCCTGTCAGGTTGCGTGCTCGGATAAGGGTCTGCTATGGATTTTTGGGGGGACCCCACGCCATTTTTTTTTAAAATTTTGGCCCGAGGTTCCCCCTAAAATCCATACCAGACCTGAAGGGTCTGGTATAGATTTTGAGGGGGACCCCACATCATTTTTTTTTTTGGCTGGGGTTCCCCTTAATATCCATACCAGACCTGAAGGGCTTGGTATGGAATTTAGGGGGACCCCACGCCATTTTTTTTAAAATTTTGGTTCGGGGTTCCCCTGTGGGGAATTCCCATGCCGTTTTTATCAATGAACTTTTATGTGCATTGTTGGACCAGCAATTCATTAATAGCCGCGAGTAGTTTTAAATGACTTTTTTCCTTTGAAATGTCATTTTGCTGTCAGACTGTTCTAAACACGGGAAACATGCGCCCCTTTACAGGCATACTATAGACACCCCCCCAGGTACGAAATTTAAAGTAATATTACACTTTTATTGTTTCACTTTAAGCATTATTAAAATCACTGCTCCTGAAAAAACGGCTGTTTTTAAAAAAAAAAACTTTTTTTTGCATTGATGCATGTCCCCTGGGGCAGGACCCATGTCCCCAAACACTTTTTATGACAATAACTTGCATATAAGCCTTTAAAATTAGGAATTTTGATTATTCATGTTTGTATCCCATAGACTTTAACGGTGTTCGCGTGTTCAAACGAATTTTTTGCCTGTTCGCATGTTCTGGTGCGAACCAAACAGGGGGTGTTTGGCTCATCCCTAGTCAGCGGTAATATGCACCTTACCGCTAACTGCCCTGTCCAGTGAGGCCAAGACATTGCCTTCCACATGCCGGTAGAGAGCCAGAATCGCCTTCTGTGAGAAAAAGTGGCGTTTAGGAACCTGCCACTGAGGAATCGCACATTCCACAAACTCACGGATGGGGGCAGAGTCTACCAACTGAAAAGGCAGCAGTTGATGTGCTAGCAATTTAGCCAAGCTAGCATTCAACTGCTGGGCATGTGGATGGCTAGGAGCGAACTTCTTTCGGTGGTGCAGCAGCTGGGGCAGGGAAATTTGCCTGGTACAATCTGACATTGGTGTACCGATAGCAGATTGCCTGCAAGTACTTGGCTGTGACACACCTAATTCTACACCTTCATTCCTCTCAGAGCAGGTCTCAGAGAGGACTGAAGGTATAGTGGGGTTGGAGATCCCAGCTGATGAGGAGCAAGGAGAGGTCCTCCTTGTTCTTTGGTGTGGGTCTTTTAGGTACGCTTGCCAACGAACTGCATGGCAGGTCAACATATGTCTGGTCAAGCATGTGGTGCCGAAGCGATTGATGTTTTGGCCACGCAAGATACTCTTGAGACATATGTTTCAAATAGCAGTGGTGGGATCTGATGCACTCGTCTCAAAAAAGGCCCACACCAAAGAACTTTTGGAATAACGCGCAGAGACAGCAGCGCCCTGCACATGCAGAGCTCTGCGGTGTGATGCAGTCAGTGTGCTGCCCTTAAGCTGGCCCCTGGAGGGCATCCTGCCTCGTTGATGATGTGCCTCCTCCTCCTTCTCCTCTCTCCTATCAGGCACCCACGTGGAGTCAGTGACCTCATCATCCCCTCCCTCCTCATCACTGGAGCAAACCTGGCAGTATGCAGCTGGGGGAACACGATTGCCAGACTGCTGTCCTTCTTGGGCACCCCCTCTGTCTGGGCTCACATTACTGCCTTCCTCTAGCTGAATACCATCATCGGAGCCTTCAAAACGCTGGGCATCCTCCTGGAGCATGTACCCAACACTGTGGTCAAACAGTTCGGGGGACTCCTCAGGAGGACATGGTGGGGCTAGGGAAGGAGTGACTGATGCCATTGAGCTGAGGGAAGAGGCCGCGTTGGCAGCTTCTTTGCCAGACAATGTACCCTGAGCCTCAGTGAGAGAGGATGAGGAGGATGAGGATGGCTTGGTCATCCACTCTACCAAGTCTTCCGCATGTTGCGGCTCAACACGGGCAGCTGCCAAAAAAAAGGACAAGCGTGTCCCACAGCCATGTGCTGATGAGGATGCACCGTGTCCATGACCAGCACTGTTGCCTCTAGACACAGAGCCTGCTTGCTCTCTTTTATTGGCTTGTGACTGTCTGCCTCCCCTTGTTGGCCTTCCAGACATACTAATGGCCTGCACTGCAGTGAGATGTAGCTCCACAAAACTGGGATGTATATACTGATTATACAGCAGCTAGCAGAATGCCTGCCTGTGGTATTAATAGGATCAGAAGAAGCACACAAGCACTTGTCTTCAGGTAGCTATAGGTGCAACTGTGCAGGGTACACAGTACACTAACTCTAAATACTTCAAGAGCCTGCCTGTGCTATTAATAGGATAAGAAGAAGAACACACGCACTTGTCTTCAGGTAGCTATACTGTAGGTGCAACTGTGCAGGGTACACAGTACACTAACTGTAAATACTTCAAGAGCCTGCCTGTGCTATTAATAGGATCAGAAGAAGCACACAAGCACTTGTCTTCAGGTAGCTATAGGTGCAACTGTGCAGGGTACACAGTACACTAACTCTAAATACTTCAAGAGCCTGCCTGTGCTATTAATAGGATAAGAAGAAGAACACACGCACTTGTCTTCAGGTAGCTATACTGTAGGTGCAACTGTGCAGGGTACACAGTACACTAACTGTAAATACTTCAAGAGCCTGCCTGTGCTATTAATAGGATCAGAAGAAGCACACAAGCACTTGTCTTCAGGTAGCTATAGGTGCAACTGTGCAGGGTACACAGTACACTAACTCTAAATACTTCAAGAGCCTGCCTGTGCTATTAATAGGATAAGAAGAAGAACACAAGCACTTGTCTTCAGGTAGCTATACTGTAGGTGCAACTGTGCAGGGTACACAGTACACTAACTGTAAATACTTCAAGAGCCTGCCTGTGCTATTAATAGGATCAGAAGAAGCACACAAGCACTTGTCTTCAGGTAGCTATAGGTGCAACTGTGCAGGGTACACAGTACACTAACTCTAAATACTTCAAGAGCCTGCCTGTGCTATTAATAGGATAAGAAGAAGAACACAAGCACTTGTCTTCAGGTAGCTATACTGTAGGTGCAACTGTGCAGGGTACACAGTACACTAACTGTAAATACTTCAAGAGCCTGCCTGTGCTATTAATAGGATCAGAAGAAGCACACAAGCACTTGTCTTCAGGTAGCTATAGGTGCAACTGTGCAGGGTACACAGTACACTAACTCTAAATACTTCAAGAGCCTGCCTGTGCTATTATTAGGATCAGAAGAAGAACACAAGCACTTGTCTTTAGGTAGCTATACTGTAGGTGCAACTGTGCAGGGTACACAGTACACTAACTGTAAATACTTCAAGAGCCTGACTGTGCTATTAATAGGATCAGAAGAAGCACACAAGCACTTGTCTTCAGGTAGCTATAGGTGCAACTGTGCAGGGTACACAGTACACTAACTCTAAATACTTCAAGAGCCTGCCTGTGCTATTATTAGGATCAGAAGAAGAACACAAGCACTTGTCTTTAGGTAGCTATACTGTAGGTCCAGGGTACACAGTACACTAACTGTAAATACTGTAAAAACGCCTGCCTGCCTGTCAGTATATTAGGAAGAGAATAACAGGAATGGATCTAGCTAAACTGAATACAGTCTAAATATATATATATATATATATATATATATATATATATATACAACACCTGGGATGCATATATATGCACAATACACTGTAATTGCAGCTAACTGACTCGACCTGCCTACTCTATCTAACTTAAATCAAATGACACTGTCTCTCTGTCTATCTATCTCTCTCTGCCGCTGCAACACGCTACACAAGGCCGCCACGCAGCCTTATATAGTGTGGGGCATGTACTAAACCCTCTGAGCCATAATTGGACAAAGCCACCCTGGCTTTGGCCAATTACGGCTCTCTGTACACATGGCGCTGTGATTGGCCAAGCATGCGGGTCATAGTGCATGCTTGGCCAATCATCAGCCAGCAATGCACTGCAATACCACAGTGAATTATGGGCCGTGACGCACCACTCGAATTTGGCGCGAACGGCCCATATCATTCGCAATTTGTTGAACAGGCGATGATCGAGTCGAACATGGGTTCGACTCGAAGCTCATCCCTACTCCAGAACAGTGTTGCATTGTGATGAGAAGGGTTCTCTCATACTCCAGAACACTGCAGCATTATGATGAGGTTAAAAGGAGGGACTACGACAAGATCAGACATACCAAAGGTCTGCTAGCTGTGTGTCCAGACTGCATAGCTGAACCAGTTTCTATTCTCGAAAGAGGTGGCAGCAAGAGACACATAATGGGGGATTCAGGTGAAAAAAATGCTTTAGAAACCCTTAAAAATATATATTGCAGCATGATTGGAGCAGGGAAGGGGGTAAGAAAGATAAGAGGATTTATTTTTCCCTGAAGATGGGGTCCAAGGTGTGCATGGTTGTAATAATGTAAAAATTGTCCACACTAAGACTACAGTTTGCTGTACTGTTCAAGTGTCTGGTTGTTTCTCTTATACAGTACTATCAAATAATCTGTAACTAGGCACCAGTGATTACAGTCATACAAGTCAGAACTTGCAGTGTTTTAACTTGAAACTCATAAATCATGAGGGATTGATGCTAACATTATTTGGGCCCATTTTGCTGGCATGTTTGCAAGTTTGTGCTTTTTTTTAAATCTGGTTAGTTGTATAGCATCATTACAGTTTTTGCATATGAATATGAACATTAAATGTATTAAAAGACACTATCTGTGACATCCACTTTTGGCACTATAGCACTGCCTTATCTGTGTCTGATTTTTCCCTCCCATCTCCATGTGGTGTATAAACATGTAAATAAGTATATTCTTCCATTTGTTAAAGATTGGAATTTATTTGGGGGCTTACTTGATCACTCTCTATCCTTCACTCTCTATCCTACAGGGTTGCATTATTACGTTAGAGCTATCTATATAGGCAGGGAACTTTGGAGCTACTTACCAATATGCTCTCCCAGTTAAAAATATTCTGTACGCCTTGGAACTTGTCACTCTGTGAATGCTCTGATCTGTTGAGCTGCCTTGGAAGTCTTGATGCTGATATTTATTGTTTGTTTATAGCATACTTACATCATTGTATCTTGCTTTAACCAGTACAGTTTTTGCATTTAAATATGAACATTAAATGTATTAAAAGACACTATCTGTGACATCTACTTTTGGCACTATAGCACTGCCTTATCTGTGTCTGATTTTTCCCTCCCATCTCCATGTGGTGTATAAACATGTAAGTAAGTATATTCTTCCATCTTTTAAAGATTGGAATTTATTTGGGGGCTCACTTGATCAGAAGGCTTCAGTTTCACATTAAGCCTCTTTCCCATGGCCTCTTTCCACCTGATTCCAGCCACAAGAATCAGCAGATTCTTGTGGCTGGAATGACTGGGGCATGTTAATAGAAGCATTAATTCAGCCTATTTAAACTAATGACAGGCTGAAAGCAACTGCCACTGTTTGAATATACTGTAACCACACTCAGAGCAGTTACCTGCAGTTGGAGACAGATGTCTGAGCCTAGATGCAACTGGCTACATCCATGCTCGGACATCTATCCGTAACCCCAGCTAACCGCTCTGTGTGCGACTACATGCAAACAACCGTGACCACTGTTAGTTTGTCATTGGTTTAAGTAGGCTGAGTGGCCGCTGCTATTTACATTCCTCAGTCATTCCAGCCACAAGAATCTGCTGATTCTTGCTGCCGGAATTCGGTGGCTGCATCTAACTGCCCATATGAATGTCACTTAATAGTGCATGTTCATTTTACTTATTGAAATATACCTAAAATATGCATATATAAAAAAGTTACAGTAAACCTTTCTTAGCAAGCCTATATTTGGAATCCAAAAATAATTAATACCACATAATTTCTAGCCATCTGCAGATGTCATCATAATGTTTTTCTTTTATTTTCAGAAGAAAAATCCAGCAATGTTTAAGTAAGCAACAAGATTATGAATAACCAAGAAAGATTCAATTTCAGCAATATTATTATGTGTAACTGGACAAAGATAAAGATGTGTGCCTGTAGTAATACATTTAAATTGTGGTAATCAAGAACAGCAAAATATAAGTCATTCAGTTATGTGCTGTTTCTATTTCAGAATAGCTGTAATCAATAATGTGATATCATTACAAAAAGCATAAATCCAAGGCACATTAGCATAATTTTAACAGCACAGACAAAGCTTGCATTTATTTCAAGTTAAGGATGGTTAGGCTCATCTAAAATGGCGATACTGTGCTGATGGCAGTAGGAATCAATACCCACAGAAACAGATGTACAAGGATATTCTTTTTAAAACATTTTATTTTTAGAACAGTATGTTGCAAGCTGCAGAGACTCTTAAACATGTTAAGCATGTCAAGCAAATTTTGGACTTCTGTATATAAAATAATAATATATTATTCATTAGTGATAGATGCCGTAACTTTATTCCCCCCTCTAAGTAAATCAGTGAATAAGGTGTTATCACCTTTGTATGTTAATTCTATAAACTTAGTTAAGATTCTTTTGGTGATGGGGTTATCACCCCTGTAAAGTTTTGACTTTTTTGCATTTATATTCTCCTAGAGTACTTTCATCTTAAAACTAGCGATGTAGTGATAGGCTTCTTTCTATGCATTAAGATAAAAAAGCTTCTGTATGCAACTCTCCCCTCAGCCCCCCTAATACTTACCTGAGCCCCATCTCAATCCAGCGATGTGCAAGAGTGCCTCTACCATCCGGGACTCTCCCTCCTGATTGGCTGAGAAACAGCAGCAGCGACATTGGCTCCTGCTGCTGTCAATCAAAGTCAGTTAGCCAATGAGGATAGAGAGGGGATGGGGCCGAACCGCATCCCCGTGTCTGAATGTACACGCAGAGCAGTAGCTCTGCTCAGGTGCTCCCATAGCAAGCCGCTTGCCGTGGAGGCACTTGACAGGAGGGAGGGGCCAGGAGCGCCGGCCAGGGACCAGAGAAGAGGAGGATCCGTGCTGCTCTGTGCAAATCCACTACACAGAGCAGGTAAGTATAACATGTTTGTTATTTTTATAGAAACAAAACGAGACTTTAGCATCACTTTAACTATTTTGCATTTATATTCTCCTAGGGTACTTTCATCTTAAAACTAGCGATGTAGTGATAGATAGGCTTCTTTTGTTGATGGTGTTATCCCCCCTGTATAGATTTTACTTTTTTGCATTTATATTCTCCTAGGGTACTTTCATCTTAAAACTAGCAATGCACCTCCTTATTTAAACATAGAGAGAGGTCACGCTAGGTTTAAATATATATACCTTTTATGAATACATTTTTGTATATAATTTTTTTATACATTCGGTATATATTTGTTATTTATTTTTGTATAATGACTTTTTATAATGGTATACATTTCAGGCATTCAATTGGTACATTCTAGATATTTATCTATGTGTATGCCTGGTACAATGGAAGATTTTTTGGATGTATTTAGCTATTGGTGTTATTCAAATAAAGTATTATATTACTGTCTTGTTTGTAAATTGCATTTGTTATTGTAACAGATGGCTGTGTAAGAATGTACCCCGTTGTTTTGGTAAATTAGTTTAGGTATAGTTTTGCATTGGTGTTGCTGGGCATTGTTGTCCTTCAGCAGTATTTTGGCTCAATTGATTGAGATTTTGCAGCTGCATGTCGTTTTGATGCCAGCAGCAGTGGAGGTATTTAATGAGGGGTAGATGGCGCGGCTCCACTTCTACTGAAGAAGTCCCTGGCTTTGGACGTAGAGTGTATAGGGGGGACTGATCCTTGGGTGTCACGTCGTCCCATGGCCATCTTACCATTGAGCAGAGAGTCTGCATATGTGTTTGATATGTGCATTTGAGCTAGCACTGGCAGCGGTGCTCTATTTTGTAAGTGCAATATTCTTCTCTTACTTATTAAACCTTTTAACCACTTGACCACTGGGCACTTAAACCCCCTTAATAACCAGACCAATTTTCAGCTTTTGGTGCTCTCACATTTTGAATGACAATTACTCAGTCATGCAACACTGTATCTATATGAATTTTTTGTCCTTTTTTTCACACAAATAGAGCTTTCTTTTGGTGGTATTTAATCACCGCTGGGTTCTTTATTTTTTGCGCTATAAAAGAAAAAAGACCGAAAAATCTGTAAAAAAATTAATTTTTCTTCGTTTCTGTTATAAAATTTTGAAAATTAGTAATTTTTCTTCATATATTTTGGCCAAAATTTATACCGCTACATATCTTTGGTAAAAATAACCCAAATTAGTGTATATTATTTGGTCTTTGTGAAAGTTATAGCGTCCACAAGCTATGGTACCAATATCTGAAAATTGATCACACCTGAAGTACTGACGGCCTATCTCATTTCTTGAGACCCTAACATGCCAGAAAAGTACAAATACCCCCCAAATGACCCCTTTTTGGAAAGAAGACATTTCAAGGTATTTAGAAAGATGCATGATGAGTTTTTTGAAGTTGTCATTTTTTCCCACAATTCTTTGCAAAATCAAGTTTTTTTTTTTTCTTTTTTTTTTTTTTCACAAAATTGTCATATTAGCAGGTTATTTCTCACACACAGCATATGCATACCACAAATTACACCCCAAAACACATTCTGCTATTACTCCCGAGTATGGCGATACCACCTGTGTGAGACTTTTACACAGCGTGGCCACATACAGAGGCCCAACATGCAGGGGAGCACCTTCAGGCGTTCTGGAGCACCCATGCCAATTCTGACATTTCTCTCCTACATGTAAAAATCATCATTTATTTGCTAGAAAATTACATAGAACCCCAAAACATTATATATGTTTTTTTAGCAAAGACCCTAGAGAATACAATAGTGGTCATTGCAACTTTTTATCTCGCACGATATTTGCGCAGCAATTTTTGGAACGCTTTTTTTTGGAAAAAAAACTGTTTTTTGCTTTAAAAAAAAACAAAACAGTAAGGTTAGCCCAATGTTTTTGCATAATATGAAAGATGAAGTTACGCCGAGTTAATAGATACCTAACATGTCACCTTTCAAAATTGCACACGCTTGTGGAATGGCGCCAAACTTCACCACTTAAAAATCCCCATAGGCGACGCTTTAAAATTTTTTACTGGTTACAAATTTTGAGTTACAGAGGAGGTCTAGGGCCATAATTATTGCTCTCGCTCTACCGATCGCAGCGATACCTCACATGTGTGGTTTGAACACCGTTTTCATATGTGGGCGGGACTTACGTATGCGTTTGCTTCTGCATGCGAGCACACGGACAGGGGCGCTTTAAAAAAATTTTATTTTTTTTTATTGTTCATTTTACTTTATTTATTTTAGTTTGACACTTTTTTCCAAAAAAAAAAATTTTTTGATCACTTTTATTCCTATTACAAGGAATGTAAACATCCCTTGTAATAGGAATATGGCATGACAGGACCTCTTTACAGTGAGATATGGGGTCAATAAGACCCCACATCTCACCTCTAGGCTGTTCCTGAAATAAAAAAAAAAAAAAAAAGATCCTGGCTTCGATCATAGCGGTGAGTCGGTAGAAGCACCGGAGGGCGGCGGGAGGGGGGGCGTCCCCTCTCGCCTCCCGTAAGAACGATCAAGCAGTGTAACAGCCACTACAATCATTCTTATGGTGTAGGGAATCGCCGGCTGAAAAAGATGATATCTGAATGATGCCTGTAGCTGCACCCATCATTCAGATATCCCCGCACAAAGTCAAGGACGTCGTATGATGGAAGGCGGGAAGTGGTTAAAACGCTTTTTTTTTTTTTAACACAAAGTTGTCCATTTATACAATATTTCTAACACATAGCATGTACATACCAAAAATGACCCCCCAAAATAGATTCTCCTTCTCCTCCTGAGTACGGCGATACCACGTGTGAGACTTCCACAGCCTGGCCACATACAGAGGCTGGGTACGGCTGAGCATGGCTGGGTATTGCAGAGTATCGCCGAGTATGACTGGGTATGGCAGAGTATGGCTGGGTATCACCGAGTATTGCAGAGTATGGCTGGGTATCACCGAGTATTGCAGAGTATGGCTGGGTATTGCAGAGTATGGCTGGGTATCACCGAGTATTGCAGAGTATGGCTGGGTATTGCAGAGTATGGCTGGGTATGGCAGAGTATGGCTGGGTATCACCGAGTATTGCAGAGTAGGGATGAGCTTCGTGTTCGAGTCGAACCCATGTTCGACTCGAACATCGGCTGTTCGATCGTTCGCCGAATTGCGAACGTTATGGGCCGTTCGCGCTAAATTCGTGTGGCGCGTCACGGCCCATAATTCACTGCGGCATCGCAGTGCATTGCTGGCTGATGATTGGCCAAGCATGCACTATGACCCGCATGCTTGGCCAATCACAGCGCCGTCAGTAGAGAGAGCTGTAATTGGCCAAAGCCAGGGTGGCTTTGGCCAATTATGGCTCAGGGGATTTAGTACACACCCCACACTATATAAGGCCGCCTGCACGGCGGCCCTGTGTAGTGTGTGTTCCGGTGTGCTGAGAGATAGAGAGAGAGAGAGACAGTGTCATTTGATTTGAGTTAGATAGATTAGGCAGAACAGTCAGTCAGTTAGCTGCACTTACAGTGTATTGTGTATATATATGCAACCCAGGTGTTGCATATATATATATACACTGTATTCAGTTTAGCTAGATCCGTTCCTGTTATCTTCTATCTAGACTATTTACATTTAATGCAGTGCGTCCTGCTCACAGTGTTCAGCTAGATCCGTTCCTGCTATTTACATTTAGTGCAGTGCGTCCTGCTCACAGTGTTCAGCTAGATCCGTTCCTGTTATCTTCTAGACTATTTACATTTAGTGCAGTGCGTCCTGCTCACAGTGTTCAGCTAGATCCGTTCCTGCAATTTACATTTAGTGCAGTGCGTCCTGCTCACAGTGTTCAGCTAGATCCGTTCCTGTTATCTTCCTACTGACAGGCAGGCTTGTCTGGTTACAGTATATAAAGCTACCTGAAGAAAATTACAGGTGTTCTATTTGATCCTATTAGTACCACGGTCAGGCAGCTAGACTATTTACATTTAGTACAGTGCGTCCTGCTCACAGTGTACAGCTAGATCCGTTCCTGTTATCTTCCTACTGACAGGCAGGCTTGTCTGGTTACAGTATATAAAGCTACCTGAAGAAAATTACAGATGTTCTATTTGATCCTATTAGTACCACGGTCAGGCAGCTAGACTATTTACATTTAGTACAGTGCGTCCTGCTCACAGTGTTCAGCTAGATCCGTTCCTGTTATCTTCCTACTGACAGGCAGGCTTGTCTGGTTACAGTATATAAAGCTACTTGAAGAAAATTACAGGTGTTCTATCCCAGCTTAGTGCAGCTACAGGCCATTAGTATGTCTGGAAGGCCAAGAAGGAGAGGGACAAAAAAGTGAGGTGAAATCTTCTGAAGAGGAGGAAAGACAGCAAAACAAATGTCACAGGGGTGATAACCCTTCCCTATGTTTTCCAAAAAGCTTAGAAAAGATTTTTTGGCTGGAGCTAAACACGTTAAAAATGTTCAAAATTACAAACAGATTCTACTTAACAACAAACCTACAGTCCCTGTCTTGTTTGCACCGCCTGTATACTGCTGTTCAGAGTATATAGGGCCTGGTGGCCCCACACCTTTCCTTATTTTAATTTGGGTGCGGGGTTCCCCTTAATATCCATACAAGACCCAAAGGGCCTGGTAATGGACTGGGGGGTACCCATGCCGTTTGTCTCACTGATTTTCATCCATATTGCCATGACCCGACATGACATTAAACCCGCAAGCAGTTTTAAATGAGATTTTTTCCTTTAAAAATGACATTTGGTGCAGGGACTGTTCTAAACATGGGAAACACGCGTCACTTTACAGGCATACTATAGACACCCCCCAGGTATGATATTTAAAGGAATATTTCACTTTTTTTTTTTTTTACTTTAAGCATCATTAAAATCACTGCTCCCGAAAAAACGGCCGTTTTTAAAAGTTTTTTTTGCATTGATACATGTCCCCTGGGGTAGGACCCGGGTCCCCAAACCCTTTTTAGGACAATACCATGCAAATTAGCCTTTAAAATGAGCACTTTTGATTTCGAACGTTCGAGTCCCATAGACGTCAATGGGGTTCTAACGTTCGTGCGAACTTTCGGTCCGTTCGCGGGTTCTGGTGCGAACCGAACCGGGGGGTGTTCGGCTCATCCCTATTGCAGAGTATGGCTGGGTATGGCAGAGTATGGCTGGGTATGGCAGAGTATGGCTGGGTATCACCGAGTATTGCAGAGTATGGCTGGGTATGGCAGAGTATGGCTGGGTATGGCAGAGTATTGCGGGTTATGGCAGAGTATTGCAGATTTTTGTGGGGTATTGCAGAGCATGGCTGGGTATGGCAGAGTATGGCTGGGTATCACTGAGTATTGCAGAGTATGGCTGGGTATTGCGGGATATTTCAGGGTATTTCAGGGTATTGCAGGGTATGGCAGAGTATTGCGGGGTATTCCAGGGTATGGCAGAGTATTGCGGGGTATTGCAGGGTATGGCAGAGTATTGCGGGGTATTCCAGGGTATGGCAGAGTATTGCGGGGTATTGCAGGGTATGGCAGAGTATCGCAGGGTATGGCAAAGTATTGCGGGGTATGGCAGAGTATTGCGGGGTATGGCAGAGTATTGCGGGGTATTTCAGGGTATTGCAGGGTATGGCAGAGTATTTCGGGGTATTGCAGGGTATGGCAGAGTATTGCGGGGTATTGCAGGGTATGGCAGAGTATTGTGGGGTATTCCAGGGTATGGCAGAGTATTGTGGGGTATTCCAGGGTATGGCAGAGTATTGCGGGGTATGGCAGAGTATTGCGGGGTATTCCAGGGTATGGCAGAGTATTGCGGGGTATGGCAGAGTATTTTGGGGTATTGCAGGGTATGGCAGAGTATTGCGAGGTATTGCAGGGTATGGCAGAGTATTGCGGGGTATGGCAGAGTATTGCGGGGTATTGCAGGGTATGGCAGAGTATTGCGGGGTATGGCAGAGTATTGCGGGGTATGGCAGAGTATTGCGGGGTATTGCAGGGTATGGCAGAGTATTTCGGGGTATTGCAGGGTATGGCAGAGTATTGCGGGGTATTGCAGAGGGAATTGCAGAGTATTGCACAGCATTGCAGGGCATGCAGAGTAGTAGGGATGGCTGAGCATGGATGGATGGATGGCTGGATGTCTCTGTGCAGCGCTGTGGGCACTACAGATGCAGCCCACAACGCTGCAGCCATCCATCCATCCGCCTCTTCGGTCACTGTGTACCGATCGGTACACAGGAGGGGAGGAGAGGGGGAGGAGAGGAACCGGCGTCATCAGATGACGCCGGTTTGTTTACATGTGATCGCTCAGTCATTTGACGGAGCGATCACATGGTAAACGGCCGCGATCAGCGGCCATTTACCGGGATCTGTGATGCGCCGGGTCCTGTGGACCCGGCGATCACGGATGCTCTCGAGTGCGCGCCCTAGGGGGCGCGCGAGAGCAGAATTCTGGGAGGACGTCCCTGGACGTCCTCCCAGAGTTAAACAACCGCCCTGTAGCCGCCATTTGGCTATGGGCCGGTTGTTAAGTGGTTAAATGGAGAGCATTAGATCTTGTGTGATTTCCCTTTTTTCTCATATACATCGGGTGTTCCTGAGTGCCTGAGGACCTGTGTACCCTTCCTATGAGAAAAGAGGAGTGAGGATCTGCCAAGAGTCTGTCAGAGCCCAGCTATTATCCCTGAGGGATATTATAAAGAAAGTACCCCCCAAAGAATACTAAGGGACTTTTAAGGCAACTGATCAACAATTGATGAAAAAAGCATAGAAATGTATTATTATAAAAATATAAGGCAGTGTTTCTCAACTCCAGTCCTCAGGGCACACCAACAGGTCATGTTTTCAGGATTTCCACTATTTTGCACAGGTGATTTGATCAGTATTACTGCCTTAGTAATTACCACAGCTGTTTCATCTGAGGGAAATCCTGAAAACATGACCTGTTGGTGCGCCTTGAGGACTGGAGTTGAGAAACATTGATATAAGGTGTATTATTATAAAAATATAAGGCAGTGTTTCTCAACTCCAGTCCTCAGGGCACACCAACAGGTCATGTTTTCAGGATTTCCACTATTTTGCACAGGTGATTTGATCAGTATTACTGCCTTAGTAATTACCACAGCTGTTTCATCTGAGGGAAATCCTGAAAACATGACCTGTTGGTGCGCCTTGAGGACTGGAGTTGAGAAACATTGATATAAGGTGCATACAACACCAGAAGAAGATTTACATATACAGCATAAACAAAATCACGTGACAGATATGAGTATAAAAGAGCAGATCCTTCAATACTAATCCCAAAGCGTTTCTGGATCTGTGGAAAGTCCTTTCTTCAGGGGCATGTCGTATGAAGTAGTATTGCTATATTGGTATTCTACAATGAGACAAAATCACACATAAAATTCATATTCATGGTTACAGAAATGAGCATCGTTGAGGCCGAGTAAAAACAAACGTACCAGTCAAGTAGACAAAATACAAGAAGGAAATGAAATGCCAAATTTGGGGTCAAGCGTGGAAACATGTACGGCTGGTAGGCTGTACGTGTTTCCACGCTTGATCCCAAATTTGATATTTATATTTTGGTGTTGATATTCAGTTCAAGAGACTTATTTTGGTTGCCAAACGTATGTTTGTTTGTTTTCTTTTTATTTATGGTAGTGATAAGTGTTGTGATTTCACTTAATTGGTGTCAGCTGGCTGCATTATTATTATTTTTATTTCTTATATTTGAGCACAGGATATGTATGTATATTGTGGTTGCGCTAATTGATTTTAGTATTATGGAGGAAGGTACCAGGCTCCTGTTGGATTATAAGAGGGTTCAAACCTATCTATGCTTATAGGTATAAGAGATGTACAGTTTATTATATATATATGGGTACTCGTATATGGCAGTTAGGGGATACTTGCCTGTGCTCTGTCAGGACATTTTAATTTAACCTTTTAATCTAAATGGGCAATATCACCCTCCCAGGAAAAATTCTTACTTTAAGCTACTGTACAAATCAGTGGGGTCAATAGTTGTTGATGCAATGTGGGTATTGGTTTTCCTAAGAGAGGGCTGTGTTAGGGTAATGGTAAGGGGATTACCTGCAAGGATATTTTTGATAGAGTATTATTTTTGGGTAGTGTGTAATTTGAAAATAACAAAAGAGTATAGCCTTGGGTAGTTTGAATTCTTTCTTAGGTTGTTAGAATGATTGAAATCCTCACCCTCATTGATGTTGTCTAAGTAATCCAATGTTTAAGCAACATTTCTGTGTGTTGGATAAAAAGTAATTCAGGAAGTGGTTGATTTGCAAATATGTATTATATATGGATCAGATACGTAATTTAGTACTTTCAGCTTCAACCATATAATCAAACAGTGAGGTAGGAGGCAAAGACATAGGATGTGTTTTGTTCTGTAAATGAAGCACATGGCGAATCTGTAGGTATTAACACCGTTTCTGGTCCAGTTGGAGATCCAAATGAAATTGTTGGAAATATTTCAAGGTATTGGACACTTTCAAATATTTTTGTTTTAACTAGGTATTAGTAGTTATATTCCTTGTGCCATTTGTTTTCCTTAATTTGTAATGATATTTTTAAAAAATGGAGCCTGGCATCATGGGTTTAAACAGCCCATACAGAATACATACCAACAAATTCCATTTATATTAAACCTATTAAGGGAAAAAAATACACTATATATAACAAAAGCCCAGCAACCAAGGGTTATGTAGAGCAATAGATCCCCAAACACCCTGGACAAAGAAGACCACTGACTCCATATGACAGGAGGGTGGAGGGGATTATAAACTAAATAATTGGGTGAGCTTGATGTGGCTTATTACAGCAAGAACAATGCTGAGAAGGCAATGCATGGTGCACTTGAAAAGGAGACAGCAGGGTTTGAATAGTAAATGCAGCTCAAGAGTAGGCTTAGGGCTATAGTCACAGTATCCAAATTAATCTATCCAAGGGTTAATACTGTGGAAAAGGTGGATGGAAGTCCCAGTTCAGGGACAGTTCAGGCATCTCCTGGAAGATGGCACCAGATGTAAAGAGGAAAAGCAACTTGGGAGTAGAACAACCACAAGCAGAACTTGTTTGTTGTAAGGCTTATCCAGAAATTCAGTGACAGCCCCAGGTGTTTCAAAGAACTAGACATTATCATTAGTAACTACCTGCAGTTTAGCAGAAAAAATATTTGGGTAATGAAGATGTAGACATTGCAGATACCTCTTGACTTCTTGAAATTTTTTTTAGGACTTCAGTTAAAATGTTCATGTCAACATCATGACTGTAGCGCCATTAAAGGAGATGTCTTTCAATTCACTACATCTTTAGAAAATATTTTCTTTGCCCCTGTAGTTCAGGAGAGTTATACAAAAATGTCTCTGGGGGTTTCCTGGAGGTGGGGGGCAGGTGGGGACTCAGTGAGCCCTCTTCACTGCAAGCAATGTAGAAAGGTGTTCCTTAGCAAAGGTATCTAGTAAAAAGGTGAAAAATAGTCCTGTGCTGGCCAAAAGTGGTAACAAATAATATGTAAGCTGTGTGTGATCGCCTATATGTACAATATCTCACAAAAGTGAGTCATACCGATGTTATGGTGCTCAAAAAGAAAAGAAAGCTGTCACTGCTCAGTAATCTCTTTACACTAATTTAAAAACAGATGAAGTAGACACTCACAAAGTAGTGATTGTACAGCTTGTATAACAGTGTAAATTTGCTGTCCCTTCAAAAGAACTCAACTCACAGCCATTAATGTCTAAACCGCTGGCAACAAAAGTGAGTACACCCTAAGTGAAAATGTCCAAATTGGGCACAATTAGCCATTTTCCCTTCCCGGTGTCATGTGACTCATTAGTGTTACAAGGTCTCAGGTGTGAATGTTGAGCAGGTGTGTTAAATTTGGTGTTATCGCTCTCACTTTCTCATACTGGTCACTGGAAGTTCAACATGGCACCTCATGGCAAAGAACTCTCTGAGGATCTGAAAATAAGAATTTTGCTCTACATAAAGATTGCCTAGGCTATAAGAAGATTACCAAAACCCTGAAAATTAGCTGCAACACGGTGGCCAAGACAATACAGTGGTTTAACAGGACAGGGTCCACTCAGAACAGGCCTTGCCATGGTTGACCAAAGAAGTTGAGTGCACGTTCTCAGCAAGATATCCAGAGGTTGTCTTTGGGAAATAGATGTATGAGAGCTGCCAGCATTGCTGCAGAGATTGAAAGGGTGGGGAGTCAGCCTATCATTGCTCAGACCATACGCCGCACACTGCATCAAATTGGTCTGCATTGCTGTCGTCATCTTCTAAAAATGATGCACAAGAAAGCCCGCACACAGTTTGCTGAAGAAAAGCAGACCAAGGACATGAATTACTGGAACCTTGTCCTGTGGTCTGATGAGACCAAGATAAACTTATTTGGTTCAGATGATTTTAAGCGTGTGTGGCACCAACCAGGTAAGGAGTAGACATAGACAAGTGTGTCTACAGTCAAGCATGGTGGTGGGAGTGTCATGGTCTGAGGCTGCATGAGTGCTGCTGACGCTGGAGAACTATGAATGCCAACACATACTGTGACAAACTGAAGCAGAGCATGATCCCCTCCCTTCAGAGACTGGGCCGCAGGGCAGTATTCCAACATGATAATGACCCCAAACACACCTCAAAGACAACCGCTGCCTTGCTAAAGAAGCTGAGGGTAAAGGTAATGGACTGGCCAAGCATGTCTCCAGACCTAAACCCCTATTGAGCATCTGTGGGGCATCCTCAAATGGAAGGTGGAGGAGTGCAAGGTCTCTAACATCCACCAGCTCTGTGATGTCGTCATGGAGGAGTGGAAGAGGACTCCATGGGCAACCTGTGAAGCTCTTGTGAACTCCATGCCCAAGAGGGTTAAGGCAGTGCTGGAAAATAATGGTGGCCACACAAAATATTGACAATTTGGGCCCAATTTGGACATTTGCACTTAGGGGTGTACTCACTTTTGTCGCTAGCGGTTTAGACATTAATGGTTGTGTGTTGAGTTATTTTGAGGGGACAGCAAATTTACACTGTTATACAAGCTGTACACTCACTACTTTACATTGTAAAAAAGTGTCATTTCTTCAGTGTTGTCACATGAAAAGATATAATAAAATATTTACAAAAATGTGAGGGGTGTACTCACTTTTGTGAGATACTGTATATATATATATATATATATATATATATATATATATATATATATATATATATATATATATATATATATTAAGTGTCAATTTATTGGTGATTTATTTTATGTTTGTGCATTGGTTGAATAGCGTAAATTATTTTTGTGCACTCATATACATTATATAGTCAAAAGTATTGGGACTCCTGCCTTTACACGCACATGAACTTTAATGGAATCCCAGTCTTAGTCCATAGGGTTCAATATTGAGTTGACCCTCCCTTTGCAGCTATAACAGCTTCCACTTTTCTGGAAAGGCTGTCCACAAGGAGTGTGTCTATGGGAATGTTTGACCATTCTTCCAGAAGAGCATTTGTAAGGTCAAGCACTGATGTGGATGAGAAGTCCTGGCTTGCAGTCTCTGCTTTAATTCATCCCAAAGGAGTTATATCGGGTTGAGGTCAGGACTCTGTGCAGGCCAGTCAAGTTCCTCCACCCCAAACTCGCTTATCCATGTCTTTGTGGACCTTGCTTTGTGCACTGGTCCAAATCATTTGGTGGAGGGAGAATTATGGTGTGGGGTTGTTTTTCAGGAGTTGGGCTTGGCCCCTTAGTTCCTGTGAAGGGAACTCTTAAGGCGTCAGCATACCAAGACATTTTTGACAATTTCATGCTCTCAACTTTGTGGGAGCAGTTTGGGGATGGCACCTTCCCATTCCAACATGACTGTGCACCAGTGCATTTTTTTTAAGTGCAGTTATTAGTAAGTTTGGGTTAGTGTAAGAGCAGTGCAAAACCCTATTACAATGCTGCATATATAAATGTATCTTGTAGTGCTCAGCAAATCAGCAGGATTTGTACCTTCAGCACACTTAAAGAGGCCAATTAGTCTAATTTTATTTTATCTCAGATTTTTGTATAGCGTAAGGCTACCTTCACTTCTGGTTTAGGGGGATAGACAATATCTTCCATGTCACTCCAGGGACAAAGTGTGCAAATGCACCCTTTGTAAATCATGTCTGAGTAGGGACAGGTTTTCCCTGATACCCTGAATCTGGCCCATAAAACTGTTCATCACTTAAACATCTTTAAGTGAAAGCTCAGGGGTCTTTCCCTTCTCTCTTCCTCCACCGGAGTGCTGCTGCCTTCATGTTGTGCTCCATGTTCAG
This sequence comes from Aquarana catesbeiana, assembly GCF_042186555.1. NCBI lineage: Eukaryota > Metazoa > Chordata > Amphibia > Anura > Ranidae > Aquarana > Aquarana catesbeiana. The sequence goes on from NC_133327.1 coordinate 225,186,533, forward strand.
GGGGCCCTCACCATGTTTTCTTTTCATCATGCCACAGGAATAAATGAACACCCCTTTCAGGCTTTAGAGTAGAAATCACAGAATGCTAGAGGGATAAGATAGAACTAATAATTGCAACAACAGGGCCTGTGGCAGGATAATTGTAGGATGCGACATCGGAGCTCTCCCACACACAATCTGTCTGTCTGTCTGTCTGTCTGTCTGTCTGTCTGTCTGTCTGTCTCATTCTTTTCACTCTCTCCTTCTCCCTTATTCTCTTCCTCCCTCTCTTTCTGTCTGTCGTTCTATCTATGCTGAGTTTTGACTTATTCTTTTTCTGAAATATCTATTGTATCTAAGACTGTTTATTGGCTGTCCATTTAACTACTGGTATAACTTTTAGCTCTTAGCTTGATATCAGTATTGTTTCTATATAATTATATGACACTCATGGTAAAGCTAACATGCAATCGTAACTCATTTACCCTCATCACAGAGTAATTAGGTATGTTATAAGACTTTTTACACCAGCATTGCATTACCATTAAGGGCCTTGGGAAGGATTTGGCAGCATTCTGGATGTTGTGCTAAGTATGTCCAGGTTTTATATTTGTAATTTCCAGCTCTTGTTTAGTATACTAGCACTGTTTTAACATGCACTTATTTCTAACAACACATCTCAAAAATATATTTTTCATAGCAAGAGGCAATAAGATTATTTTCTATGTTACGGTTGTTAAGGGACTTCCAAAACAATAAAAGAGACTTGTCAGACAAGGATAAAGCCAATAAATGCATAAAATCATAACCATAATTAGTTCCTTTCCATATGCTGCCTTTTTTCATGATTTTCTCTGCCTTTATCAACTTTGCTTTACCAAAGTGTTTATTTTAACTAAAGATAAAAGTTTTCTGGATACTGACTGCACCACCTTTAATTAAATGTAATGCTTTTCAATATAAAGTGATTGCTACAAAAAAAAAAAAAAAAAAAGAAAGATAAATGTAAAAAAAAGTCTGCAAAAAAAAAAAAAAGCTTTATTATTACCTATATAAAGGATCTTGAATCCTTGGATCTTTTTTGCCTTCAAGGGCTCTGATGACTGAAGTAATGTTCAGCATCAGACATACTTCTGGATGTGTCAAATGTCTGGAATCGACTCACATGCCGTGATCCTATTTGCAGACCCCTATTTCACTGCCAGGCCCATTAAAGATTTGGGTGCTGGCAGATTGACAGACATTGTGGGACAAGGCATCTGACACACCCAAAAGTGGCAAAACATTTTCATTTTTTCATTAAAAAACAAGTCCAGTTGAATATAACCAAATACTTCTAGGTAAAAATACTTATTTTTAGAACATAATGTTACTGTAGTAAGACTGGACTTTAACCACTTCCCTACCCACATATAGTCATATGACGTCCTGGGATGGGATCTCCCATCCTGGGTGGACGTCATATGACGTCCTGGGATTCCCAGCCTTCTGCCGGGCACACGCGATTGCCCGTTAACCGGGCCGGACCGTGGATCTGTGTGTGTAAACACACAGATCCACAGCCTGTCAGGTGAGAGGAGACCGATCTGTGTTCCCAGAACGGAGGAACACTGATCGGTCTCCTCTCCTTGTACGTCCCCTCCCCCTACAGTTAGAAGCATTCCCTAGGAAACATATTAACCCCTCCCCGCCCCCTAGTGGTTAACCCCTTCACTGCCTTTCACATTTACACAGTAATCAATGCAATTTTATAGCATTGATCGCTGTATAAATGTGAATGGTCCCAAAAATGTGTCAAAAGTGTCCGATGTGTCCGCCATAATGTTGCAGTCATGAAAAAAAATCGCGATCGCCGCTAAAAAAAATAAATGAATTTTTTTTTTTTTAAATGCCATAAATCTATCCCGTATTTTGTAGACGCTATAACTTTTGCGCAAACCAATCAATATAAGCTTATTGCGATTTTTTTTTTACCAAAAATATGTCGAAGAATATGTATCAGTCGAAACTGAGGAAAAAATTTGTTTTTTAAAAAAAAAATTGGGATATTTATTATAGCAAAAACAAAATTGTGTTTTTTTCAAAATTGTCGCTCTTCTTTTGTTTATAGCGCAAAAAATAAAAACTGCAGAGGCGATCAAATACCACCAAAAGAAAGCTCTATTTGTGGGGAAAAAAAGGACGTCAATTTTTTTGGGGTACAACGTTGCACGACCGCGCAATTGTCGTTTAAAGTGCGACAGCGCTGAAAACTAAAAATTGGCCAGGGAAGGAAGGGGGTGAAAATGCCCGGTATTGAACCTTTTAAAGTGTCACTGTCACTTTGACCTGGAGTATCAATGACATCACTCCTGTAAAAGCAGTGACAGTGTTTAAGTCTAGAGATTGATTGTTAGACCCAACCATGCTTACCTGGAAGAGTAATCTTCATCTTTATACTTAGAAACACCTTTTTTTCTTTTTTAAAACAAATTTGATATTCTGGTGCACATAAGGCATTTACTTACACTTCACTGAGTTGTTCTACTGCTATGCTTCGCATAGCTTAGGGTAATAAGTCTAGAGGCAGGAATGGGCAGTGTCCCCCCTCAGTTAATATTGCCCCATACTGTATGTATTTTCAAAAAAAAGCACTGTAAACAGATAAGCAGGTACTGCTGAGTTTTCTTATAAAAAAGCTAATTATTCACTTGAAACATGGTGCAAGATTGGCAATTAAAATGTTTATATGAAAGGTTAAAGTAGAAGTAAACCCTAGAATTATTCTATGAAAATTGAGACATTTTTCAGATGGGCAATGGCACCCGTACTGCGTGCAGGAGGTGTTTGACACACAGCTGTGCCTGTGCAGCCACTGAATCTGCATCCTCTTCTATAGGTTGCCCACAATTGGGGGCAAACGCAGATGCCACAAAAAGTGCCTCCTGCACACATAAAGGTGCCAGCACCTGTCTGAACAAGGCCTAAACTATCATAAATATACATGTAATTTAAAATAAAATACCTTCTGCTGAAACACAAAAACCTACCGCTAAACACAAAGAATTCCTACCACCTATGGTAATAATGCAAACAATTTTATAAATAATATAACATCAACACTGTAAATACAAACACATACGTTTGTGCAATAAACAAAATTGCAACCAAAAATATATTCTAACCCTTATTCCCTGTGACAATGTGACAAAAATTCAGTCCAGTATCACATTTATAAATAAAAGACATTCCTATAGAGAATTCCTTCGCTAAAGTGATTCATTTATTGAGTCATCCCTTTCATAACATTCAACACTTCTGTGCCAAGAAGTGCTTGAAACACAGCTCACTTATTAGATAAATTTAGATTTATATGACCCATTACTTCTAAGTGGGCCTATATGCACTCTCCATTTAGAAAACTCTTCAATCTTTGCTCCAATCCACACCAGTTAGAACATCTATCCTCAGGACTTCATGGCCTCTTATTTCTAGACAGATCTAGGAAGGCTCCAGTAATTTCCGCCTAGTCTGTCCATCCTCAATACCTCTAAATACAGTAGATTTGCACATTTCTGGTCTAACAATGGTTCTTTGGCCTAATAATAATATGCCCGGAGAACATATTGGTTTTATGTAGTTCTTTGAATTAAGGTTTTTGTAAGCAAACATACAAGCATGCTTTTGTGTGGAGTAAATCTTCACCTAAGGTATCTCCAAAGATCTTTGTGTAAAATGAAAGTATTGCCACTACATGTGACATACAGTATGTTCAACCAAGGGCTCAAAGATTCAACAGAAGCAGCTCCTTTCTAACAGCCAAAGCCTTTTTTTTTCAAAAAAACAGAGTAAACAACTTAGTAAAATTAAAGCAGAACTCCAGCCAATTTTTTTTCCATGTCCTTGTTGCTGATCCCCTACCTTCACCAAGTTTGCCACCCATGTTCTTCTGAGTTCTGTAGTTCCTCTGCATTAGGCTGCTGAAATTGCTGAAAAACCGTTATTGCCTGCTGACATCCTGTTTGTAAGTCCGCTGGCTTCTATCCCTCCTAAGCTCAGCCAGTGGTCTGGCACACCCCCTTGTAGTCCTCTGAAAGCTGAGCAGGGAGGAAGCAGACATGTTGTGGGAGGAAAGGGTCTCACAGCCCATGGTCTGTGCCATCCATGGAGGAGGTATCCTCCTTCTCCTCTCTCCTCCCTCCTTCTCCTCCCTGCCAGCAATCTGCCCCTCTACACCATCCCCCCACCGCACCCACGGCCCGCTGTGTCAGGTATAGTATATCAGAACATCGATCCCTGATGTCTTGCCTCCCACCGGTATAGGAACAGTACGCTGTCAATCACAATAACGGGAGGCGAGACATCAGCGCTCGGTGTTCTGATATACAATATCTGACACCGTGGAAGATCTGCTGTATCATACAAGCAATTTCTAATAATAATCCCCACTCTGCACTGGTGATAGTCCCTGACAAGCTGTATTGGTGATGGTCCCTGACAAGCTGCACTGGTGGTGGTCCCTGACAAGCTGCAAAGGTGATGGTCCCTGTCAGGCTACACTGGTGATGGTCCCTGTCAAGCTGCACTGGTGATGGTCCCTGACAAGCTGCACTGGTGGTGGTCCCTGACAAGCTGCACTGGTGGTACAGACATGCTGCACTTGTGGTCCCTGACATTTGGCTCTGGTGGTCCCTGACATTTGGCTTTGGTGGTCCCTGACATTTGGCTCTGGTGGTCCCTGACATTTTGCTCTGGTGGTCCCTGACATTCGGAACTGGTGGTGGCCCCTGACATTTGGTTCTGGTGGTCCCTGACATTTGGCTACGGTGGTCCCTGACATTTGGCACTGGTGGTGGTTCCTGACATTTGGCTCTGGTGGTCCCTGACATTTGGCTCTGGTGGTCCCCAACATTCGGCTCTGGTAGTCCCTAACATTTGGAACTGGTGGTCCCTGACATTCGGCACTGGTGGTGGTCCCTGACATTCGGCTCTGGTGGTCCCTGACATTTGGCTCTGGTCGTTCCTGACATTTAGCATTGGTGGTGGTTCCTTGACATTCGGCTCTGGTGGTCCCTGACATTTGGCTCTGGTGGTCCTTAACATTTGGCACTGCTGGTCCCTGACATTTGGCACTGGTGGTGGTCCCTGACATTCGGCACTAGTGGTGGTCCCTGACATTCGGCACTAGTGGTGGTCCCTGACATTTGGCTCTGGTGGTCCCTGACATACGGCACTGGTGGACACAGACACGTTGCACTGGTTTGCATTTATAAGGCTGTAACCTATCATACCATGTGTTATGTATGGCTTGCTGGCTGCAGAATGAGGGGTGTGATTTATGTGGAAGTGGGTGAGTTCACATTTACATGTGCAAGCCTTGTGTACCTCCCACATTCACTCCCATCCCAAGGATTCATGGGAAATGTAGGCTGATTACAGTTAGAGAGAGAGAAGAAGATATGATGCAATCACTCCTCTAACACCTCCTACCTGCCAAAAAAGATGCTGCATTTTTGGAATCACCAAACTGACTTCCTGAAAATTAAATCAGTCATATCTCTTAAACGGTAAGAAATTTCACAAATGTAATAACTGTTTAATGTTTTGAGTGGGGGGTTTACTAATGGGGGATTTTTTTAAAATCCTGGAGTTCTGCTTTAAGTAAGAGTTGATGCATGCCTTTAAAAATAGCTTTGTATGAAGCGCTGTCGGACTTCATGGCCATGCATCTCATGATAGGATTTATGTATTAGTGAAATAGGATTCAATATCATGAAGCAATCTTGCAGAATGGGCTAAGTTTAAAGGACTAAATAATCCAGGAAATGTCAACGCATTGTGGTCTTGCGGACATTGTATTATATACGTATCCAGGATCGCCGTCTGCTCCTTTTGTAGGGCACCCCAGCTGAGATGCTCATCGTGGATGTGTGTCCACATGTGACGTCACTCAGCCCAGCCAATGGTGTATGCCTCCCGTGCACGGCACACTGTGCATGCGCATTAAACACTGGGCAGCCACAGGCAAGGAAATATACATCCAGGGCCGCCACAGGGATGGGGAGGGGTGATCCTCATCCCTGTGGCGGGCCTGGATGTAGATTTCCTCGGCATTGATCTTCAACCCTGTGGTGGCCCTGGATGCATGTTTCCTCGCCTGTGGCCGCGCCCTTCAATTCACATGCGTGGCGTGTTATGCGCGGGAGGTGTATACCATTGGCCAGGTTGAGTGATGTCACATGCAGACACACGTCCATGATGAGTGTGTTAGCTGGGATGTCCTATAAAAGGTGCATATGGCCATGCGGGACTTAGGAGACCCGTACGGCCGCACTGTGGATGTGGTGCAGTGTCGGTGAGGGGGCGGACATGCACTGTGTTATGAGATACATCTGGTAAGAAACTACATTTATTGGCTGTTCTGGTTCCTTATTTTGTGTTTACAGCATATTGTGCATAAACTGAGTTGCCTGTTTAAAAACTTAATGCAACCTTTGTGCTTGTTATTTACAGAGCTGACATAGGTGATGGAGATTTACCCTGTTTCCCCGAAAATAAGACCTAGCGTGATTGTCGGCGATGGCTGCAATATAAGCCCTACCCCCCAAATAAGCCCTACCCTGTTTCCCCGAAAATAAGCCCTACCCTGAAAATAAGATCTACAACTAGGGCTTATTTGGGGGGTAGGACTTATATTGCAGCCATCACCGACAATCACGCTAGGTCTTATTTTCGGGGAAACGGGGTATTTACCACTTCATACCTTGTGAATATAGTGAGATATGCATGTCTAATAATAAATCCACAACGTGAACTATTTAAACACTGGCAATCTGCAGAACGTTGTAAAAAGAATAGTGCAGCGCTGGACGAATGTCACAAGTGTGAAATGTGTTATGTCAAGTAAATGAAATCACCAACAGCAGTGAATGACAGCCCATAAAACTGGCTGATATATAAATCAATCAATTAGGTGTTCATAAATAATTACAAAAAGCATGGTAAAAGATAAATATAGTGAGAAACAGTTCATATAATAAAGTGAAGGTGAGAATAAAGTCCCAAAGTTATGATGTTCAATGCTAAATCCTGGATCAGTATTCCACTGCTAGTGCTGCCCACCACCTGGTGATAAAGTAATGGAGGCTTACCGGAGAGCCTGCGACCACCCTTATTCAGGGGGGTCAAAAAAAGGCTTAGTAGAGATATGCGGACCTCAGGGAATGTCCCGCAGGGAGCTCTGTTTGATGTCCTACCAACCTCCTTCCTGGATGGCTAATCAGCAACAAACAGGGAGCCAATTCGAAGGATGTAGTCCCAGGGGCATTTCCTATATGGCAATCAGTGTTTACAATCATTAGATGTGGTGGTTGCATCAGTTTTCTTTTCTTTGGCTTTTCTCCCTCTGTTTTCACCTGGTGATCTGGCCAGTAACACACCTCCAACAGTAATTCTGGCTCCCACAGACTGTCTACAGTATGTGCTCAGTCTGCAGAACGTTGATGCAATTCAGTTATACACTTGCCATATTGGTTCAAGGCATTATACACGTTGAAGGTAAGACTCACCAGATTTGCACACCATTTTATATGTGCTTTTTGGCTGTATTTTAATCATACAATTATGAATTCTTTGGGGATCCATTATTCAGCATTTTTTATTGTTCTATTTGTTTTTGTCTTCAAGGAGAATTTATCTCCAACATTTCAGTAAGTTATGTTTTATCTGAATATGTATACCCTATAATGATCTCTTTGGTATCACCTTCCCTTCATCGCCATGCACTGTATCCCCTAGGTGCAGACTCATATCCACCTTTTGTGTTGGGGGTTGATGGTTTTGACCTTGCCTCCTCCTCTTGCATGTGGTCTATAATTGTTTTTTGTAAGTATCCATTGTTACTCTGCATGTTGTTGTAGATATGAATATCTATATGAATGTTTAAATATGTTTAATGATATTATATTCGTTCTATTATAGATTATAATAACTTAACCCTTAAGCTCCTGAAGAAGCATTAACGCATTCATGTGAGACATTTCAAGCACGATGCTGAGCTGAACATCACCATCCCTCCATTAACTACCAGCCAACATCTGGACGATAAGAAACTTAGTGTGTTTATTGGGGGCTCCCGATCCTTAGTCTGGGGGGGTGGCGGTGACACCAGCTCAGTAAATCCGGGGTGCTACCAATTATATAGCAGATCATGTTAAGCAGTTTTAAGAATTTTGTTGTAAAACTTGAATAAATTATATATATTGTAATCTACCCTTTTTGGTGTGGTGCCATTAAAATCACATATCTATCCTATTTCTTGTCATTTAAGTTTGAAGGACACAGCAGGCCAAAAACGTTGCCAACTTTTTCTGGGCATAGTGCAGAAAACCACCAGATAGTGTGATATATAATAGAACCTGCTTTTGAGGACTCCAAAGGTACACTCAATGACACCTCTTGTCTTGGTAATTCCTGCATTGCACCGAGACTCTTCATGTGCTGAGCACCTCAAGTGTAGCTTTAGCAGCCTGGGCCCTAACATTACAATGAGGAGCAAGGGAATGATGCAAGCTGATGTGGAAGAAAGACACTGGAAGGTGGCAGAAAGTTCCTTGATCAAATCTCTTGTGTGAAGTATTACACCAAAAACTACAAGGCTTTTATCCCTCTTGTTTAGTTATTTGTTTAACAGCTATCACTAGCCATTAGATGAGGTAAGCCAAAAAATCTGATTTGTATTTTTTGTCTGCAAGGTGTGAGGAGTGGAACATACAGTATGAACGTATACTGTATTTCCATATATGATGTATGTTGCATGCTTTGGAACATTTTTTATAATTAAAAGTGCATTACCAAGAAGGCAGCCTGTAGTTATTCTGTTATCATCAAAATCCTGGGAGAGCTGTGACCGTCTTAATATGTGTGCATCATAGAAAAATCCTGGGAAGCCAGTGACCACATTTCTGATGATCATATTTGCATCACAAACAACCTGGATGTTTAGGTAGTGGTATCGCTTCCTATTATGATATATGGGTTCTTTATGAGAGCAAAAAAAGACACATAAGTGCAATCTAATACACCCATGACATTGGGAATCCCAGCTACCGCATAGAAATCATTCTTAATTTGATCCCACTAATGACATGTGGTAGGCATGTATATATATTTGCGGGAAATTTGCCTGAAACCCACAGGGCCTTAGTAAGTAGACATGAAAAAGAGGGCTGGGGTACTCCAACCACCTCTCCAGGTACCATCTGATAGGAGGTCTTACCAAGAAAGTGCAGGATAGCCAACAACTTGGTCATTGGTGGAATTGCGTGACTGTGTGGTGGGCTCCAGAAAGTTTGCAATTCCCCAAGCAGCAGCATAATCAGTTCCCTAGACAGGGAAAATCTAGTCAGCACTTCTGCTTCAGCGAAATTATCAATAAAGTTGCGCTGTTTAAATGAACGTGGATGCTTTATAATGTGGACACATTATAACCACTCTTCTTCTTTTCCTTGTCTTTCTTTGACTTCCTATTTTCTTTCTTCCCTTTTCTCTCTTTTCCCCCCGTTATTTAAGAACCGTCAGAAGAGAAGCGTCACCCAGCGGGAGCCTCCCTCCATACCATCATGGATGCGGAGCGGCCCGAAAAGAAGAAGATGAAGAGAAGAAGATGAAGAGAAAAAGATGAAGAGAAAAAGATGAAAAGAGAATCGTCACAGCGGCAGCCTCCCTCCATACCATCATGGATGCGGAGTGGCCCAAAGAGAAGAAGATAAGAAGACGCTGCGGAGGAAGATGCCGGACGAGAACACCAGAGGAAGAACCAGTAGAAGAAGAAGATGGAGGAAGAAACCAAAGGAAGATAGAAGATATAAGATATAAGATAGAAGAAAGAAGAAGCATTTAAATAAAGGAATTGTCAAAAACTGTCTCTTGTCATTTTTAACATTTTTGACAATTTTTTTGTGAAATAGTAGGGGTACTTTTGTACTCCTTACCATTTCACACAGGGGGGAGGGCCGGGATCTGGGGGTCCCCTTGTTAAAGGGGGCTTCCAGATTCTGATAAGCTCCCTGCACGCAGACCCCCACAACCCCCACAACCACCGGGCAAGGGTTGTGGGGATGAGGCCCTTGTCCCCATCAACATGGGGACAAGGTGTTTTGGGGGGCTACCCCAAAGCACCCTCCCAATGTTGAGGGTGCTCTCTCATCCCCCAAGGGTCTGGTATGTAATTTTGGGGGGACCCCACGCCGTTTTTTTTTTTAATTTTGGCACGGGGTTCCCCTTAAAATCCATACCAGACCTGAAGGGTCTGGTATAGATTTTGAGGGGGACCCCACGCCATTTTTTTTTTTTAATTTTGGCCGGGGTTCCCCTTAATATCCATACCAGACCTGAAGGGCCTGGTATGGAATTTAGGGGGACCCCCCACGTTTTTTTTTTTAATTTTGGTTCGGGGTTCCCCTGTAGGGAATTCCAATGCCGTTTCTATCAATGAACTTTTATATGTGACTTTTTTCCTTTGAAATGTCATTTTGCTGTTCTAAACACGGGAAACATGCGCCCTTTTCAGGCATACTATAGACACCCCCCAGGTACGAAATTTAAAGGGATATTACACTTTTATTGTTTGAATTTAAGCATTATTAAAATCACTGCTCCTGAAAAAACGGACGTTTTTAAAACTTTTTTTTGCATTGATACATGTCCCCTTGGGCAGGACCCAGGTCCCCAAATACTTTTTATGACAATAACTTGCATATAAGCCTTTAAAATTAGCAGTTTTGATTATTCATGTTCGTGTCCCATAGACTTTAACGGTGTTCGCGTGTTCCAACAAATGTTTTCCCTGTTCGCAAGTTCTGGTGCGAACCGAACAGGGGGGGTGTTCGGCTCATCCCTACTACTAACCCACAACAGACATGGTTGTTTAACATTAACCCCGTTTTCCCTTGCAGACTTGGCTCCTCTGTGCTGCTCCCTCGTTTTGGGGATGGCGGTCATTCTTCCTCCGGGAGCTGCGATGCACAAATGGGGAGTTTTCTCCCCTGCTGTCCCCGTTCCCTAGAGGGGCGGCGCCACCAATGCATTGGTGACATGCCTTTCAGCCCAGCGGGAGACTACCGCATTCTAGCGGTGTCCCCAGCCACTGGGTACTGTGTGCCATCTAGGCAATGGGCGGGGATCGCGATTGCTTCCCGCGTTTTGGTGGGCGCATTGTGAATCCCTCCCCTCACCACCAGCTCTATGATGTTTGGGGGCAGAGCCTGCAGCGGACGTCCGGGTATTTAGGCGGGGGTTGTGGCATGGCAAGCCTTTCCTTCTCTTGGTTCCTTCAATACACAGGCAAGAGTCCAACTATACTGGTAGGCACTATTCTTGATATCCATACACATTATTTCACCAGCATACTCTCTACATGTACACCATGGGTATCACTCCCACACACCTTTATCTACCCATTTTCTTTCTTCCCTTTTCTCTCTACACTAGGTCACTCTCTTCACTCGGTAACATCCCTTCACCCTCTCACCTTGTTTCTCACCCCTGCTTCACTTGCCTTTCACATCTTTCCTTCCCTTCACACTATTTCTTCCCATGCTTTGCAGGACTTCTCTGAATTCTTTGTACCCAGGTATACAACCTCATACTTTCAGGACATTGTCATATTAAGGATTTCTCGTACCCAAACATACAACCTCCATACCTTCAGGACTTTGTTACATCAATAATTCTTTGTACCCAAGTATACAACCTTATACTTTCAGGACATTGTTATTTTAATAATATTTTGTACCTTAGTATACAACCTTATATGGTCAGTACATTGCTACATTAACTATTCCCTACCCATATATACCCAAACGCATTTATACTTATACATTTCATTACAGTGAGCACGCCCTGCAAGATCCATGGGGGATCTTTGGGTCCACATTTCCTTTTCCTTTTCTGTACCATGCCTGCCCTGCGTCTGGCCTCGGTTCCCCACGCTGTGGTCACCGTCCCTTCAACTCCCGGGGAGATGTTTTCGTTTTACCTATGCCTTGGATCAGCCTCTGAGGTCAAACATCTGCCAAGTGAGTATGGGATTACTAGTTCAGGCCTCATGCTCCCGTCCCATCATAACCTATACCTATACATCTTGTTTACCTGGTTATCATCATGGACACCTCATTTAAAGTCCCATGGGCGATCTCCTGTCTTTCTTTGACTGGGTTGAAATTCCAACAAATTAGCCTCCAGAAGCTCCATTAGGGATGTAGGTGAGAGCAATCTATTTTCAGCTGCCAAATGTGAGTGAAGACTAGCCAAATGCTTATTGGATTGTGAATTTGCACCCTCTTTTAAACACTTTCATGCCCTTCCCATTGAGGTATGGTACCCAAATTCATTATTTCCTTTAATACTGCATGCCTGGACCACTGCTTACTTACTGCATGCATTTAATTATTTGTTTCCTTTTGTGAATTTACTTTAATACTGTTTTATGCAAGATTTACCAAGCATTTGAGGATTTTGAGGTAAACACCACAAAATGGAATAGTGAATCAACATTTTCAGCATCACATATGATATTTAGGAAAAATGTGTCAGATCAACTAAATATCACATGCGATATGCTTTAGTGAATGGAGCCCAGTATGGTTTTTTTTACTGATTTGCAGGAGGCAACACATGCCCATGTTGCCTCATTTTCATTACAAACACAAATTATCTAATTGTACATTGAATTCATTGTTTTTTCATTGTGATACAGGGACCTCATTTTTACTTTGTTATATTTCTAAAGCACATGACAATTTTTTTTACAAAAGCTTAGTATAAGCCAATGTTTTCTGTGAGATCACATGATCTCAGTGATATACCTTTAAATAGGTAAAAGGAGAGGAAACAATGTGGGATTCAATGACACAATTTATGATAATTAAGGGTGACATTTAAACCACAAAGCAACTGCATTTCAAAACATGCGAATTACAGACAATTCAATGCGGTTTCTATATCATAAGATTTTGTAGCAGCAAATGTTTCTATTATGTAGATGGACTATTGAGCATATTTTAGGGACAGTTGCAAGAAGGCCTCCAGGCATGAAATTGTGTAATTTTGATATGTGTGTGAAAGAGAACATTGGGAGGATTTTTCTTTGAGGCAATAGGAGCTTCTATGCAAATTATGTTTACTTTCTATTACAAGCTTTAACAAAATGACAGGCTTGACAGACATATGGGTTGTTTACATTCCTAAGGCTTTTTATTTTTTAAGTGCTTCTAAAATTTATCTACATGGATTAAGTCACATAGCCTCTCATTAATTATGTTCTAATTCATTCAACTATTGTTTAGACTTTTGTGTAATTAAGTTACACAAACATATTTCATAAAAGATTACGTCTCTTTTGGTGACTAATGTCTGAAATAGCTTTCAAGTATCAACATGTTTTAAGCTTGTATATAGCCATGGAGGAACATTACACTGAAAATAGTATCTGTCATGCATAACTCCCAACTTTGTGTTTAATACAAAGTATGTACAAAGAGGCAGACCCTTCTGCCCAGGGCCACTGATAAGGCAGTACACCCAGCCCTCCTGTACTGGGCCCAGCCCTCATGAATTCAATAGGGGGGCCCGGGCACCTGCCCAGCAGAGGGGCCAGTAATACTGCCTTATTGCTGACTGACACTTGTGACTCTAGTGCAGTGCTCACAGTTTCTAATTTTATTTTATTTTTCCGGGTGCACTGCAGGGGGATGGGTTCTAGTATCTGTGCCCCCTTCCCCCTGCTGTTTGGGACAAATGTGTGCCAACAGTGCTGCCATTTTCCCCCCTCTCCCGCTGGCAGCTGAGGGCACACAGGCAGGCTATTTGCAGGCTAGTACCTCAAGCACATATTGGGCAGCCCCTCCAACCGATGGTACATCCTTGACACCCTGTAGTCCACTGAATAGGATCTCTTGTAAATATTTTGGTTACAATGGTGAATGTGAAAATGGCTAGGTCTGGACCAGCATTTGTCTCTCAGTCCTATCAGAGGTCATGATCTGGTATAGATTTTGGTGGGAATCCCACACTGTTTTTTTTTATGTCAGCCATCTTTCCTGCGCGCTTTGTTTACAATCACTTCTCAGCTGCAATCTCCAGAGGACATAGCCCAGGCTAAGATAACTTACTGGTTGTTAAGACGATGGGCAGTCGTTGACTTCCCAAAAACAAAGAATCTGTTACATTTAGCAATGGTAGTAACACCACTGCTAGATATTTCGCTCCCCATTGCATGCAGGAAGAGGTTCAGCTCAGCAAAACACTATTAGGACCGATAGTGGGTTCAGTCAGAACCTATAGCTCATCCCTACTCCTTGCCACCAGTACCATAACCTTCTTCCTCCTCACTGCCAGCATCCCAACCCTCTTCCTCACCAAGAGCACTGCAACCTCCTCCTCATATTCCTCCTCTGTCTCATGCTGCCTCCAGGCATTTCACATGCTAGTGAAGGGCAGAAATAATCTTCTGGAAAAAATACTGGTGGTTAATTACCTTTCACTGTGGTGTAGCACAGATCACAAACTTGGAAAGCTGTTTTTGTTTTGGCAAAGCTGGCATTAAAATGCTGAACATGGGGCTGATCTGGGACATTCTTTTCCTATACTAGAGCATAAGATACATTAAAAAGGGGATCTAAAAACACTGCAGAACACTTTGGAAGAAAAATAAGAGAAAGGCTTTGTCAGCTACTTCACTACTTCCTAAGCAATACACCCCTGGCAGGGTAAAGAAAAAATACACTATGATATTTGAGCATTTAATTTACAGAGAAGTGAATACAGCAAGGTATTCTTCTATTTGGCAGTAATATGGCAGGATTAGGGGAAATAGAGGAGGAGCTGTAGGTGGTGGAAGAGGGGAAGGAATAAATGGAGGTGAAGGTAGTGGAGAGGGAGGAGGAATAAGAGGAAATATCAGCATTGCTCACCATCTACTACCTCCACAAGCAGCATCTCCACCTCTCCTTTTACATCTGCCTTTCAATTTTTCAAGGTACAGTGGGCAGTTTATGGCTGTAGGATTCTATGGTTAATTTCTTACTGCTGCCTGTCCTTCCCCCTGACTGTAGAATCTTCTTCCTCAATATGCTGCTGCTCATGCTTCCTCCTGCTCTGTGAAAGGGCAAGTAGCCTATGGCCATAATTGTTCCCCTAAAGCTTTGCCTCTAGTATCCTGGCTATAGAGGAGAAAGGTAATGCTTGCAAGCAGAGGCATTACAGACACATGCCTGAGCTCTGCTTTGTGGAGCTCAACCACTGCATTACACCCATAAAAGAAAAAAATATATAATTACATATGGAAATTAAAAAAATAATAAAAATAACATAAGTAAAAAACACAAAATATAAATTGTGGCTGGGAATATGCATCTCTGAGGCAACCTAGGCCAGGAAATGTCCACTGGCATGTATACAAGGGAATTTAGAACAAAGAATTTGGACAGAGTGTGGCTTAGAACACTGGTGATTATAATATCGCTTCTGGAACTGCCACTGTACAACATTTGTGGCTACAGTCTCTCAAATAATACACTCTGTTTTGACATTTTATTACACCTTTATAACAATGTAGTGTGGTATTGTAAAAAAAAAAAAAGGTTACAACAACCTATACTACCAAACTGTTGTGCCATACACTACTATATTGCCAATATATCCCACATTGCTTTTATGTGTAACTTGTTTTAGTAAAATAAATAATGCACTAAAGGTGTTCTAGTCCAGTGAGTCAAAGATGGACATGTGATCCTAATTAAACAGATGGTTCATAGGCAATTTGTATGGCAAAATACCTTCTTGAAGCACTAAAGACTAGAATTTTTTGGTAAGCCAGACTGTCTTTAGTTGCCAAGTACAGAGCTATTTTATATTATATGAGTTTATTGGTTGTGGGAAGTACATATTGGAAAAAAATTGTATAGATTTAAACATTTAAATACTTTTATTATAATCTTACAATGTGTTAGGCTTATACAATTTAAAGTTGTTCTAAGACAGAAGGTTTTCTACCTTAATGCATTCCATGCATCAAAGTAAAAAACTTTCTGGGTGCAACTCCCACCCAGCACACCTTATACTTACCTGAGCACTATCTTGATCCAGTGATGTGCATGAGAGCAGTGGCTTTCCCAGGTCTCTATCCTCATTGGCTCACACAGCAGATGGAGCCATTGGCTCCTGCTGCTGTCAATCAGAGCCAGTGAGTCAATGAGGAGAGAACGGGCGGCGGGACAGAGTCTTGATCTGTGTGTAAATGGACAATGTCCATTCACAGGAGCGTGGCTCTAAAGCGAGCCTGCTGGAGTGCCCCCATAGCAAGAGGCTTGGAAGAGCCAGGTTCGCCAGTGAGGGGTCCAAAAAGAAGAGGATCAGGGCTGCTCTATGCAAAACCATTGCACAAAGCAGGTAAGTATGACATGTTTGTTTTTTGTTTTTTTAAATTACAACCTTTAGAATGACTTTAAGCGCAGTTTGCTTTTAATTTACCTTATAGATTCAAAATGAAAAGATTTACTGCTCGCATGTAATGATTGATACTCAACACTTCAGCTGAACACCTGACCTGAATCAGCAATGCTTAAATGGACCAAAATTAACATTCAGTCAGTGACTGATCAAAGGTGTGTCTTGCTACCTGCCATGCTTTTAGATTTCTCTTTCTTTATTGACTAGGCTTCCTTGATATTCCATCTTTCCTTGCTGCCTGTCCTGACATTGACCCATTCCTCAGGCATGCTGGAAAAGAAGCATTTGAATAAAAAAAATATTCATACTCTATTTTTTCATAAAAGTGTCACAATAGTTACAGTATATTGCATATCTCTTTAGTATACCTTCTGCTGTAGAGCAAACAAAAGCATGCATGAATCATATGACACATTTATATAACCTGTATTAAAAAAATAGTAACATCTGATATTCTTAAACAATCTTTATAAACTTGCTTTATCACATAAAATGGCATCCAGGAACAGACCTGCTTAGTCCTTACTGCACAGATGAAGTCCCTGTAGTGGATCCTGTTAGAGAGCATGCAGCCACTGCCTCTAGCATGCATAACCTCTAACTGGCTTTAAAGGTGGACCCTGTTCATTAGATCTGGTTGCTCACATGCTTTCTCTCTTTAACTAGCCAATCTACTACTGTCTTCAGTTATAAATTACAAGTGGGCATAGTTGAAGCTGGAACTGCACAACTCGCAATAGAATATATTAAACCCCCAATTACCTGCTCACAGTGGAGCAGTCACAACTAAAGAAATAAAATAAAAATGATTATAATATTACTCTGACAATATACACTACATGAATTATTTATTGGGTGATAAGGGGTAATAAATACCAATTTTCAGGGTAGTGCTCTGATCACAAGCTTTACAATTAGATAGTCCTTGCCAAATGTGCAACTAGGGTCTTGTTGTTCCAGGCCAGTTCATTCTGATCACAGGATCCAGCCAAGCAGAGATCGGGATATGGGCGCTGTGATTGGCCCTCACGATCACCTGACGGCTGTGTCCAATCACAGCCGTCACAATGTAAACAGAGACGCGTGTCTCTGTGACAGGTCTCCCCGCCGAGCTCAGTGAGAGCTCAGTGCAGGGGGGGAAGAGGGGGAATCTGCAGATCTGTGACAGCTCTCTGTATGAGGATGATTTTACACAGAGAGCTGTTACAGATCACCCCACAAAGTATACCAAGCACCACTGATTTACCCCTGTCCCTATACACATTTCAGTGTCCCAATAAAAAATCTGTCTGTCCCCCATCACTGCCAACACCAAAAAAAAACTCTGATTTGGGTTATTTTTACCAAAGAAAGGTAGCAGCATCATTTTTGGTCAAAATTTATCAAGAGAGATTACTTATTTGTAAAATTTTATAACAGAAACTAAGAAAAAAACATTTTTTTGGAAATTTTTTTATTTGTAGCGTAAAAAATAAAAACCCTAGTGGTGATTAAATACCACCAAAAATAAAGCTCTATTTATGTGAAAAAAATGATAAAAATTTCATTTGGGTACAGTGTTACATGACCGCGCAATTGTCATTCAAAGTGTGACGGCACTGAAAGCTGAAAATTGGTCTGGGAAGGAAGGGGGTGAAAGTGCCCAGTATTGAAGTGGTTAAAGGAATATTTAATTTTTATTGTTACACTTTAAGCATTAAAAAAATCACTGTTCCTGAAAAAACGTTCATTTTATAAAAAAAAATTGCATTGATACATGTCCCCTGGGGCAGGACCCAGGTCCCCAGACACTTTTTATGACAATAACTTGCATATAAGCCTTTAAAATGAGCACTTTTGATTATTCATGTTTGTGTCCCATAGACTTTAATGGTGTTCGTGTGTTCTGCCGGATTTTTTGCTTGTTCGGTATGTTCTGGTGCAAACTGAACCGGGGGGTGTTTGGCTCATCCCTAATGGTCACTTAATCGCACGTGTAGCATCCGTATGGTGTGACCAATATATTGAAGCCCATATGGACACCAGACAACATACATGACATTCCTAGTTGTACAGATAATAAAAGGGTTTAATGGGGAACTCCTCATTGGTGGAAGAGGACTGAAATTACTCTGTCCTTCTGCGCATATGTGAGTCAATTTTACATATGGGGCACTTCCTACAAGGGAAGAAGCCCCCCATATTCTGAAAAAAAGTTTCTTCAACCTTAGTGAGGGGGCCACTCTGGACACCACACAAGGTTTCTCAGGGAGATGAGGCTCCAGAATTCGATCATTGCGGAGTACGCCCCAGTATTTACTCATTGTTTTCTTAACAGAAAAATGTTGGCTAGAATAGGTTGTCAGAATGTTTATGCTGAAATAATAAAATAGTATTGTAATCATGAAAATATGCAAATCTTTCATTTGGGAGATTTACAATTTTCTACCAATACCAACAAGAAATTCAAGTTCGTTTATCCGTGCTATTTTGAAGACAAGTGATACAAATGATGTTGCTTAAAAATATATATTTATTAACTAAAAATACAGTGCAAAATAATATCAGGTATATTTCGTGATAAAACAAATAAATGGATATACTTCTACATAGCAAAGATAAATGATGGTTCAGATAATATTCACAGTTCTCTTTTTCAATTTCTTATAACAAAATACCACATTTCAATACTTAAATGATACTTGTACATTTTAAACCTGGTAACTTGTGAATAGCCTTCCGTGACTTCACGGACTTGTGTAAACAAATATTGTTTACCTTAATACTATGATGTGATCTCTTCTCAAAACCAACAGACCTTCTTATTACACTCTTAAATGCACAAACAAAAATTGTTATATTATGCACAGCTTGATAATTTGATCAAAGCTTATATTTTAGATTTAGAATGAATCAATGGTTTAACACATACTATAACCAATCCAATTCTAAAACGTTGAAGTCAGTCTTATGAGATATAACAATATATATGTATCTCCCTTGGTTTAGAAGCAAAACAAATTCATACTGCAGTTAGAATTCACTTCACTCCTAAGCAGAACTAACAATGGATTGGATTAGTCAAGAATATGCTCAACCAAGTTTCAATTACCTAAAAAGGTATACATTGGAAAGACTAATACTTTACCAGGTCTTTAAGAATTCTGTCAGTTTAAGAAGCAAAGTCCCAAAAGAGACTTCTTTCCACCTTAGAGACAGACCCGTCCAGCCATCCTCAGAGCTCCTCCAGATCTTCCCCTAGCTCCCCTTTCTGCTATCTGTCTCTCCTTTTTATCTCACCCCCAAAAGTGGGTGTGTGTCTCTTTACTATGTAACTGATGATGTCATATGACGTTGGAGTTTATATGTTACCTTGACAACCAAGACCAACGTCATTTTGAATAATTACCAATTTCAGCCTCTTAGGGGCAGTGTTAGATCAGAAATTACTTTTAATGTGATAAACATGACCTTCTGACCTTGGCTTAGCAAAACTCCATTAATTGTCTAATAGTTGACAATCAAGTGTCAATATCCCCAGTCATCCTGGCGCTTCTTAAAATATATGTGTATGAGAAAATATACCCCACACAATTAACTGGGGTTGTAAATGCCATGAAAGTGTAGTCAGGATTCTTACGATAAGCCTACCAGTTATTCATGAATGGTTTCCTAAATAAGATACCATATTTGCACCCTATTAATAATATATATGTAGTAAACAGGTTTATATGTTACCTAATAAAGATACATTGTAAAGATGTATAAAAGAAACCTTATTATTTAAAATATATCATTTGTAGATAAGCCCTTTTTGTTACGTGGTTTATTCTGAAAATACTATTTAGTTTTGCAAAGACAAAAGATATATAACCTGGGATACTGGTATTTTTACACAGTCTCAAGACATAAAGCAACTTTTTCAACAATGCTTATTCATGGGCTATGATTTCTGATTCAACTTTAGAGCCAAAATGGCTCCTCTCATGTTCATTTGAAAAATATACAATATAAAGGCCTATATATATATATATATATATATATATATATATATATATATATATATATATATATATATATATATATATATATATATATATATATATATATATGAATATAAGTTATTTTAACCCCAAATGTTCTGACAAATCCCCCCCACGTTTCTTAAAATTCCGGCAAACAGCCTTGGACATCCTAAGAAAACGGGTCTAAAGAAATATCATTGTTGTTTAAAAGATATGGCCATATTATTATTTTTCGTCATACTTGAAGGACGTTTCTCTCTTCATCCATATGATAAAGGAATATTCTTGTATGACTTGGATTTTCCTTGATGTGTTCAAGTCTTTATGAAAATAAAATTAACTGTTGCAGCGGTGGTGCACCCCCCTTGTCAAATGTAATAAAAACAAAGCTGGTAAACCAGAAATTGAAGAAACTCTTCAGTGAATCCACTCTTGTATTACTACAAGCTGAAAATGGGATATATTATTCCTCCTTTCAATGGATATTCTGGGATTCAAGCACACAAGGGACTTCTGCAACAAATCTTTCTTTCCGACAATACGAATCCTGGAGCATATTGCTTCATGACTCCTGATGAAGGATTCAGTTTAGTGACAGGTTCCATCCGGAACTGGGCATCACAGATTAACATCATGCAAACGATCGCTGTGTCTTTTGGTAGTGAACTTCATCTTTACCAATCAACGATCTGGTCTGGATGGTGGTTTGGTGACAGGTTCCCTCCGGAACTGGACGCCAAGGATTAACATCATCCATACGATCGCTGTATCATTTGGCAGTTCACTTCACCTTTACCACTCATTGATCTGGTCTGGACTGTCAATCTTTTTCTATTTAAGTAAATAGACAGTATGATTACATATTCTTATTAATTAATATTTACATTTTCTAACTATGCTATATATATATGATATAGCGATTGGTTAATTATATTTTAATTGACTAAAATCATCAATGATCTAATGATGATAGTATTCTGCCACGATTGGCAGGATCAACATTAATGCTGAAGTATAAGATTTGAAGATCTGTAAGTCAGGAGAGAATTATCACAATGTCCTATTATTACATTTACATTCTCTTGATCCTTTAAGTCTCTTCTTATACATTACCTTCCAGCATTCTTAGTTGGAACCTAGGATGACAAGCATACAAATGAATACTTTATACCATACCCAAACATGTCCTCAATTCACTGATATTGGCAGATACTTTTGACTTCACTACAGCCTCCATTTTCTTATTGTGGGAGACTTAGGCTGCAAACCTTAGGTCTCAGGAGATGAACCTTGGAGCGACACTATTGGTCTTTCTGAAATGAAATTTTAAACACCCGCCTCTCTCAACTGGTTAAGAACATATCTAATCTCTGGTATATGCTTTTCAAACATTATGCTATTCAACAAAAATATCATCCACATATGTTAGACTTTCTCTTTCAGGTACATCAGGCAATGGCCTTATGTAAAATAACAAACAAAAACAAAATCAAATTTAAAACCAAATTTTATATAACCAATTAACATTCTGTTCCAGTTGTACTATTTCTTACCACCTTTAAATGCCAGCTTGTATGGGTCTTCAGGACTTACCTGAATGTTCCACCATCATTGAGCATCATCTAGTGTAGTGAAGTACTTAGCGCCTTGTATTTCTTATATCAAGCATTGATCAATATATGGCACAGCTAGCTGTACATATATCCTCGTTTATTTAGCTGTCTCAGACCAGCATATAAACGCAATGAGCATTTGGTTTAAGAAAATCAAGTATAGGATTATCATAAGAACTATGCACTGATCTTACAACGCTCCTCTCCTTGAAATTCCTAATGATTTCCACTAGCAAAACATAGCAAGCTAGGGAAAGACAGCAATGTTTGATTGAAAACATTAGGGGCGTTAACACTTGAATCAGACTGTGTCCTGGCAATGCGTATGTCTATTATACCACATCACTGGAATCTTTTTGCAAACATATTTTTGAACTCCATGAAAAACTCTTTTTACCATGGGTATAGGATCTATTTAAATCCTTTCTATATACATCCTGTCTGCAAAACATTTTAATGCAGCAGGGTTCTTGAAATTTTGGCCTATTTATACCTGGCCGTGTAATAATTAAAATTTTAAATAAAAAAAAAAAATGTATTAGTACCTGTATGAATAATGACCTCATGTGGTACTAATATGTTTACTGCACATGGCAGTAACTAAGATTATTTAAGGGCCTCCCTTTAATCTGGACCACAGTGTGGAATTTACCAGATTCATGTGTATAGCAAAGCAATGTCATATATCGTTGCCAATGTACACATGATATTTTGGGTCATTGATTACCATGATTAAATGATTGGCTATTTTCCCCTCCATAGAAATGGATAAGATGCATTTAGCAATTTTATCATGACTATTAGAGTCATTATCCAGATCAGGGACAATTATCCTTAGGGGTTGAATACCTAAATAATTATTTTAGGACTGTTCAATTATTTTAATAACTTTCTACTAATGTGATTATATTCCTGGCATAAATATGAACCTTATTAACATTCCCCAGGTCACCAACCTGTTAAGGAAAAGAAACAACACCTCACAATACAATCCAAGTAGGACTTGAGTATAATTACTAAGCTCATTAAAGTCAGTATATACTGTGTGGATGTAAACCTTTGAGAACATCACCTTCCAAGCAAACCTCTGAACCATTTTTCAGGGGATATATATAGTATGATTCTCCTGTCTAACCCTTCTAGGGGAATTGGAGTTACCTTTACAAAAGGTGCCATCTAGAATGTATTTATTTCTGAGATGGATCTCACTGATACTCATTGAATGGTGAAGGTTCATATTTATGGCCTTGTCACTTGAGACCATATAACATTTTAATAAAATCACAATAGGATTTTTTTTTTAATGAGATCAATATCAATAATTAATCAATCATAAGGCATATTAACTATAAATGCGGGAATGCAAATTACTTCTTTCCCTTTAAGTTGAAGTTCAACTGGGCCTTTTATTTTTATTTATTTTTTTATGACTTCAGGGCAATGCTGAGAATATTTCAGTCAGCTTTAAAATACTTTTAGCTGAGTTATTTTTCAGAAGATAATTCTTGGATTTATTAGAAATGTTTCTGAACAAAATAATTGCTTGAATATTTATCCAATAACTTATTATTAGGGTATCCTGTTTTTATGAAATACCGGACCACGGAGGGGGAGAAACTCCTTTTAGAAAGAGAGAGAGGAAAAAAAAAAATAAACGTGCTTTGCTCATGTTTTTTTTTTCTTATTGGTCAAATTTAGACATTTAAATATTTTAACACCTCAGCTAGCTTTTCACTTTTTTTAGTTTTAAAACTGGGTGTAACTTTTCTCTGATTGGGAGAACTGGAATTTAATAATTCCAGCCTAATTACTTTTTGGAGTTTCAATTATTATCTGAGCGGGCTTTTTAAATTAATCTTGGGGCTTTACACTGTTCTATAGAACAGCAAAAAGGATGGCGCTTTCTGTTAGCCAATCCAAACCATTTTTGGGCTATTAATCCCATTCCAGAACAACTTTAATTTTATTTGACAAAGCCTCATAAAACAGTTAGAAAAATTCATGGTTCTCAAAATCTGGGTTTTTCTCAGCCAAGCTGAAGGCCTTCTTGAGAACTTTTAAAAGTTCTCTGGTACTTTGATTGGGCTTACATTTCAAAGTGCCCATGGTCCTTCTTGCAGCAATAGCTGACTTACAGGGACCAAGTTCTGTCTTCAGTTCACATATTTCTCTGATAGAAGACATCACCTGATTTTTTGCAAACTCTCCGGTTTTCCGGTGATGGAGACCAATTTCATTTTCTGCATCAGCAGGACCGGCTACACTACAAATAACTTTAGTGTCTGTCATTTTTCAATATTGCAACTAACAATGGCAATATTATAAAAAAAATTATAATTTTTAATTTTTTTTTTTCAAAAAAAAAATGACAATAAAATATATATAATTTTGCACAAATATATCACTTGTTTCAAACATTAACGAATCTCGGTGGGACCTCCAATTATGTCAGAATGTTTATACTGAAATAATAAAATAGTATTGTAATCATGAAAATATGCAAATCTCTGATTTGGGAGATTTACAATTTTCTACCAATAAGAAATTCAAGTTTGTTTATCCGTGCTATTTTGAAGACAAGTGATACAAATGATGTTGCTTAAAAATATATATTTATTAACTAAAAATACAGTGCAAAATAATATCAGATATATTTCGTGATAAAACAAATAAATGGATATACTTCTACATATTAAAGATAAATGATGGTTCAGATAATATTCACAGTTCTCTTATTCAATTTCTTATAACAAAATACCACATTTCAATACTTAAATGATATTTGTACATTTTAAACCTGGTAACTTGTGAATAGCCTTCCGTGACTTCACGGACTTGTGTAAACAAATATTGTTTACCTTAATACTATGATGTGATCTCTTCTCAAAACCAACAGACCTTCTTATTACACTCTTAAATGCACAAACAAAAATTGTTATATTATGCACAGCTTGATAATTTGATCAAAGCTTATATTTTAGATTTAGAATGAAACAATGGTTTAACACATACTATAACCAATCCAATTCTAAAACTTTGAAGTCAGTCTTATGAGATATAACAATATATATGTATCTCCCTTGGTTTAGAAGCAAAACAAATTCATACTGCAGTTAGAATTCACTTCACTCCAAAGGAGAACTAACAATGGATTGGATTAGTCAAGAATATGCTCAACCAAACTTCAATTACCTAAAAAGGTATACATTGGAAAGATTAATACTTTACCAGGTCTTTAAGAATTCTGTCAGTTTGAGAAGCAAAGTCCCAAAAGAGAAACTTATGATGTTTCCGGATTATACATTGGAGACACAACGCCAGCATCGTTCATTCGATGCGGTGAAAGCACGGCTCAGAGTGAAAGGAATTCGATATAGTATTCTGTTCCCAGCAAAGCTACGAGTCGTGGACGGGGAAACAGTGCGGATCTTCACAAACCCCAAAGATGCTGGCGCCTGGCTGGAGACTCTGCCACCGTAATGATTGCCTCTCCTAAGTTTACCTAAGTTGGTCTAAAGTTGTGACTTGCAAGTATCACATTGTAGAGGTAAGATGGCTGTGTTCCGGGTTACCTTGAAATGTTTGAGTTTCCTTACTGGGACCCCCTTGATTGAATCCTGAACCGTAGTCGCAGAACTGCAGGAATAACTTGGGCTCTGTACAATTGTCCTGTTGGACTGCCTTAGAAGAATTTCTTTTATGACACAAGACACTACCTTATCCAGTAACTCTA
Organism: Aquarana catesbeiana; assembly: GCF_042186555.1. Taxonomy (NCBI): domain Eukaryota; kingdom Metazoa; phylum Chordata; class Amphibia; order Anura; family Ranidae; genus Aquarana; species Aquarana catesbeiana. The sequence goes on from NC_133327.1 coordinate 225,212,350, forward strand.
TTCAGCAGATTATAATTTTTGGGTTTTTCTTTTCACCCACTTTTTTCTCCTTTTGTTTTGAACTGCCACTAATGATGTAAGGCTTAATCGGGCACACGCCTCCCGAGCATTATATCTCTGCTACCAGTTACTGTTTGGGATCATGTGCTACTCACAGTTGGAGGTGCACGGGGTGGGGGGGGTATTGGATGGCCGGTGCCATCAGAACGGGAACTGTTAAATTTTAATTTCTATGTTTTATTGTTTTTGGTTGGTCTTTATATTATGTCTACAGCATGTGGGGGAGGAGTATCTGCGGGTGCGTATCAGCCATGCCATCTAGTGGTAGTGGTGACGAGGGCACGAAGCGTGGCGTGGTGCTGCACACCCGTAGATGGTGCTAGAATTCAGTGGTACATTGTGATTATATATTTATGGTTCTATGGGTAATATGGCTGACTTTACTGTACTATCGTGGAACGTTAGGGGCCTCAACTCTGCCATTAAAAGATCTCTAGTACTTAAATATATTCAGCAACATAATCCCAAGATTTGTATTCTACAGGAAACCCACCTGGTGGGAGCTAAGATTATGGGGTTAAAGAGGGCCTGGGTCTGTGCACATTACCATGCCACATATTCGAGCTATGCCAGGGGAGTGAGTGTGTTGGTGCACAGATCCCTGGCCTTCCAGCTTATAACAGTTAAAACCGATCCTGGAGGGAGGTATGTTATTGTCCAACGCACTTATTGGGGGGACACCCTATATAATAGTGGGAATATATCTGCCCCCACCTGCTGATGTCACCTTACTTCATTCCCTTATGCATACTATTACACAATATGAGGTTAATAAAGTGTTATGCGTAGGTGACTTTAATTCAGTCATGTCAAACAAAGCAGATAGACTTCATGCTGCCTCCCCTGCTCACACTGGCCTAGCCCAATGGGCATCCACCTTTGCTTTGACGGATCTCTGGCGTCACTTCCACCCCTCCGATGCCCAGTTCACTTGCCTATCCACTACGTACCGGACGCTGTCCCGTATAGACCTGGCCTTTGCTTCCCACTGCCTATTAAAAGAGGTGGCATCTACCGAGATTCTTTCTAGAGGCATTTCAGATCATGCCCCTTTGCTGATAACGATCCGAACGGGTTCGCCGGGGGGTGTGGAGGCTATCCAAATATTGGATTTGTGACACAGAGATCCAGGAAGTAATACCTGAGGCACTAAATAATTTTTGGATCAATAATGCTGAAACTGCAGACCCACTCACACTTTGGGAGGCCTTTAAGGCTTGTACTAGGGGGGAATACATAAATAAAATAGTGCACAAAAGGAGGACATTGGTGCAGACTCTGAGGCAGCTTGAAAATCAGGCTCAGGACACTGAAAAAGAATATATATACACACCCCTAGCCCGGAGAAGTATGCTTCCTGGCAATGTGCTCTTAAGGAACTATCTTTACTGCGGGTGGATCTCACCAAGAAGTCTATGCTAGCGAGTGCTCAGAGGGTGTTCGAATATGGCGATAAGAATGGTAGGCTCTTGGCTTGGTTGGCCAAGGGTCAGTTCGCGCCCACTCATGTAGGCAGGTTGAGGAGTGGGGATGGTACAATTTTGACCACGCCCGAAATGATTGGGAATAGGTTCTTGGAATTTTACCAAGACCTATACTCATCCACAGCGACCTACACTGTCAAAGAATTGACTGACTACCTTGACCAGATCCCATTCCCTACAATTGACCCAGACAAAAGAACATCTCTTGAAAAGGACATAACGTTAGAGGAGGTGCAAAAGGCCATGAGCTGTATGCAGTCTGATAAGGCCCCCGGACCTGACGGATTCAAGAACTACTGGCCCCCAGGATTACTTCTCTCCTCTCACAATTTGCTGAGTTAGGCTCTCTGCCGGACTCTATGTCCGAGGCGATGGTGGTTCTGGTGCCCAAACCCGGTAGGGACCCTGAAGAATGTTCCTCGTATAGGCCCATATCTCTGATAAATGCCGACGCCAAGCTTCTGGCTAAAATTCTGACTCTTAGATTGGCTACGGTGATAGAGGACCTGGTTCACCAAGACCAGACGGGGTTCATGCCGGGTAAGGGCACCGATATCAACATTCGCAGATTGTATCTGAATCTAGACACGACCCATGACAACAGTGGAACTAGAGTCATAGCCTCCCTCGACGCAGAGAAAGCGTTTGACTCCGTGGAGTGGGAGTACCTCTGGGAGGTCCTGCGGTGTTTTGGTCTTGGCCCTAAGTTTCTTCATTGGCTGGGTCTACTTTATAAATCCCCCAGGGCTAGGATTCGCATAAATGATACAATATCTGATTATTTTCTCCTCCAGAGGGGCACCAGGCAGGGGTGTCCGTTATCACCCAGCCTGTTCGCTCTGGCCCTTGAGCCACTAGCCATTCTGATTCGGGAATCCTGCGCCATTCAGGGTCTTAGGATTGGCCCTATGGAGGAGAAAATTTCCTTATATGCAGACGACGCCTTATTATATCTGCACGATGCTGAGGGCTCTCTGCAGGCGGCGCTAGAAACCTTCAATGTGTTTGGGCGCTTTTCTGGGGTTAAGATTAATTGGTCCAAGTCGGTCATATTCCTGATAGATCCCCGAGCCCGAGAAGTGGCGTCACAGACTCCGTTGCTCTGGGTTGAGGAGTTTAAGTATTTGGGAATCCGGGTGGCTAGGGATCTCCAGGCTTTCAAGGGCTTCAACCTCCAACCTATTGTCAAGAAACTTAAGGAACATTGCCTCAGATGGAGGGATTTACCGCTCAATCTCATGGGCCGTATTAATGTGATAAAAATGCTATACCTACCTCGATTTAACTACATATTCCGCAACTGCCCGGTGTGGCTGCCCGGCTCTTTTTTTAGAGACTTCGACTCCTGCATAAGTTCATTTTTATGGCGAGGGTCTTCCCCAAGACTTGCTAAGACGACATTACAGCTCCCGGTACAGTTTGGGGGTCTTGCACTACCTAACTGGCAGGTGTATTACTGGGCAGCGATATTAGTAACGGTGAGATGGTGGTTTGAGCAATCGCGAACGAATGCGGCCGTGTGCCTGGAAGCTGAGATCCTAGGCTCTTTTAAGGAACTGGGTAATCTGGTTTATAGAGGACCTCGGGCATATCCCTCCCTTCCAGGTTCTACTAAAACAACCCTCAAAACCTGACGGGGGTATTGCTTTCCTTTCAGGATCTGACGGAGAGATACGGACTTGCAGGAAACATGCTTTTCAGGTACTATCAATTAAGGCATGCCATAAGGGCTCAATTCACCGGACTTATTATATTAAAAATAGACCCTGTGGAAGGTGTTCTTGCTCAAGAAACCCTAACAAAGACATTATCTACATTATACCTCACAATACTGGGAGTGGACTCGCCTAAAATAGATAGGTTATGGGAACAGTGGCAGGTTGACGTTCCTAGCTTGGACAGGGAGACGTGGGAGGAGTGCTTTGAGGCGGGATAAAAACTGGTGATATCATCTAGAGATAAATTGCTGCAAACTAAATTTATGCACCGTATATATTACACGCCTCAGAGGCTGCACCGGATCTATCCTCATAGATCACCAAACTGCCCTCGATGTCAAGCCCCAGAAAGTACATACATACACATGTTTTGGACATGTCCCTTAGTGGTGTCATTTTGGACCGGGGTCTTTGAAAGTATTAATATTCGACTTCAGCTTACACTACCTGTATCGCCGGAATTAGCCCTATTAGGTATTCACGAGGATGACCAGAGACCCAGGTACACGAAGATCCTGGTTTCACTTCTACTTTTTTAGGCTAAAAAAGAAGTTCTAAGGAAATGGGCATCCCCCTTGCCTCTGAGAGTGGAGTCCTAGGACTCATCTATTAATGCAGTACTTCCTATGTATAAGGTGACATATTTAAATAGGGGATGCCCACAGAAGTTTGACCGGATCTGGTTGCCTTGGGTTGAGCAATTCTAACATATAGCCAAGCAGGAATGGGGGATGCTCTCTGAAACGGGGATGTGTATATCGGTTCTCCCATGCCTCTCCTCCCTTTATTGTTAAGTGAGAAAGTATTCATTTTAATTCTGCTATTGAAGAGTTTATGTGAGAAGAGCAGTCTGAATACGACATACACCTTTTGTTTCATTTTTATAGTCTTTATTTTCTTGTATATATACAAATCGTATCTGTACACAACCAATGTTTGGATGCCAATTGTAATATAATGTCATCTCAATAAAGACCAACCTTGTTGTTAAAAAAAAAAAAAGTCCCAAAAGAGACTTCTTCCCACCTTAGAGACAGACCTGTCCAGCCATCCTCAGAGCTCCTCCAGATCTTCCCCTAGCTCCCCTTTCTGCTATCTGTCTCTCCTTTTTATCTCACCCCCAAAAGTGGGTGTGTGTCTCTTTACTATGTAACTGATGATGTCATATGACGATGGAGTATATATGTTACCTTGACAACCAAGACCAACGCCATTTTGAATAATTACCAATTTCAGCCTCTTAGGGGCAGTGTTAGATCAGAAATTACTTTTAATGTGATAAACATGACCTTCTGACCTTGGCTTAGCAAAACTCCATTAATTGTCTAATAGTTGATGTAACGAGCCCCTTGCTTGCTCGGTTGCACTCTCCCGACACTCCTCTGCAGCTGTTGAATCAGATTGCAACGTCTGATGGTTCGGTCATCCAATGCTCCGGGATTAGAACTTCAGCTATGTGCCGTTCTAACCCAGTTGTGATAGCTCAGAACAAACACCAGGCAGGCTGTATGTAAGTTCAAACAGGAATCTCATTTTATTGCAAAACACAGGCTTTTATACACTAAAAGTGGAGGTGCAGACCTCCTGCTCATATTACTCTAACAATACAACTGTAACCTAATTAACCTAATTAACATGAGCTAACTAACTAATCCCTTTAGACAGCCTAGATGACTCAGACATGACCGTTAGGCCAGACTGGCCGTCTTGTAGTTCAGAAAATCCATTCAACATTATCACAATCAACATAGACTCTTCTTCACACAATAGCAGAGTTAATTAACACAAATAACAATGGGGATCTAATGACTCTTAGATCCCATAGTAGACTTATTTACAATACACATTTTAGCAGACAATAGACAGACAGGTGTTGGAATTTACATCAGCATCTCCTAACAGTATCTGTCCCAGCATTATGAATCAGCCACTATTCCAATATGGCAAATCCATGGTCCCCAGAGTCTGTGTGTCCTGGGGGACCAGGACCCGAATCCACAGTAATACCACCTCAAGGGTCCCCAGGCATACAGCTCACAAAGAGCACCGTTCCCCCAAATGCAAGGGCCCCCGATCGATCGGCAAGAGGCTAGCATACAGTCCCCTCCAAAAGTCTCTTTCCCGGCTAGGTCTGTCACAGTTGACAATCAAGTGTCAATATCCCCAGTCATCCTGGCGCTTCTTAAAATATATGTGTATGAGAAAATATACCCCACACAATTAACTGGGGTTGTAAATGCCATGAAAGTGTAGTCAGGATTCTTACGATAAGCCGACCAGTTATTCATGAATGGTTTCCTAAATAAGATACCATATTTGCACCCTATTAATAATATATATGTAGTAAACAGGTTTATATAATGTTACCTAATAAAGATACATTGTAAAGATGTATAAAAGAAACATTATTATTTAAAATATATCATTTGTGGATAAGCCCTTTTTGTTACATGGTTTATTCTGAAAATACTATTTAGTTTTGCAGGCTATGTAAGTTTGTATCAACTCCCCTTATCTATAAGTGTCAAAGACAAAATATATATAACCTGGGATACTGGTATTTTTACACAGTCTCAAGACATAAAGCAACTTTTGCCTATTCATGGGCTATGAACTCTGATTCCACTTTAGAGCCAAAATGGCTCCTCTCATGTTCATTTGAAAAATATACAATATAAAGGCCTATATATATATACATATATATATATATATATATATATATATATATATATATATATATATATATATATGAATATAAGTTCTTTTAACCCCAAATGTTCTGACAAGGTAGTAAAGAGGGCAAACTTAAAAGAGTCATCCTGATCCCTAATCTTAGGGGTCAGCAGGTCATCTCCAACCCTCTCAGCACTTTTGATAGCATCCTCTAATTCTGATAGCTGATAACCCTTCTCAAGGAATTTCAACTTGAGAGATGAAAGCCTCCCAGAGAAAGTCACTCCTATTGGTGCAATTCCTCTGGAGTCTTAAGAATTGGCTTTTGAGCACTGACCTTAACCGAGCTGCATGGTGACAGCTGTTGGTGTTAATAAAACCATTTCTGTCGGTTTCTTTGAAATGGGTGGATGTAGAGATATCACCATCCACAGCCTTGATGTTAATATCCAAAAAGTGAATTTCTGACTTACTAGCCTAATGTTTTAAGATTATACCTTTATCACTGGTATTCAGTTCGGCCATTTACAGGTCAAGCGATTCAAAGTCGCCATCCCATAGGAGGAGGATGTGGTCTGCATACCTTTTCCAGAATATCAACTCCGGTCTAAGCCTTTGATAGACGACATCCTCCTCCCACTTGGCCATAAAGAGATTGGCCATGCTCGGGGCAAACTTAGCCCTCATGACCACACCTCTATTCTGTAAATAATAAGTGCCTCTGAACCAAAAAAAGTATGGCCCATTGCAAAATCCATGAACCTTAATAAAAATTCTCTCTGAACGTCCAACAGGTCACTTGAGCTGAGAAAATGATCCACAGCCTCAATGCCATGTTGATGCGAGATGATGGTATAGAGAGACGTTACATCTGCCGTAGCCAGTATGTAACTCTCCTTCCATTTGACGGTTTTTAGGATGTTTAAAACCTGAGTGGAATCTCTAAGAAAGAAGGAGTATGGGCTACCAAGGGCTGCAAGAAGTGGTTTATATATCTACTGACTCTAGAGGAGATAGATTCGATACCACTCACAATAGGCCTTCCAGGAGGGTGCACTGGATCCTTGTGAACCTTTGGAAGGTAATAGATCACAGGCACCCTAGGAGCTACAGGAATCAAAAATAGTTTTTTGGAAACCACATTTCTGCTAAAACCCTCATCAACCAAACTTACTAGTTCTTTCTTAAATTTGATAGTAGGATTTCCCTTAAATGGAATATAGGTCTCATCATCCGATAATAATCTAAGCATCTCTGTCTGATAGGCTGCCCTATCTAAGATCATAATTCCTAAACCCTTGTCAGCGGGTCGGACCACAATGTCATTCCACTTTTTTAGACAATCAAGTCCTTTTCTGAACATATAATCACTTCTACCATTTCTAATGTGTAATTGTTCTAAATCATTGCTCACCAACTCCCTAAAAACCTTCAGGGATGGGGCTAGAATCCCTGGTGGATTGAACAAAGATGCATTAGACAATGAGAATGCCATCCCAGTAGACCTAAAGGGTGATCATATACCTTTTAATATTGATCTTATGGACAAATCTGTGAAGATCAATAAAGGTTTGAAATCTATTTAGTGGTCAAAAAGGGGCCAATTTGAGGCCATGGTTCAGCACGTTTTTCTTCTACTGAAATTGTGGCTGTACTCAAATTAAAGAGGCTGGCACCTTTTAGACCCACCTTCTTCCTGTAGCACTAACTCTCGATAGAGCTGCTGGTTTAAGCGAGCTTGTTACCTTCACTCTGCTTCCCTCTGTTTTACCGACACCGGGTCTAGGGTTCCGTTGAGTTTATCTCTGGACGATACACGCACCAACACTTGAGTACGTTTTCAATGCTTTATTAAACAATTTACTAAGGAAGTAGCAGGAAAGAGGCAGAAGGGAAACTGCAGAAGAAACTCAAATATCTTCTTGTAAGATTCTTGACAAATGTCCTGGTAGAATTTGGATATTACAATAGAATGCGCTCCCCTCGTGGGACACACTCTTTGCTCGCCTGGATAGGCCTCTCTCACTTGCCTAGCAGCCAGTACGTAGCACGAACAAAAGTCTCTGTCACAGACTTGTTTGGGATAAACCTGTACCGTCAGTCACAGTGCTTGAACCTTTAAGCCAAGCCGGTAACACTATGCTGTATAGTTACTCTAGGATACGTCCTCCAACCGAGTCACCAGGCCCCTCTCCAGACCAGCACGCTGCGTGATCCTTCCATGAAGGGTCCTCCCCTGGGATCTCCTTGGTTGTCCAGCTTCTTCACTCGGGATAGACAGCTCAGGACCATTCCTCGGCTGCTGTGGAAGGCCCCAGACAAGCTTCTGGGCCCACCCATGCGCTGCAGCGACATGGGCCTCCGGGGAGGGAGGACCACGAGATTGCTCTCTAACACATACCTGTCGTGCCAGGAGGGCCAGCAGGTGGCTGTAAAATGAACCCCACAATATGGCGTCTGTCCCATAAATACCCTCGCCCAGAATGCAAATCGGAGGACCACCTCCACTGATTTGTCTCCGGGACAGAAGAGCATCCATACACTTCGACACTTTGCCTTTCCAACACTGACTAGTGATAACAGCGACACCCACCGGTCAGTCTGGAAACACACACAACGTCAGCCAAGCTGGAACAGAGGCAAACTTAACCTTCCTAAAGAACAAGTTACTAAATTTACCTAACATATGGTAGATCGCAAATCTACCAGCGCTACAATTCTTTTGGATCTATTGTTCTTTTTAGATTTGGAGCCCCAGGAAAAAAATGTTGCCCCCTCCTATTGTAATTGTTCAGCCTATCAGGACCCATAGGTCCAGGTAAGCAGTTCGGTTGTTGCCACCCGTTATTTCATTGATGCATCCTTGGGGAATAAACACCCCTTTGATAAGGTTGAGAATCTCAATTTCTAGGGTCCTCAGTCATATATCTACCTTCAGCAAAATACCCTTTATCACCCTCCAAGGGGTCATATCTATTATGGGTACTCACGGGGTATACGTTCGGTGGGTTAGGGCGTTTACCATCTTCTCCCACCCCTACCTCTAAAAAATCCTCAGGTTTGAGAATTAACCGGTTGAGAATTTGATGGATAGAGGGAGTGTGGAGGTTTAGGTGTATTAGGTGGATGGACTGATGCCGTTGACATAGTAACAGCTGTTTCACCATTAGGATGATTCACTCCCACTGTCACCTCTTTACTCTGCCACTTAAACACTTTATTATTCCTGTAATCATCTATGTCCCTTAGGTACTTTTTCTTTTTCTTTACTTTCTGATCTGCCTCCTCCTTTTATAAATGTTTCTTTAAAATTTCTGACCTTTTAATATAGTCTTCATTAGCTCTAGATGGGTTAAGCTTATCCCTAAGGGAATTGATTTCCTCATCTATTTTCAAAAGTTTTTGTTTTTTAACGGTCAGCATAAACTGCAACAAACTGAGCCCCACCTTATTAAAGTATTGGGACCATTTGTGACATCTAGGATGTCACTTTGGGGGGATGCCTCCCACCTCAGGCTCCTGGGGACCATTTTTTCAGACAGATACTGCTCAAAAAAGGCAATGTCCCAGTGAGTATGCAGAGCAGTAGTGACTAGACATGTGCACACTGAAATATTTCGTTTCGGAATTTCGTCCAAAAAATACATTTACTTAGTTACTCCCGAAAGTCGTTTTTAATTATTTCGTTTCATTAAAAAATGCATTCGTCCGAAAATCCAAAATAATTAAGTTCGAATCTGTCATTAAAGGCTTATGGTGTCTGTCGAAGGTTCTAAGAAGATTCGACGGAGCAGCTACAGTGTACGACGCCGCAATCGTACATTTCCGGTCAATTGTTCCACCTACAAGCTATAGTAGAATTCTAATGTTGTATGACACTAGTAATAATTATATTTATTAATTATTATTACTACTCAACCAACATTAGAATTCTTCTATAGCCTATGGGTGGAGCAATGTCCCAGTGAGTATGCAGAGCAGTAGTGACTAGACATGTGCACACTGAAATATTTCGTTTCGGAATTTCGTCCAAAAAATACATTTACTTAGTTACTCCCGAAAGTCGTTTTTAATTATTTCGTTTCATTAAAAAATGCATTCGTCCGAAAATCCAAAATAATTAAGTTCGAATCTGTCATTAAAGGCTTATGGTGTCTGTCGAAGGTTCTAAGAAGATTCGACGGAGCAGCTACAGTGTACGACGCCGCAATCGTACATTTCCGGTCAATTGTTCCACCTACAAGCTATAGTAGAATTCTAATGTTGTATGACACTAGTAATAATTATATTTATTAATTATTATTACTACTCAACCAACATTAGAATTCTTCTATAGCCTATGGGTGGAGCATTTGACCATAAATGTTCGCTCACGTCGACTGCTTCTTTGAATCTTCATGTCGAATCTTTTCTCTCTATGTCAAATAATCTTGGACTAATAGAGTTAGGTCAGGCACATTCGACCTTTTTTGCTATTGTCTCTATAATGTTGAATCTTTTCTCTCTATGTCAAATCTTTTCTCTCTATGTAGAATAATCTTGGACTAATAGAGCTAAGGTTAGGCACTAGGGATGAGCCGAACACCCCCCTGTTCGGTTCGCACCAGAACATGCAAACAGGAAAAAAGTTTGTTCGAACACGCGAACACCGTTAAAAGTCTATGGGACATGAACATGAATAATCAAAAGTGCTAATTTTAAAGGCTTATATGCAAGTCATTGTCATAAAAAGTTTTTGGGGACCTGGGTCCTGCCCCAGGGGACATGGATCAATGCAAAACAAAGTTTTAAAAACGGACGTTTTTTCGGGAGCAGTGATTTTAATAATGCTTAAAGTCAAACAATTAAAGTGTAATATCCCTTTAAATTTTGTACCTGGGGGATGTCTATAGTATGCCTGTAAAGGGGCTCATGTTTCCCGTGTTTAGAACAGTCTGACAGCAAAATGACATTTCAAAGGAAAAAAAGTCATTTAAAACTACTTGCGGCTATTGCATTGCAGGTCCGACAATACACATAGAAGTTCATTGATAAAAACGGCATGGGAATTCCCCACAGGGGAACCCCGAACCAAAATTTTTAAAAAAATGATGTGGGGGGTCCTCCTAAATTCCATACCAGGCCCTTCAGGTCTGGTATGGATATTAAGGGGAACCCCGGCCAAAATTTTTTAAAAAATGACGTGGGGGTCCCCCTAAATTCCATACCAGACCTGATTTAAGGGGAACCCCACGCCAAAATTTAAAAAAAAAATGGCGTGGGGCCCCCCCAAAAATCCATACCAGACCCTTATCCGAGTACGTAACCTGGCAGGCCGCAGGAAAAGAGGGGGGACTAGAGAGCGCCTCCACCCCCTGAACCGGACCAGGCCACATGCCCTCAACATTGGGAGGGTGCTTTGGGGTAGCCCCCCAAAACACCTTGTCCCCATGTTGATGAGGACAAGGGCCTCATCCCCACAACCCTGGCCGGTGGTTGTGGGGGTCTGCGGGCGGGGGGCTTATCAGAATCTGGAAGCCCCCTTTAACAAGGGAACCCCCAGATCCCAGCCCCCCCTGTGTGAAATGGTAAGGGTACCCCTACCATTTCACTAAAAACCTGTCAAAAATATTAAAAATGACAAGAGACATTTTTTGACAATTCCTTTATTTAAATGCTTCTTCTTTCTTCTTTCTTCTATCCTCCTTCATCTTCTTATTCTTCTGATTCTTCTGGTTCTTCTGGTTCTTCCTCCGGTGTTATCGTCCAGCATCTCCTCCGCGGCGTCTTCTATCTTCTCCTCGGGACACTCCGCACCCATGGCATGGGGGGAGGCTCCCGCTCTTCTCTTCATCTTCTTCTCTTCTTCATCTTCTTCATCTTCTTCTCTTCTTCATCTTCTTCTCCAGGCCACTCCGCATCCATGCTGGCAAGGTGGGAGGCTCCCACTGTGTGACGCGTCTCCTCTTCTGACGGTTCTTAAATAACGGGGGGCGGGCCACCCGGTGACCCCGCCCACCTCTGACGCACGGTGACTTGACAAGACTTCCCTGTGATGTCACGGGGAATGCCACAGGGAAGTCCCGTCATGCCCCGTGCGTCAGAGGGGGCGGGGTCACCATGTGGACCCGCCCCCCATTATTTAAGAACCGTCAGGAGAGGAGACATGTCATACAGCGGGAGCCTCCCACCATGCGGGCATGGATGCGGAGCAGCCCGGAGAAGAAGATGAAGAAGAGAAGAAGATGAAGAAGAGAAGAAGATGAAGAGAAGAGCGGGAGCCTCCCCCCATGCCATGGGTGCGGAACGGCCCGAGGAGAAGAAGATAGAAGACGCCGCAGAGGAGATGCTGGACGAGAACACTGGAGGAAGAACCAGAAGAGCCAGAAGAACCAGAAGAAGAAGAAGAAGATGAAGGAAGATAGAATAAATAAGAAAGAAGAAGCATTTAAATAAAGGAATTGTCAAAAAATGTCTCTTGTCATTTTTAACATATTTGACAGTTTTTTAGTGAAATGGTAGGGGTACTTTTGTACCCTCTTACCATTTCACATGGGGGAGGGCTGGGATCTGGGAGTCCCCTTGTTAAAGGGGGCTTCCAGATTCCGATAAGCCCCCCGCCCGCAGACCCCCACAACCACCGGCCAGGGCTGTGGGGATGAGGGCCTTGTCCTCATCAACATGGGGACAAGGTGTTTTGGGGGGCTTCCCCAAAGCACCCTCCCAATGTTGAGGGCATGTGGACTGGTACGGTTCAGGAGGGGGGGGCGCTCTCTCGTCCCCCCCTCTTCTCCTGTGGCCTGCCAGGTTGCGTGCTTGTATAAGGGTCTGGTATGGATTTTTGGGGGGACCCCAAGCCATTTTTTTTTCATTTTGGCGCGGGATTCCCCTTAATATCCGTATCAGACCTGAATGGTCTGGTATGGAATTTAGGGGGACCCCCACGTCATTTTTAAAAAAAATTTTGGCCGGGGTTCCCCTTAATATCCATACCAGACCTGAAGGGCCTGGTATGATATTTAGGGGGAACCCCCACGTCTTTTTTTTTTATTTTGGCCGGGGTTCCCCTTAATATCCATACCAGACCTGAAGGGCCTGGTATGGAATTTAGGGGGACCCCCACGTAATTTTTTTTTAAATTTTGGTTCGGGGTTCCCCTGTGGGGAATTCCCATGCTGTTTTTATCAATGAACTTCTATGTGTATTGTCGGACCGGCAATGCAATAGCCGCGAGTAGTTTTAAATGACTTTTTTTCCTTTGAAATGTCATTTTGCTGTCAGACTGTTCTAAACACGGGAAACATGCACCCCTTTACAGGCATACTATAGACACCCCCCAGCTACGAAATTTAAAGGAATATTACACTTTTATTGTTTCACTTTAAGCATTATTAAAATCACTGCTCCTGAAAAAACGGCCGTTTTTAAAACTTTTTTTTGCATTGATCCATGTCCCCTGGGGCAGGACCCAGGTCCCCAAACACTTTTAATGACAATAACTTGCATATAAGCCTTTAAAATTAGCACTTTTGATTTCTCCCATAGACATTTAAAGGGTGTTCCGCGGCATTCGAATTTGCCGCGAACACCCCAAATTGTTCGCTGTTCGGCGAACTTGCGAACAGCTGATGTTCAAGTCGAACATGAGTTTGACTCGAACTCGAAGCTCATCCCTATTAGGCACACTCGACCACAGGTTCGATGGACACAGATCGCTATTGTCAGCGTCATGTTGAATCTCCTATCTATATCAAACTGTTGTTGAAACGAAAACGAAAATAAAGCATTTGTTTATGTCAGATCTTTTGGTCTTCGGATTCTGCACGTCCGTTATCTTTTGTTACGATAAGCCGACCAGTTATTCATGAATGGTTTCCTAAATAAGATACCATATTTGCACCCTATTAATAATATATATGTAGTAAACAGGTTTATATAATGTTACCTAATAAAGATACATTGTAAAGATGTATAAAAGAAACATTATTATTTAAAATATATCATTTGTGGATAAGCCCTTTTTGTTACATGGTTTATTCTGAAAATACTATTTAGTTTTGCAGGCTATGTAAGTTTGTATCAACTCCCCTTATCTATAAGTGTCAAAGACAAAATATATATAACCTGGGATACTGGTATTTTTACACAGTCTCAAGACATAAAGCAACTTTTGCCTATTCATGGGCTATGAACTCTGATTCCACTTTAGAGCCAAAATGGCTCCTCTCATGTTCATTTGAAAAATATACAATATAAAGGCCTATATATATATATATATATATATATATATATATATGAATATAAGTTCTTTTAACCCCAAATGTTCTGACAAGGTAGTAAAGAGGGCAAACTTAAAAGAGTCATCCTGATCCCTAATCTTAGGGGTCAGCAGGTCATCTCCAACCCTCTCAGCACTTTTGATAGCATCCTCTAATTCTGATAGCTGATAACCCTTCTCAAGGAATTTCAACTTGAGAGATGAAAGCCTCCCAGAGAAAGTCACTCCTATTGGTGCAATTCCTCTGGAGTCTTAAGAATTGGCTTTTGAGCACTGACCTTAACCGAGCTGCATGGTGACAGCTGTTGGTGTTAATAAAACCATTTCTGTCGGTTTCTTTGAAATGGGTGGATGTAGAGATATCACCATCCACAGCCTTGATGTTAATATCCAAAAAGTGAATTTCTGACTTACTAGCCTAATGTTTTAAGATTATACCTTTATCACTGGTATTCAGTTCGGCCATTTACAGGTCAAGCGATTCAAAGTCGCCATCCCATAGGAGGAGGATGTGGTCTGCATACCTTTTCCAGAATATCAACTCCGGTCTAAGCCTTTGATAGACAACATCCTCCTCCCACTTGGCCATAAAGAGATTGGCCATGCTCGGGGCAAACTTAGCCCTCATGACCACACCTCTATTCTGTAAATAATAAGTGCCTCTGAACCAAAAAAATTATGGCCCATTGCAAAATCCATGAACCTTAATAAAAATTCTCTCTGAACGTCCAACAGGTCACTTGAGCTGAGAAAATGATCCACAGCCTCAATGCCATGTTGATGCGAGATGATGGTATAGAGAGACGTTACATCTGCCGTAGCCAGTATGTAACTCTCCTTCCATTTGACGGTTTTTAGGATGTTTAAAACCTGAGTGGAATCTCTAAGAAAGAAGGAGTATGGGCTACCAAGGGCTGCAAGAAGTGGTTTATATATCTACTGACTCTAGAGGAGATAGATTCGATACCACTCACAATAGGCCTTCCAGGAGGGTGCACTGGATCCTTGTGAACCTTTGGAAGGTAATAGATCACAGGCACCCTAGGAGCTACAGGAATCAAAAATAGTTTTTTGGAAACCACATTTCTGCTAAAACCCTCATCAACCAAACTTACTAGTTCTTTCTTAAATTTGATAGTAGGATTTCCCTTAAATGGAATATAGGTCTCATCATCCGATAATAATCTAAGCATCTCTGTCTGATAGGCTGCCCTATCTAAGATCATAATTCCTAAACCCTTGTCAGCGGGTCGGACCACAATGTCATTCCACTTTTTTAGACAATCAAGTCCTTTTCTGAACATATAATCACTTCTACCATTTCTAATGTGTAATTGTTCTAAATCATTGCTCACCAACTCCCTAAAAACCTTCAGGGATGGGGCTAGAATCCCTGGTGGATTGAACAAAGATGCATTAGACAATGAGAATGCCATCCCAGTAGACCTAAAGGGTGATCATATACCTTTTAATATTGATCTTATGGACAAATCTGTGAAGATCAATAAAGGTTTGAAATCTATTTAGTGGTCAAAAAGGGGCCAATTTGAGGCCATGGTTCAGCACGTTTTTCTTCTACTGAAATTGTGGCTGTACTCAAATTAAAGAGGCTGGCACCTTTTAGACCCACCTTCTTCCTGTAGCACTAACTCTTGATAGAGCTGCTGGTTTAAGCGAGCTTGTTACCTTCACTCTGCTTCCCTCTGTTTTACCGACACCGGGTCTAGGGTTCCGTTGAGTTTATCTCTGGACGATACACGCACCAACACTTGAGTACGTTTTCAATGCTTTATTAAACAATTTACTAAGGAAGTAGCAGGAAAGAGGCAGAAGGGAAACTGCAGAAGAAACTCAAATATCTTCTTGTAAGATTCTTGACAAATGTCCTGGTAGAATTTGGATATTACAATAGAATGCGCTCCCCTCGTGGGACACACTCTTTGCTCGCCTGGATAGGCCTCTCTCACTTGCCTAGCAGCCAGTACGTAGCACGAACAAAAGTCTCTGTCACAGACTTGTTTGGGATAAACCTGTACCGTCAGTCACAGTGCTTGAACCTTTAAGCCAAGCCGGCAACACTATGCTGTATAGTTACTCTAGGATACGTCCTCCAACCGAGTCACCAGGCCCCTCTCCAGACCAGCACGCTGCGTGATCCTTCCATGAAGGGTCCTCCCCTGGGATCTCCTTGGTTGTCCAGCTTCTTCACTCGGGATAGACAGCTCAGGACCATTCCTCGGCTGCTGTGGAAGGCCCCAGACAAGCTTCTGGGCCCACCCATGCGCTGCAGCGACATGGGCCTCCGGGGAGGGAGGACCACGAGATTGCTCTCTAACACATACCTGTCGTGCCAGGAGGGCCAGCAGGTGGCTGTAAAATGAACCCCACAATATGGCGTCTGTCCCATAAATACCCTCGCCCAGAATGCAAATCGGAGGACCACCTCCACTGATTTGTCTCCGGGACAGAAGAGCATCCATACACTTCGACACTTTGCCTTTCCAACACTGACTAGTGATAACAGCGACACCCACCGGTCAGTCTGGAAACACACACAACGTCAGCCAAGCTGGAACAGAGGCAAACTTAACCTTCCTAAAGAACAAGTTACTAAATTTACCTAACATATGGTAGATCGCAAATCTACCAGCGCTACAATTCTTTTGGATCTATTGTTCTTTTTAGATTTGGAGCCCCAGGAAAAAAATGTTGCCCCCTCCTATTGTAATTGTTCAGCCTATCAGGACCCATAGGTCCAGGTAAGCAGTTCGGTTGTTGCCACCCGTTATTTCATTGATGCATCCTTGGGGAATAAACACCCCTTTGATAAGGTTGAGAATCTCAATTTCTAGGGTCCTCAGTCATATATCTACCTTCAGCAAAATACCCTTTATCACCCTCCAAGGGGTCATATCTATTATGGGTACTCACGGGGTATACGTTCGGTGGGTTAGGGCGTTTACCATCTTCTCCCACCCCTACCTCTAAAAAATCCTCAGGTTTGAGAATTAACCGGTTGAGAATTTGATGGATAGAGGGAGTGTGGAGGTTTAGGTGTATTAGGTGGATGGACTGATGCCGTTGACATAGTAACAGCTGTTTCACCATTAGGATGATTCACTCCCACTGTCACCTCTTTACTCTGCCACTTAAACACTTTATTATTCCTGTAATCATCTATGTCCCTTAGGTACTTTTTCTTTTTCTTTACTTTCTGATCTGCCTCCTCCTTTTATAAATGTTTCTTTAAAATTTCTGACCTTTTAATATAGTCTTCATTAGCTCTAGATGGGTTAAGCTTATCCCTAAGGGAATTGATTTCCTCATCTATTTTCAAAAGTTTTTGTTTTTTAATGGTCAGCATAAACTGCAACAAACTGAGCCCCACCTTATTAAAGTATTGGGACCATTTGTGACATCTAGGATGTCACTTTGGGGGGGATGCCTCCCACCTCAGGCTCCTGGGGACCATTTTTTCAGACAGATACTGCTCAAAAAAGGCAATGTCCCAGTGAGTATGCAGAGCAGTAGTGACTAGACATGTGCACACTGAAATATTTCGTTTCGGAATTTCGTCCAAAAAATACATTTACTTAGTTACTCCCGAAAGTCGTTTTTAATTATTTCGTTTCATTAAAAAATGCATTCGTCCGAAAATCCAAAATAATTAAGTTCGAATCTGTCATTAAAGGCTTATGGTGTCTGTCGAAGGTTCTAAGAAGATTCGACGGAGCAGCTACAGTGTACGACGCCGCAATCGTACATTTCCGGTCAATTGTTCCACCTACAAGCTATAGTAGAATTCTAATGTTGTATGACACTAGTAATAATTATATTTATTAATTATTATTACTACTCAACCAACATTAGAATTCTTCTATAGCCTATGGGTGGAGCATTTGACCATAAATGTTCGCTCACGTCGACTGCTTCTTTGAATCTTCATGTCGAATCTTTTCTCTCTATGTCAAATAATCTTGGACTAATAGAGTTAGGTCAGGCACATTCGACCTTTTTTGCTATTGTCTCTATAATGTCGAATCTTTTCTCTCTATGTCAAATCTTTTCTCTCTATGTAGAATAATCTTGGACTAATAGAGCTAAGGTTAGGCACTAGGGATGAGCCGAACACCCCCCTGTTCGGTTCGCACCAGAACATGCAAACAGGAAAAAAGTTTGTTCGAACACGCGAACACCGTTAAAAGTCTATGGGACATGAACATGAATAATCAAAAGTGCTAATTTTAAAGGCTTATATGCAAGTCATTGTCATAAAAAGTTTTTGGGGACCTGGGTCCTGCCCCAGGGGACATGGATCAATGCAAAACAAAGTTTTAAAAACGGACGTTTTTTCGGGAGCAGTGATTTTAATAATGCTTAAAGTCAAACAATTAAAGTGTAATATCCCTTTAAATTTTGTACCTGGGGGATGTCTATAGTATGCCTGTAAAGGGGCTCATGTTTCCCGTGTTTAGAACAGTCTGACAGCAAAATGACATTTCAAAGGAAAAAAAGTCATTTAAAACTACTTGCGGCTATTGCATTGCAGGTCCGACAATACACATAGAAGTTCATTGATAAAAACGGCATGGGAATTCCCCACAGGGGAACCCCAAACCAAAATTTTTAAAAAAATGATGTGGGGGGTCCTCCTAAATTCCATACCAGGCCCTTCAGGTCTGGTATGGATATTAAGGGGAACCCCGGCCAAAATTTTTTAAAAAATGACGTGGGGGTCCCCCTAAATTCCATACCAGACCTGATTTAAGGGGAACCCCACGCCAAAATTTAAAAAAAAAATGGCGTGGGGCCCCCCCAAAAATCCATACCAGACCCTTATCCGAGTACGTAACCTGGCAGGCCGCAGGAAAAGAGGGGGGACTAGAGAGCGCCCCCACCCCCTGAACCGGACCAGGCCACATGCCCTCAACATTGGGAGGGTGCTTTGGGGTAGCCCCCCAAAACACCTTGTCCCCATGTTGATGAGGACAAGGGCCTCATCCCCACAACCCTGGCCGGTGGTTGTGGGAGTCTGCGGGCGGGGGGCTTATCAGAATCTGGAAGCCCCCTTTAACAAGGGAACCCCCAGATCCCAGCCCCCCCTGTGTGAAATGGTAAGGGGGTACAAAAGTACCCCTACCATTTCACTAAAAACCTGTCAAAAATATTAAAAATGACAAGAGACATTTTTTGACAATTCCTTTATTTAAATGCTTCTTCTTTCTTCTTTCTTCTATCCTCCTTCATCTTCTTCTTCTTCTGATTCTTCTGGTTCTTCCGGTTCTTCCTCCGGTGTTCTCGTCCAGCATCTCCTCCGCGGCGTCTTCTATCTTCTCCTCGGGACACTCCGCACCCATGGCATGGGGGGAGGCTCCCGCTCTTCTCTTCATCTTCTTCTCTTCTTCATCTTCTTCATCTTCTTCTCTTCTTCATCTTCTTCTCCAGGCCACTCCGCATCCATGCTGGCAAGGTGGGAGGCTCCCACTGTGTGACGCGTCTCCTCTTCTGACGGTTCTTAAATAACGGGGGGCGGGCCACCCGGTGACCCCGCCCACCTCTGACGTACGGTGACTTGACAAGACTTCCCTGTGATGTCACGGGGAATGCCACAGGGAAGTCCCGTCATGCCCCGTGCGTCAGAGGGGGCGGGGTCACCATGTGGACCTGCCCCCCATTATTTAAGAACCGTCAGGAGAGGAGACATGTCATACAGCGGGAGCCTCCCACCATGCGGGCATGGATGCGGAGCAGCCCGGAGAAGAAGATGAAGAAGAGAAGAAGATGAAGAGAAGAGCGGGAGCCTCCCCCCATGCCATGGGTGCGGAACGGCCCGAGGAGAAGAAGATAGAAGACGCCGCAGAGGAGATGCTGGACGAGAACACTGGAGGAAGAACCAGAAGAGCCAGAAGAACCAGAAGAAGAAGAAGAAGAAGATGAAGGAAGATAGAATAAATAAGAAAGAAGAAGCATTTAAATAAAGGAATTGTCAAAAAATGTCTCTTGTCATTTTTAACATATTTGACAGTTTTTTAGTGAAATGGTAGGGGTACTTTTGTACCCTCTTACCATTTCACATGGGGGAGGGCTGGGATCTGGGAGTCCCCTTGTTAAAGGGGGCTTCCAGATTCCGATAAGCCCCCCGCCCGCAGACCCCCACAACCACCGGCCAGGGCTGTGGGGATGAGGGCCTTGTCCTCATCAACATGGGGACAAGGTGTTTTGGGGGGCTTCCCCAAAGCACCCTCCCAATGTTGAGGGCATGTGGACTGGTACGGTTCAGGAGGGGGGGGCGCTCTCTCGTCCCCCCCTCTTCTCCTGTGGCCTGAAAGGTTGCGTGCTTGGATAAGGGTCTGGTATGGATTTTTGGGGGGACCCCAAGCCATTTTTTTTTCATTTTGGCGCGGGGTTCCCCTTAATATCCATATCAGACCTGAATGGTCTGGTATGGAATTTAGGGGGACCCCCACGTCATTTTTAAAAAAAATTTTGGCCGGGGTTCCCCTTAATATCCATACCAGACCTGAAGGGCCTGGTATGATATTTAGGGGGAACCCCCACGTCTTTTTTTTTTATTTTGGCCGGGGTTCCCCTTAATATCCATACCAGACCTGAAGGGCCTGGTATGGAATTTAGGGGGACCCCCACGTCATTTTTTTTTTAATTTTGGTTCGGGGTTCCCCTGTGGGGAATTCCCATGCTGTTTTTATCAATGAACTTCTATGTGTATTGTCGGACCGGCAATGCAATAGCCGCGAGTAGTTTTAAATGACTTTTTTTCCTTTGAAATGTCATTTTGCTGTCAGACTGTTCTAAACACGGGAAACATGCGCCCCTTTACAGGCATACTATAGACACCCCCCAGCTACGAAATTTAAAGGAATATTACACTTTTATTGTTTCACTTTAAGCATTATTAAAATCACTGCTCCTGAAAAAAACGGCCGTTTTTAAAACTTTTTTTTTGCATTGATCCATGTCCCCTGGGGCAGGACCCAGGTCCCCAAACACTTTTTATGACAATAACTTGCATATAAACCTTTAAAATTAGCACTTTTGATTTCTCCCATAGACATTTAAAGGGTGTTCCGCGGCATTCGAATTTGCCGCGAACACCCCAAATTGTTCGCTGTTCGGCGAACTTGCGAACAGCTGATGTTCGAGTCGAACATGAGTTTGACTCGAACTCGAAGCTCATCCCTATTAGGCACACTCGACCACAGGTTCGATGGACACAGATCGCTATTGTCAGCGTCATGTTGAATCTCCTATCTATATCAAACTGTTGTTGAAACGAAAACGAAAATAAAGCATTTGTTTATGTCAGATCTTTTGGTCTTCGGATTCTGCATGTCCGTTATCTTTTGTTACGATAAGCCGACCAGTTATTCATGAATGGTTTCCTAAATAAGATACCATATTTGCACCCTATTAATAATATATATGTAGTAAACAGGTTTATATAATGTTACCTAATAAAGATACATTGTAAAGATGTATAAAAGAAACATTATTATTTAAAATATATCATTTGTGGATAAGCCCTTTTTGTTACATGGTTTATTCTGAAAATACTATTTAGTTTTGCAGGCTATGTAAGTTTGTATCAACTCCCCTTATCTATAAGTGTCAAAGACAAAATATATATAACCTGGGATACTGGTATTTTTACACAGTCTCAAGACATAAAGCAACTTTTGCCTATTCATGGGCTATGAACTCTGATTCCACTTTAGAGCCAAAATGGCTCCTCTCATGTTCATTTGAAAAATATACAATATAAAGGCCTATATATATATATATATATATATATATATATATATATATATATATATATATGAATATAAGTTCTTTTAACCCCAAATGTTCTGACAAGGTAGTAAAGAGGGCAAACTTAAAAGAGTCATCCTGATCCCTAATCTTAGGGGTCAGCAGGTCATCTCCAACCCTCTCAGCACTTTTGATAGCATCCTCTAATTCTGATAGCTGATAACCCTTCTCAAGGAATTTCAACTTGAGAGATGAAAGCCTCCCAGAGAAAGTCACTCCTATTGGTGCAATTCCTCTGGAGTCTTAAGAATTGGCTTTTGAGCACTGACCTTAACCGAGCTGCATGGTGACAGCTGTTGGTGTTAATAAAACCATTTCTGTCGGTTTCTTTGAAATGGGTGGATGTAGAGATATCACCATCCACAGCCTTGATGTTAATATCCAAAAAGTGAATTTCTGACTTACTAGCCTAATGTTTTAAGATTATACCTTTATCACTGGTATTCAGTTCGGCCATTTACAGGTCAAGCGATTCAAAGTCGCCATCCCATAGGAGGAGGATGTGGTCTGCATACCTTTTCCAGAATATCAACTCCGGTCTAAGCCTTTGATAGACAACATCCTCCTCCCACTTGGCCATAAAGAGATTGGCCATGCTCGGGGCAAACTTAGCCCTCATGACCACACCTCTATTCTGTAAATAATAAGTGCCTCTGAACCAAAAAAATTATGGCCCATTGCAAAATCCATGAACCTTAATAAAATTCTCTCTGAACGTCCAACAGGTCACTTGAGCTGAGAAAATGATCCACAGCCTCAAAGCCATGTTGATGCGAGATGATGGTATAGAGAGACGTTACATCTGCCGTAGCCAGTATGTAACTCTCCTTCCATTTGACGGTTTTTAGGATGTTTAAAACCTGAGTGGAATCTCTAAGAAAGAAGGAGTATGGGCTACCAAGGGCTGCAAGAAGTGGTTTATATATCTACTGACTCTAGAGGAGATAGATTCGATACCACTCACAATAGGCCTTCCAGGAGGTGCACTGGATCCTTGTGAACCTTTGGAAGGTAATAGATCACAGGCACCCTAGGAGCTACAGGAATCAAAAATAGTTTTTTGGAAACCACATTTCTGCTAAAACCCTCATCAACCAAACTTACTAGTTCTTTCTTAAATTTGATAGTAGGATTTCCCTTAAATGGAATATAGGTCTCATCATCCGATAATAATCTAAGCATCTCTGTCTGATAGGCTGCCCTATCTAAGATCATAATTCCTAAACCCTTGTCAGCGGGTCGGACCACAATGTCATTCCACTTTTTTAGACAAATCAAGTCCTTTCTGAACATATAATCACTTCTACCATTTCTAATGTGTAATTGTTCTAAATCATTGCTCACCAACTCCCTAAAAACTTCAGGGATGGGGCTAGAATCCCTGGTGGATTGAACAAAGATGCATTAGACAATGAGAATGCCATCCCAGTAGACCTAAAGGGTGATCATATACCTTTTAATATTGATCTTATGGACAAATCTGTGAAGATCAATAAAGGTTTGAAATCTATTTAGTGGTCAAAAAGGGGCCAATTTGAGGCCATGGTTCAGCACGTTTTTCTTCTACTGAAATTGTGGCTGTACTCAAATTAAAGAGGCTGGCACCTTTTAGACCCACCTTCTTCCTGTAGCACTAACTCTCGATAGAGCTGCTGGTTTAAGCGAGCTTGTTACCTTCACTCTGCTTCCCTCTGTTTTACGACACCGGTCTAGGGTTCCGTTGAGTTTATCTCTGGACGATACACGCACCAACACTTGAGTACGTTTCAATGCTTTATTAAACAATTTACTAAGGAAGTAGCAGGAAAGAGGCAGAAGGGAAACTGCAGAAGAAACTCAAATATCTTCTTGTAAGATTCTTGACAAATGTCCTGGTAGAATTTGGATATTACAATAGAATGCGCTCCCCTCGTGGGACACACTCTTTGCTCGCCTGGATAGGCCTCTCTCACTTGCCTAGCAGCCAGTACGTAGCACGAACAAAAGTCTCTGTCACAGACTTGTTTGGGATAAACCTGTACCGTCAGTCACAGTGCTTGAACCTTTAAGCCAAGCCGGTAACACTATGCTGTATAGTTACTCTAGGATACGTCCTCCAACCGAGTCACCAGGCCCCTCTCCAGACCAGCACGCTGCGTGATCCTTCCATGAAGGGTCCTCCCCTGGGATTCCTTGGTTGTCCAGCTTCTTCACTCGGGATAGACAGCTCAGGACCATTCCTCGGCTGCTGTGGAAGGCCCCAGACAAGCTTCTGGGCCC
The DNA here is from genome assembly GCF_042186555.1 of Aquarana catesbeiana. Lineage (NCBI taxonomy): Eukaryota > Metazoa > Chordata > Amphibia > Anura > Ranidae > Aquarana > Aquarana catesbeiana. Next base: position 225,236,628 of record NC_133327.1, read on the forward strand.
ACCCATGCGCTGCAGCGACATGGGCCTCCGGGGAGGGAGGACCACGAGATTGCTCTCTAACACATACCTGTCGTGCCAGGAGGGCCAGCAGGTGGCTGTAAAATGAACCCCACAATATGGCGTCTGTCCCATAAATACCCTCGCCCAGAATGCAAATCGGAGGACCCACCTCCACTGATTTGTCTCCGGGACAGAAGAGCATCCATACACTTCGACACTTTGCCTTTCCAACACTGACTAGTGATAACAGCGACACCCACCGGTCAGTCTGGAAACACACACAACGTCAGCCAAGCTGGAACAGAGGCAAACTTAACCTTCCTAAAGAACAAGTTACTAAATTTACCTAACATATGGTAGATCGCAAATCTACCAGCGCTACAATTCTTTTGGATCTATTGTTCTTTTTAGATTTGGAGCCCCAGGAAAAAAATGTTGCCCCCTCCTATTGTAATTGTTCAGCCTATCAGGACCCATAGGTCCAGGTAAGCAGTTCGGTTGTTGCCACCCGTTATTTCATTGATGCATCCTTGGGGAATAAACACCCCTTTGATAAGGTTGAGAATCTCAATTTCTAGGGTCCTCAGTCATATATCTACCTTCAGCAAAATACCCTTATCACCCTCCAAGGGGTCATATCTATTATGGTACTCACGGGGTATACGTTCGGTGGGTTAGGGCGTTTACCATCTTCTCCCACCCCTACCTCTAAAAAATCCTCAGGTTGAGAATTAACCGGTTGAGAATTTGATGGATAGAGGGAGTGTGGAGGTTTAGGTGTATTAGGTGATGGACTGATGCCGTGACATAGTAACAGCTGTTTCACCATTAGGATGATTCACTCCCACTGTCACCTCTTTACTCTGCCACTTAAACACTTTATTATTCCTGTAATCATCTATGTCCCTTAGGTACTTTTTCTTTTTCTTTACTTTCTGATCTGCCTCCTCCTTTTATAAATGTTTCTTTAAAATTTCTGACCTTTTAATATAGTCTTCATTAGCTCTAGATGGGTTAAGCTTATCCCTAAGGAATTGATTTCCTCATCTATTTCAAAAGTTTTTGTTTTTTAATGGTCCAGCATAAACTGCAACAAACTGAGCCCCACCTTATTAAAGTATTGGGACCATTTGTGACATCTAGATGTCACTTTGGGGGGGGATGCCTCCCACCTCAGGCTCCTGGGGACCATTTTTTCAGACAGATACTGCTCAAAAAAGGCAATGTCCCAGTGAGTATGCAGAGCAGTAGTGACTAGACATGTGCACACTGAAATATTTCGTTTTGGAATTTCGTCCAAAAAATACATTTACTTAGTTACTCCCGAAAGTCGTTTTTAATTATTTTGTTTCATAAAAAATGCATTCGTCCGAAAATCCAAAATAATTAAGTTCGAATCTGTCATTAAAGGCTATGGTGTCTGTCGAAGGTTCTAAGAAGATTCGACGGAGCAGCTACAGTGTACGACGCCGCAATCGTACATTTCCGGTCAATTGTTCCACCTACAAGCTATAGTAGAATTCTAATGTTGTATGACACTAGTAATAATTATATTTATTAATTATTATTACTACTCAACCAACATTAGAATTCTTCTATAGCCTATGGGTGAGCATTTGACCATAAATGTTCGCTCACGTCGACTGCTTCTTTGAATCTTCATGTCGAATCTTTTCTTTCTATGTCAAATAATCTTGGACTAATAGAGTTAGGTCAGGCACATTCGACCTTTTTTGCTATTGTCTCTATAATGTCGAATCTTTTCTCTCTATGTCAAATCTTTTCTCTCTATGTAGAATAATCTTGGACTAATAGAGCTAAGGTTAGGCACTAGGGATGAGCCGAACACCCCCCTGTTCGGTTCGCACCAGAACATGCAAACAGGAAAAAAGTTTGTTCGAACACGCGAACACCGTTAAAAGTCTATGGGACATGAACATGAATAATCAAAAGTGCTATTTTAAAGGCTTATATGCAAGTCATTGTCATAAAAAGTTTTTGGGGACCTGGGTCCTGCCCCAGGGGACATGGATCAATGCAAAACAAAGTTTTAAAAACGGACGTTTTTTCGGGAGCAGTGATTTTAATAATGCTTAAAGTCAAACAATTAAAGTGTAATATCCCTTAAATTTTGTACCTGGGGGATGTCTATAGTATGCCTGTAAAGGGGCTCATGTTTCCCGTGTTTAGAACAGTCTGACAGCAAAATGACATTTCAAAGGAAAAAAAGTCATTTAAAACTACTTGCGGCTATTGCATTGCAGGTCCGACAATACACATAGAAGTTCATTGATAAAAACGGCATGGGAATTCCCCACAGGGGAACCCCGAACCAAAATTTTAAAAAAATGATGTGGGGGGTCCTCCTAAATTCCATACCAGGCCCTTCAGGTCTGGTATGGATATTAAGGGGAACCCCGGCCAAAATTTTTTAAAAAATGACGTGGGGGTCCCCCTAAATTCCATACCAGACCTGATTTAAGGGGAACCCCACGCCAAAATTAAAAAAAAAAATGGCGTGGGGCCCCCCCAAAAATCCATACCAGACCCTTATCCGAGTACGTAACCTGGCAGGCCGCAGGAAAAGAGGGGGGACTAGAGAGCGCCCCACCCCCTGAACCGGACCAGGCCACATGCCCTCAACATTGGGAGGGTGCTTTGGGGTAGCCCCCCAAAACACCTTGTCCCCATGTTGATGAGGACAAGGGCCTCATCCCCACAACCCTGGCCGGTGGTTGTAGGAGTCTGCGGGCGGGGGGCTTATCACAATCTGGAAGCCCCCTTTAACAAGGAACCCCCAGATCCCAGCCCCCCCTGTGTGAAATGGTAAGGGGGTACAAAAGTACCCCTACCATTTCACTAAAAACCTGTCAAAAATATTAAAAATGACAAGAGACATTTTTTGACAATTCCTTTATTTAAATGCTTCTTCTTTCTTCTTTCTTCTATCCTCCTTCATCTTCTTCTTCTTCTGATTCTTCTGGTTCTTCCGGTTCTTCCTCCGGTGTTCTCGTCCAGCATCTCCTCCGCGGCGTCTTCTATCTTCTCCTCGGGACACTCCGCACCCATGGCATGGGGGGAGGCTCCCGCTCTTCTCTTCATCTTCTTCTCTTCTTCATCTTCTTCATCTTCTTCTCTTCTTCATCTTCTTCTCCAGGCCACTCCGCATCCATGCTGGCAAGGTGGGAGGCTCCCACTGTGTGACGCGTCTCCTCTTCTGACGGTTCTTAAATAACGGGGGGCGGGCCACCCGGTGACCCCGCCCACCTCTGACGCACGGTGACTTGACAAGACTTCCCCTGTGATGTCACGGGGAATGCCACAGGGAAGTCCCGTCATGCCCCGTGCGTCAGAGGGGGCGGGTCACCATGTGGACCTGCCCCCCATTATTTAAGAACCGTCAGGAGAGGAGACATGTCATACAGCGGGAGCCTCTCACCATGCGGGCATGGATGCGAGCAGCCCGGAGAAGAAGATGAAGAAGAGAAGAAGATGAAGAGAAGAGCGGGAGCCTCCCCCATGCCATGGGTGCGGAACGGCCCGAGGAGAAGAAGATAGAAGACGCCGCAGAGGAGATGCTGGACGAGAACACTGGAGAAGAACCAGAAGAGCCAGAAGAACCAGAAGAAGAAGAAGAAGAAGATGAAGGAAGATAGAATAAATAAGAAAGAAGAAGCATTTAAATAAAGGAATTGTCAAAAAATGTCTCTTGTCATTTTTAACATATTTGACAGTTTTTTAGTGAAATGGTAGGGGTACTTTTGTACCCTCTTACCATTTCACATGGGGGAGGGCTGGGATCTGGGAGTCCCCTTGTTAAAGGGGGCTTCCAGATTCCGATAAGCCCCCCGCCCGCAGACCCCCACAACCACCGGCCAGGGCTGTGGGGATGAGGGCCTTGTCCTCATCAACATGGGGACAAGGTGTTTTGGGGGGCTTCCCCAAAGCACCCTCCCAATGTTGAGGGCATGTGGACTGGTACGGTTCAGGAGGGGGGGCGCTCTCTCGTCCCCCCCTCTTCTCCTGTGGCCTGAAAGGTTGCGTGCTTGGATAAGGGTCTGGTATGGATTTTTGGGGGGACCCAAGCCATTTTTTTTTCATTTTGGCGCGGGGTTCCCCTTAATATCCATATCAGACCTGAATGGTCTGGTATGGAATTTAGGGGGACCCCCCACGTCATTTTTAAAAAAAATTTTGGCGGGTTCCCCTTAATATCCATACCAGACCTGAAGGGCCTGGTATGATATTTAGGGGGAACCCCACGTCTTTTTTTTTATTTTGCCGGGGTTCCCCTTAATATCCATACCAGACCTGAAGGGCTGGTATGGAATTTAGGGGGACCCCCACGTCATTTTTTTTTTTATTTTTGGTTCGGGGTTCCCCTGTGGGGAATTCCCATGCTGTTTTTATCAATGAACTCTATGTGTATTGTCGGACCGGCAATGCAATAGCCGCGAGTAGGTTTTAAATGACTTTTTTTCCTTTGAAATGTCATTTTGCTGTCAGACTGTTCTAAACACGGGAAACATGCGCCCCTTTACAGGCATACTATAGACACCCCCCAGCTACGAAATTTAAGGAATATTACACTTTTATTGTTTCACTTTAAGCATTATTAAAATCACTGCTCCTGAAAAAACGGCCGTTTTTAAAACTTTTTTTTTGCATTGATCCATGTCCCCTGGGGCAGGACCCAGGTCCCCAAACACTTTTTATGACAATAACTTGCATATAAACCTTTTAAATTAGCACTTTTGATTTCTCCCATAGACATTTAAAGGGTGTTCCGCGGCATTCGAATTTGCCGCGAACACCCCAAATTGTTCGCTGTTCGGCGAACTTGCGACAGCTGATGTTCGAGTCGAACATGAGTTTGACTCGAACTCGAAGCTCATCCCTATTAGGCACTCACTCGACCACAGGTTCGATGGACACAGATCGCTATTGTCAGCGTCATGTTGAATCTCCTATCCTATATCAAACTGTTGTTGAAACGAAAACGAAAATAAAGCATTTGTTTATGTCAGATCTTTTGGTCTTCGGATTCTGCACGTCCGTTATCTTTTGTTACGATATAGCCGACCAGTTAATTCATGAATGGTTTCCTAAATAAGATACCATATTTGCACCCTATTAATAATATTATATGTAGTAAACAGGTTTATATAATGTTACCTAATAAAGATACATTGTAAAGATGTATAAAAGAAACATTATTATTTAAAATATATCATTTGTGGATAAGCCCTTTTTGTTACATGGTTTATTCTGAAAATACATTTAGTTTTGCAGGCTATGTAAGTTTGTATCAACTCCCCTTATCTTATAAGTGTCAAAGACAAAATATATATAACCTGGGATACTGGTATTTTTACACAGTCTCAAGACATAAAGCAACTTTTGCCTATTCATGGGCTATGAACTCTGATTCACTTTAGAGGCCAAAATGGCTCCTCTCATGTTCATTTGAAAAATATACAATATAAAGGCCTATATATATATATATATATATATATATATATATATGCCTATATATATATATAAATATATTATATATATATATATATATATATATATATATATATATGAATATAAGTTCTTTTAACCCCAAATGTTCTGACAAGGTAGTAAAGAGGGCAAACTTAAAAGAGTCATCCTGATCCCTAATCTTAGGGGTCAGCAGGTCATCTCCAACCCTCTCAGCACTTTTGATAGCAGCCTCTAATTCTGATAGCTGATAACCCTTCTCAAGGAATTTCAACTTGTAGAGATGAAAGCCTCCCAGAGAAAGTCACTCCTATTGGTGCAATTCCTCTGGAGTCTTAAGAATTGGCTTTTGAGCACTGACCTTAACCGAGCTGCATGGTGACAGGCTGTTGGTGTTAATAAAACCATTTCTGTCGGTTTCTTTGAAATGGGTGGATGTAGAGATATCACCATCCACAGCCTTGATGTTAATATCCAAAAAGTGAATTTCTGACTTACTAGCCTAATGTTTTAAGATTATACCTTATCACTGGTATTCAGTTCGGCCATATACAGGTCAAGCGATTCAAAGTCGCCATCCCATAGGAGGAGGATGTGGTCTGCATACCTTTTCCAGAATATCACTCCGGTCTAAGCCTTTGATAGACAACATCCTCCTCCACTTGGCCATAAAGAGATTGGCCATGCTCGGGGCAAACTTAGCCCTCATGACCACACCTCTATTCTGTAAATAATAAGTGCCTCTGAACCAAAAAAATTATGGCCCATTGCAAAATCCATGAACCTTAATAAAATTCTCTCTGAACGTCCAACAGGTCACTTGAGCTGAGAAAATGATCCCACAGCCTCAAAGCCATGTTGATGCGAGATGATGGTATAGAGAGACGTTACATCTGCCGTAGCCAGTATGTACTCTCCTTCCATTTGACGGTTTTTAGGATGTTTAAAACCTGAGTGGAATCTCTAAGAAAGAAGGAGTATGGGCTACAAGGGCTGCAAGAAGTGGTTTATATATCTACTGACTCTAGAGGAGATAGATTCGATACACTCACAATAGGCCTTCCAGGAGGGTGCACTGGATCCTTGTGAACCTTTGGAAGGTAATAGATCACAGGCACCCTAGGAGCTACAGGAATCAAAAATAGTTTTTTGGAAACCACATTTCTGCTAAAACCCTCATCAACCAAACTTACTAGTTCTTTCTTAAATTTGATAGTAGGATTTCCCTTAAATGGAATATAGGTCTCATCATCCGATAATAATCTAAGCATCTCTGTCTGATAGGCTGCCCTATCTAAGATCATAATTCCTAAACCCTTGTCAGCGGGTCGGACCACAATGTCATTCCACTTTTTTAGACAATCAAGTCCTTTTCTGAACATATAATCACTTCTACCATTTCTAATGTGTAATTGTTCTAAATCATTGCTCACCAACTCCTAAAAACCTTCAGGGATGGGGCTAGAATCCCTGGTGGATTGAACAAAGATGCATTAGACAATGAGAATGCCATCCCAGTAGACCTAAGGGTGATCATATACCTTTTAATATTGATCTTATGACAAATCTGTGAAGATCAATAAAGGTTTGAATCTATTTAGTGGTCAAAAAGGGGCCAATTTGAGGCCATGGTTCAGCACGTTTTTTCTTCTACTGAAATTGTGGCTGTACTCAAATTAAAGAGGCTGGCACCTTTTAGACCACCTCTCTTCCTGTAGCACTAACTCTCGATAGAGGCTGCTGGTTTAAGCGAGCTTGTTACCTTCACTCTGCTTCCCTCTGTTTTACCGACACCGGTCTAGGGTTCCGTTGAGTTTATCTCTGGACGATACACGCACCAACACTTGAGTTACGTTTTCAATGCTTTATTAAACAATTACTAAGGAAGTAGCAGAAAGAGGCAGAAGGGAAACTGCAGAAGAAACTCAAATATCTTCTTGTAAGATTCTTGACAAATGTCCTGGTAGAATTTGGATATTACAATAGAATGCGCTCCCCTCGTGGACACACTCTTTGCTCGCCTGGATAGGCCTCTCTCACTTGCCTAGCAGCCAGTACGTAGCACGAACAAAAGTCTCTGTCACAGACTTGTTTGGGATAAACCTGTACCGTCAGTCACAGTGCTTGAACCTTTAAGCCAAGCCGGTAACACTATGCTGTATAGTACACTAGGATACGTCCTCCAACCGAGTCACCAGGCCCCTCTCCAGACCAGCACGCTGCGTGATCCTTCCATGAAGGGTCCTCCCTGGGATCTCCTTGGTTGTCCAGCTTCTTCACTCGGATAGACAGCTCAGGACCATTCCTCGGCTGCTGTGGAAGGCCCCAGACAAGCTTCTGGGCCCACCCATGCGCTGCAGCGACATGGGCCTCCGGGGAGGGAGGACCACGAGATTGCTCTCTAACACATACCTGTCGTGCCAGGAGGGCCAGCAGGTGGCTGTAAAATGAACCCACAATATGGCGTCTGTCCCATAAATACCTCGCCCAGAATGCAAATCGGAGGACCACCTCCACTGATTTGTCTCCGGGACAGAAGAGCATCCATACACTTCGACACTTTGCCTTTCCAACACTGACTAGTGATAACAGCGACACCCACCGGTCAGTCTGGAAACACACACAACGTCAGCCAAGCTGGAACAGAGGCAAACTTAACCTTCCTAAAGAACAAGTTACTAAATTTACCTAACATATGGTAGATCGCAAATCTACCAGCGCTACAATTCTTTTGGACTATTGTTCTTTTTAGATTTGGAGCCCCAGGAAAAAAATGTTGCCCCCTCCTATTGTAATTGTTCAGCCTATCAGGACCCATAGGTCCAGGTAAGCAGTCGGTTGTTGCCACCCGTTATTTCATTGATGCATCCTTGGGGAATAAACACCCCTTTGATAAGGTTGAGAATCTCAATTTCTAGGTCCTCAGTCATATATCTACCTTCAGCAAAATACCCTTTATCACCCTCCAAGGGGTCATATCTATTATGGGTACTCACGGGGTATACGTTCGGTGGGTTAGGGCGTTTACCATCTTCTCCCACCCCTACCTCTAAAAAATCCTCAGGTTTGAGAATTAACGGTTGAGAATTTGATGGATAGAGGGAGTGTGGAGTTTAGGTGTATTAGGTGGATGGACTGATGCCGTTGACATAGTAACAGCTGTTTCACCATTAGGATGATTCACTCCCACTGTCACCTCTTTACTCTGCCACTTAAACACTTTATTATTCCTGTAATCATCTATGTCCCTTAGGTACTTTTTCTTTTTCTTTACTTTCTGATCTGCCTCCTCCTTTTATAAATGTTTCTTTAAAATTTCTGACCTTTTAATATAGTCTTCAATTAGCTCTAGAGGGTTTAAGCTTATCCCTAAGGGAATTGATTTCCTCATCTATTTTCAAAAGTTTTTGTTTTTAATGG